>NC_080055.1:16111213-16251213 GCF_026212465.1 Amaranthus tricolor
TTGTATAGCATTAGTCGCATTAGTGTAGTATAGTCATATAATAATATTAGTCGTATTAATTTCGTTTTTGTCATAATTGTTTCAGTACTAGTTGTATTTGTTTAATATTAGTTGTATTTGTTGAATATTAGGCATAATAGTATGGTATTGGTTCTAATAGTTTAGTATTAGTCGTATTAGTATAATATTATTGTAATTAATGAAGTATTAGTCATACTAGTGAAGTAATACCTATTAATATTCTATTAATCGTATTAATGTATTGTTATTTATATTCAATTGTTGCTAGAAAAACTCTCCTCCTTTTTTTACCAACTGATCAATTATAACATTAGAACGAACTACTTTAATTTGATAATTAACGAGTTTAAAAATGAGCAATTACAACTATAAATTAAAGTAATTAATTTAAAGTTTATACAACTAATTATAAGTCATTAGTTGTATATGTAGCGATAAATTAAAATTTATAATCTTAAATGAGTTCATTATAGACATTAATTATAATCTTAAAATGATCAATTCTGACCTTCAAATCATAAATCATAAATAATCCGATATAATTTTAAAAGGCATTAATTTGACCTCAAATGTATTAATTAGACCTGAAATTGATTAATTTAGTTAGCATATACCGTAAAACATATTTTATATTTTTGTTTGAAAAATGAAAGATATTACAACAAGGGAACACACTAGATGTTAAAGAGAAAAGTCACAGGAAATGCAGCAATAATATCTAGGACTCCCAAAGAAAAGCATAGGAAAGAAGTATGTAAACGCCAAAAAATACGATATCCTAAACCAATCCAAAAGACTTAAACCAAAACATAGCTAAAATAATACAACATCCATATCATTCAAACAAACAAAACAAAACAAAACAAAACAATTGTAGACCAAAAGATAAGAATTTAAATTGGATTACTTGGGTTACTCACCGTAAAGAAGTCTATTGCAAAACTTGCTGCCATATTTATTATTTCAATACCTAAGTTTTTATATAAATAAATACTAGAATAGGAATATAGGATTTATCATTAAAAATATGGTGCATAATATGAGAATCTATCTCGTTACTGATTAATAAGATTTATGATTATATTTATTCTATTCCAATATATAAGTTTTCTTTACAAAATCTATTCCCCTCTTTAAAAGGGAGTAAGTCATTGTCTTTATAGCAACTAATAAGAGGAAAGCAATTTTAAAACTCACTTTTGAAAGATCAACTTTTAAATCATACAATTTAATAAAAAAATTGTAAATTTGCACATAGCATTCGTATAGTAATAATTCTTATAAAGATTAACATCAATTTATTTCTTAATATATGAGTTGTATATCACAATTAGATATGTTCTTTTTATTTTTCTTGGAATAATATTTTTGAATTTAAAAGTTACATAAAATTACATTTAAAGTTTCTTACGGTATATATTTGCTTTTATGTTGAAGTATTTACTACTTAATTAATAAAGTTTTTTCATTAAAATTTTAATTTTTAAAATTATTTCATTAAGTAACAAAAGATACATGATAGTTAAAATTTAATTTGAGAATGACAAAGAATCATTATGATAACATTGTTGGAAGATTACCCGTCTATTTGCGTTAAAAGTATAAAAAAGGACATTCCCAGTATCCCGCACCAACTGATACCTGCACCCAGTAGAGGTCGAACCCCAAACCTTCTGCTCCACGTGCAGATGTTTTATCCATTGAGTCAAAAGCGCTTTTAATTGCGTTAAAAATATGAGAACTTTAATTAATAATTAAATGAACAACCAATTTTTTTATTAAAAGCACTATATATTTTTAAATTCTCTATCTATTTTACGAGAAATATTCTAATTTTATATTGATAACATATAATTAGATCTCTATTTAAAATATACATAAATATATACTTTTATACTAACAAATTCGTATGTTGTACCAGTTTCTATATTAGATAAAAAAAAACTTCATATAAGTTACGGAATAGAATAGACTAGTAGTAGTAAAATTTAGGTTACAACTCACAAAGGGAACAATCTTATCATTCAATACGGACCAATGACTCATAGTAGATTTGGAAGGTTACTAACAAAGACAACTCAAGCACTAATAAAAGAGAAGAAAAATGACACATCAATATCATAAGAAAGAAGTAGAGACATTCATTCGGATTATCACATTGATTTTAGAGTAATAAGTGTTTCGAATCGATTCATAAATAGCAGATCTTGTATTCACATTAATTTTAAATAATTCAAATTCATTGTAAAGTCAGTTCAATGTCATATTTGACAATAAAGTTGAGTAAATATTAAATGGTCGGATCTATTTTAATAAGAGTAAAGGAAGTATTATTATCTTCCATAAGCTTAAGTGATGAGCAATAAATGTGGAAATAAGGCAAATGTTTTTGGTGGGCTAGAGTGAGTAGAGATGGAAGATGGTGATGATTATGAAAGCTGAATGTTGGTAGTTTCAATGTAATAAATTCAGGTTACCCTATTCCCCTACCACTCTCATCAATGCCATCCTTATTGGCAATTGGATAATGACACCTGCTTCCTATCCTCTCTACTAATGCTTTCTCTCTTCTCTCTTTGCACTAAGGCACATGCTCTTCACCGCTGCAATTTTTACTCGTCTTCTGGTTGGATTTTTTTTTAACCATTTTGGCAAATTAGCTTTTTAAGTAATTTTGACTTATTTTGATGTAAATAGAGATTTGGATTGTCAAACAGTTAATGTTAGTGTTTGCTGAACTAACTTGTTAAAATAATTTATTGATATAAATAAACTGTTTTTGAACAAGTTGTTCATAACAGTGGGTTTAAAATCAGTTGGTCATACCAAATAATAAAATCAACTGATCAAATTAGTCATTATAATCAAATATTAGCCGTTTGCCAAACACGAACATTATCTTTATCTTATTAGCTAACTTGAATATTTAAGTAGATTATTAAATAGATCTTTAGTAAATTAATGGTTATTTGTTGGTTATTTAAAAAAGTATCTAAAAATCAATAAACAAAATACTCTGAACAAATTTTAAAATTGACATAAATTTAAAATTTTCAGCGTCATGATCAAAATGATGATAAAAAAGTTATTTATTAAACACCATCTATGTTTAACATTCTTATTTTATATGAACCGTTATTAACTGTTTGTGTTAAATTGAGTTGTACATCATAAGCCAATGAGATATCATCCCAAAACCATATAATAATACGAGGAAGGGCTATAATAACTTATAAAATATATACATTAGTTTTAATTCACCGACATTCCATAAAACCAGCCCAACAATTTATAGATACGATTGTAGATAGAATCAAAGCAATACATGTCAACCCATACAAAAATTATAGATTAGACATGAATTAGTAACTTGTTAAAGTTCAAAGAAGACAATAAATTCCAAATTAATGAGTTTTCAAACTTTTAACCTATCATAGCTAAAAAAGGAAAAAGAAATGATAGAATAGCATGATCATATGGCTGTCTACCATTACAAAAATAATAATTGGCCACAGACTATATTTCTTCAATCATTTGGTGTTTAAAATGTTGGTTTTAAAATTTACACTTATCTATAAACTATTACTTCTCTTTTTCTATTTAGATGTATTTACTATAGTATATTATTCTCACTTCCAATTATTTAGAAAAAAAAAAAAAAAAAAAAAGAAGATGAGAGGGAAAGCACTCAAGTCTTCATAGGCCCTTACAAAAAGATCGTATCTTGTCTGAAAAAATTAATTGTTTTCTAGGGCCTTTAATCACAAATAAAAATAGATTGAGGAATTTGATTCTTTAAATTAAGTAATAGAAATTTAACAATAAGCTTTTAAAAAAATCCAATTTCATTGATAAGTATTAAAAAACAAAATTTATTATTGAATGTATTAATATTCACATAAAATAATTTTTATTGGTATTTTCTAGATAATCATGAATAGATACATATATCTATAAAAACTTTTTTAATGTACAAAAATAAAAAATTATAATTTTTATGTTGGAGTCCAAACTTTAATACATGCGCCTCTCGTTCAATCAAGATACAGTCCTAATTGGGGGAAATTAAAATGATTTCAACAACATAAAACTTTAATTCTTTTCTTAGAAGTTTAAAGGGCGGAACTCCTATGATTTTTATGCCGGAGAGTTACATTTAAATATTCCTTTTATTATTGGTCTCTTCTTAGAGACTTTTCTTATTAATAATAAAAGAAAAAAAAAAAAAGATACAACAAAACTACCTATTAAGTTAGAGTTATTGACCAATAGTGTATTAGTTAATTTTAGTTTATTTTGATATGAATAATGCTAGTGTTTGGTAAATTAGTTTGTTGAAGCAACTTGTTGTTTTAAATATAGTTGCTTTTGAACATGTTTATTGCAGCGGGTTCAAAATTAGCTGGTCAAATCAGCTAATGTGATCAGCTACCAGTTACAAGCTATCAACTATTTCCCAAACACCCTTGAACTCTAAATTACTAGACTCTTGTTGAAAGAATTGCTTGTATAATATTGAATGTATTTATTAAATAACTTATTGTTTATAGCTTATGAATAATTGAAATGACTGATTCAAACAATTGATTTTAATTTATGATTTAATTTTGACAAATTGATTTTAAACATGTTGCTAGAAACAATCTATTCAAAAATACTAACTTATTCATAACAATCAATAAAGTATTTTAACCAGTAAATTTACCATATTATCATTAAATGATTTGACAACCTAACCATCCACTTGTACATGCCAAAATAAGTTAAAGTTTTCCAATAATCTATTTTGCAACCACCTCATTAGCTACTCTTATTTGTATCTAATAAAAATAATAAAAAGTTGAAATGTATTTATGTTATAATTTTTTAAAAAACAAAAATGAAATAGGGAAAGAGCTTCTCTATACTATTTGATCAGAAAAGTATATATATATATATATATATATATATATATATATATATATATATATATATATATATATATATATATATATATATATATATATATATATATATATATATATATATATATATATATATATATATATATATATATATATATATATATATATATATATATATATATATATATATATATATATATATATATATATATATATATATATAATTTTATCTGAAAATATTGTTATAATCCTAATGGTTTTGTTATAATTCTAATGGTTTCTACAATAATATTATTTCTGAAAAAAATATTATGTCTCAAACTACAAAATATGCATGGCCTAGCAATTTTCGTCGAATTTTCTTTTCATGCACCTAACTCTATCACGTAGTCCAAGCTAGTTGGTGTCCCCGTTCTAATATTTTCCCATGTGCCACGTGATGACCATGTGACTATGTGGTCACTGTTTTTAATTCGCTCATCTTATTGCTACTCATAGTTCCTACACTACTACTTAATTAATAATGATGTAAAGTTTTCATCCGTTCTGAAAATTACTTTTATGCTATTTCATATTTTGTTAAAAGTTATAATTCGACTAAAAGATTAATAATATATTATAATGAATTACTCCTCTTTGGTCCTCACACAGCTTCTTTTCATAGGGGAAGCTAAGATATTGAATTAGGGAGACTAAATTGTCTATATACTAGCAAATATTTTATTATATAAAACTAGTTAAACTTTGAAAGTGTTAAAATCATGTAGCTTGAAATGAACTTAAATCATAACAAAATTTATATTCACCAAATGGAGTTCAAGATATCCTATAATTATCCTTTTAAAAAAGTAAGTGTTTTTGACTTAATATATTTACCTAGTATATTTTTGAAAAACCCTATTAAAATTAAAATAGCAAAAATATAAATACACACACTAAAAATGATGAATTTGAACTTATGGAAGATAATTAAAGAGTAATGACAGTCATATTATAATATAAATTTATTAGTCTATAAAATAATAATAGTTTAAATTAAGGTCTGATTCCTTAATCTTAGATTATGTGTTACTCCAATCATTGAGTTATATAATTTTATTATATTTTTACACTTTTTAAACTATGGAGTATTTCATATTAGTACGGGGCCAAAGCTAAAAATATAAAGGATTGCATTTCCGACAATGGAGGCCGGATGCTCTGGCCTCCCCAACCTTCAACGTAGCTTTGGCTAAAAATATAGACGTAGCACATATTCTCCTCATAAACACTATATATGTAGGAAAGTGCTTATTTTAGGATTGCAATTATTCTATAATTATTTGTCAAATATTTTGTAATTATTTATTTCCTTATTTACTAGCCTCAGTTGTGTATAAATTAGAGTTGTAATAGCTTAAGCAAATTAATACAAAATCAGTATTCACTGACCCAAACCCTAATCTCATCTTTATTTTTCCGCATTTAATCTTTTCATGGTACTAGAGCCGTAAGGTTCAGATCCGGGATCCAACATTTTTTTTTCCGGTCTTCATCATTTACCTGACAACTTACCTATGGATATCAAAAAATGATATTCATCACCAAACGTTTTGTTGCAACCAATTTGGTAAACAACCAACACTAAGCTGTCAAAACCATACAAAAATCCGGTAAGACTCACCAAATTTGGTTGTACACTATCGAAAAACAAAACCCCAAACAGATCTAAAAAAAAACCAAAACCATAAATATCACCCGGAAACATCGAGCTTTAATTTTTTTTCCGGTGATATTCCGGCCAAAACTTAAGGGAGTTTACTTACCCACTATTCCAATAAAAAGACCCATCTTGTTCTCTCAAGATAACAACAATATAGTGCATTCCCACTGCGACAACAACTATCAGCAGACCGCCACCAATAACGGCATGACTCACAAAACGACGACTATTTTGTCAACCGAGACATACGGGGCACTTGAGAAAGAAAAGGAAAAATCAAATTAAGTGGATGCAATAACAAAAATGGAAGATGGAGTATAGAAGGTTTTTAAAATGGGGAAAGGGAAAGGGGTTCAAAGGAGGGAGAAATAAAAAAATCAGAAAAAGGGGAGGTGGGGTTTATTTTTTCCAAAAATATATCTTTTTGCAAGGAAAGTAAAATAAATAATATAACCTACCCCAAACACTACCCCAAACTTGGTTCACATACTGACAAAAATATGTCCCACTCCTCTAGCTCAATCGAATCCCATGACCTACATACATACCGCACCAATTTATTTTCTATCCTAAATCAAGAAAATCCACCCAAGGGCCTCCTTTTTCAACCAAACTCTTCACCTTGGATTTTTGATTGTGGGGCAATCAACACAATGACCTATAACTCCTCTGATCTTATCAATACTACCCCAACCACCCATACTCAAATTCAAACTGCCAATAGAGACTGTGTTTCTGTTACTAAGACTGGAACTGTTGAAATTTCTCCCTCGATTAATCTTCGAAATTGTCTTTTGATTCCCAGCTTAACTCATAAACTTTTATCTGTTAGTCAATTTACTAAAGAATTGAATTGCATTAATATTATGTCTTCTACTAATTGCGTTGTGCAGGATGCTTAGACTGGAAAAGTCATTGGACGTGATACTGAACGAGGAGGTTTATACTATGTGGATGAAACGACTCACAAAGGTCAAGCTATGCTTACTCGTGAAACTCTTGATTATCACCTCTGGATGTGGCATTAACGTCTAGGTCATCCATCTTTAACTTATCTCAAACATTTATTTCCGTCATTTAAACACACTACTCTGTCTCTTGATTGTGAAGCTTATGTCTTAGCAAAGAGTCGTAAACATTCATATTCGCCCAGTATAACTCATTCTACTAGACCTTTTTCTTTAATACATTTTGATGTGTCGGGACCTGTTCCAGATTTTGGTACTCATAAATTTTCGTAGTATGTCTTATTTGTGGATAATTGTATTCGTATGAGTTGGTTGTATTTTTCAAAACACAAATCTGAAGTGTTTTCAGTGTTTGTCACCTTTTATAATATGATTCGAACTCAATTTGATGCTACACCTTACTTGAAATCGCACCTTGCTTGAAATCACTCGAGCTTTCTTGATAGAATCTCATTCACCTGCTTCTTTCTGGCCTGAAGCCCTTGCTACAGCTACTTACCTCACCAGCCATCTTCATTCTAAACCCTTCCATTATAAAACTCTCTTAAAATGTTGGAGTCTTTTGTCTCTCTTCCATCCTCTCATTCTTTACCTCCTCGTGTTTTTTGGTGCATTGCTTATGTTCATCTTCCCAAACAAACTAGAACAAAACATGAACCACGAGAAATTAAGTGTGTATTTGTTGGCTATGGAGTAAATCAAAAGGGATACAGGTGTTTTGACCCTCTCCACAATCGCATGTATACTACTATGGATTGTGATTTCTTTGACTAGTCCTACTACTACCCCCAGCCTGGTCCTCATGGGAAGTGAGTTAGTAATGACCTAAGCTGGTTAACATACCTAGTTGTGAATGATATAGTTCCAAAAGAGCAAGTAGGCAAGACTACCAAGGTTGTTCCTGATGACATAATATCTCCTCTTCTTACCACTCAAGTCCATGAGTTGTACTACAAAAAGAGGTAATTCTCGAACCGCAAGAAGAGGTAATACCACAAAAAGAGGTAATCCCTAAACCTCAAGAGACTTTTGATCTTGATCATGTTTCAAGTGTTGATGTACCAAACATGTATGAGCTACACCCTAGAAGTACAACGGGAATTCCCCCGAGGAGATATGATCTCGAATTTGAGGCATAAAAATCGAGATATCTAGTTAGCAACGAGAGTAATAAAAATATATCACATTCAGCTATGGCTTTTGATACTGCTCTTTACTCTTATGATGTACCTAAAAATGTAGAAGAAGCCCTGCAGGATCCAAAGTGGAAAAAGGCAATGGAAGAAGAAATCTCTGCTCTTGACAAAAATGAGACTTGGGAGAAATGTGATCTGCTGAAAGGAAAGAAAATAGTACGGTGCAGTTGGGTGTACTCAATCAAGTACCTAGCTGATAGAGCTATTGAAAGGTACAAGGCTAGATTAGTAGCACAAGGGTATACTCAGACATATGGAGTTGATTACTCTGAGACTTTCTCTCTAGTGGCAAACATTGATACGATCCGAGTTTTATTCTCTGTTGCAGCAAACAAGGATTGACCATACACCAGTTTGATGTAAAAAATGCATTCCTTTATGGGAAAAATGAAGAAGTATACATGAAATCTCCCCCAGGTTTCTCATAAGATTATAATCTAGGTGAAGGGTGTAAACTGAAGAAGGCGCTTTTGCGGTCTAAAGGAGTCTCCGAGAGCATGGTTTGGAAGATTCACTAAAGCTATGACAAAGTTTGGGTATAAGCAAAGCAACTCAGATCACACATTGTTTCTCAAGAGGCATGATGTGCAAATTTTAATTAACCGCAATCACATGGTGTACGCATAACAATACGGGTCGAACTCAGGGAAGCGAGTTAATAGATTCGTTCAGTTTATAACCACGAGATATGGGCAAACTGTAATAGACTACATTTAATAAAGTTTAATTATAAGTTTATTAAGCTGATTGGGGTTATTAAGTAAGTTAATTCGAGTAATAATATTATTATTTTGATAATGTTGACTCAAGTATTTGATTTGTTAACATTTTCAAGAAAGAGGTATATTTTATTTAATGTATAAAATTCGTATAAAGAGTACTTCGATAAAAGTGTATTTTGATTATATTTTATTAATTGATTACTATCTTATCTTTATAAAAATAAATTTAAATAAAGTATTGAAAAATAAATTCCTAAATGCAATCCTTATTCATACAACCAATTACAAAATTTTACTTATTTCGTAAATCGTTTATTATACCCTTACAGCATGTCTTATATAAGATTGTCTTACGACGAGACGACTTTGATAGAATTTAATAGGTCAAAGCTGAAAATAAAACCAATCTTATCCCCATCTAACCGACATACCCCTTCCCCATTTCTTTCTTCATCCTCATCATCTTTTACCTTCAAACTCTCAATCCCTTTCTTCCCTCTTCTCTCACGTCCCACTCCCCTCACCCACGACGGCGGCACAACCAAGCCCAGCCACGAGTTCCACCACCAACAGCAACCACTTCTCCTCCTCCTTTTATTGTTGGTAACCACTTTTTCCTCTTTTGTTGTTTTGTTTTCAAATTTAAATGTTAGAATTTTGTAAATTGATTTGGGGTTTATAAATCAAATTTAAGCATCAACTTGAATTTTAATTAGAGTATATGAGTTTAATTAGTAATTGAGTTGTTTTTAGTGTTGATTAGAATTCGTTATTTGGGTTATTTGAGTTCTAGTATCAAATTGAGTATTTGGGATTCTGAAATTTCAGTTCATAAACTGAACTTTCTGTTTTGACTATTTTAGAGATGGTTCTGATTGTTTTTGGGTTCTTATGTCATCTTGAGATTTGTAGAACTTTGAGTCGCGGTCGTGTGGACACTTGAATCACCCCGAGATGAGTTCGTATGAGGAAGTTATGTCCAAAATACTAGTAGACTGTCATAAAGATTGACAATGAGGTTCCGTTTTGTGCTGCCCGAATTTGTGTTGCTGTTTTTGAAATAGTTAGAGTCGTTTTGGGGTTTTGGTGTCTTCATGAGATTTGTAGAGCTTCGAGTTGCGATCACGTGGGCACTTGAATCTCTCCAAAATGAGTTTATATGAGAAAGATATGTTCAAAATAGTGAAATACTAGCAGGCTGTCTTAAAAATCCATAACGAACCTTCTGTTTTTGCTATTTTGGGATCGTTTTAATTGTTTCTGGGTTTTAGTGTCTTAATAAGAATAGTAGAGCTCTGAGTAATGGTCGCGTAGCCACTTAAATCGTCTCATTTGGTTTTCGTATGAGTGAGTTATGCCTGTTTTAGTAAGAGGTGTCCTAAAACCATTACGGGATTCCTAACTTGGGATCAAGAGATATGGAAATTAATTGGATAATTAAATATTTTGATGAAGTATTTGATTCTGTTGAGACTTGTTGATTGTAGGAAGAACAATAACCTTTGTGTTTAATCAAATACATTCTAATAGATTAAGGGTCTTGGTGTAACCTTAAATCCTTGTGAATCTTGATATGTAAGTATGAGATAGATGGACATTGAATTTACGAAATTGGTGGAACATGGTTGTTTATAAGAAAGTATTGGGTAATTGATATTCTTGAATCGACTGTAGGATTTTAAAGGTTAGAATGCTAGCATAACTCTTGGTTAAGCTGCGGTCTTAGGAGGAGATGTAATAAGTTATATGTTAATGTAGTAGTATCGAACGCTCTCTAGTGATGTTGTGATCTTGTTATGCTCCAGGAGACGATATCATCGAAGAACCCTTCTAGTTGATAGCTGGATTCGTTACCTTGAAGCGACATCGTCGGTGAGTAGTAACAGTCCCTTAAAAAGGGGTCTGGCCAGGCTACCATTTGTAAAATGTTTATTTAAAGTTTGTGAAATTTATATGAATGTGATAAATGTTTATGAATGATTATGCTGAGATTGATATGGTCAATGGATCGGGCTTGCGAGCTGGTCATTGACGGAGTTGAGGAACATGGTTCCCTACTCCCTGTTTTTGAAGCGAATTGTCATTGAGATATTGACTAGCTTTACCCAAGAGCGACATAGCCTTAGAGCTATGGGGCACCTCTCAAACTAGACTCCCTGTGCGCTCATAGATCTAAGAAACTGATGTTGCTTTTAAACCATTGTTTTGAATTGCTGTGTTTAATTGTTTTGGATTGTTGCTTCTCACTCAGTTTAATCTGATTCCTTGTTGTTTTCATCTTTTAGTTGATTATAGAACGGATCCGGTCGGGAATAATCGGGTTAGCAATGTTGATGAGAGTGCTAAGGATGTCCTTTTGAGCTGAGGCCGTGGAAGCTTATAGTTTGTACTAGGAATTGGTTTAATGTATATTAGTTCTAATTAGTTCTGATTATATTGATTATAATGGACTCGTAGTGAGTTGTAAGGTTACTTTATGTTTAGATTAGATATTTGGTTTGAGATTTAGCTGTGTTGGTTTCGTAATAGAGCTGGTGATTCCTTTGCCCAGGTTTTGGGATATGATTTAAGTTTCTTGGGAAATAATTCCCGTGACGACCCTGTTTACCCAGTCAATAGTAAGTCGGGTTGTTACACAAATAAATATAAGTGGGTTGAAAATCTAACTCTACTATGAGCAATAATTTAAATGATGTAAATGAAACTAGTAAATAAAGCAAAGACAACAGTTGATATGAATATAACAAAAATAAAGCAAATCTAGGATGTCAAAAATCGCCTATTTCTGACATGGAAGTCAAAAACTCTCATAATTGTATGAAATTGAGTCTTTGGCATAATTAAACGTGATCTAGTTAATCTCAAGCTTCCGCTTTATTGATCAATATCGGTTTAAGGCCTTACTAGTATTAATCCTCAAACTTCCGTTTTATTGGTTAAACTAATAGAAATTTAACTTAAATTTACCTTAATCCTAAATTAATCCTAATCTCAAACTTCCGTTTTATTAAAAAGGTTAATAAAGATATTGAAACTAAGATTGATTAAGCATAGGTTTAATCATAGGCCCAAATTTCACACAATTAATCGATAAAATATCAACTCATGCTTTGAATTCGGCTTTACCCTAATCCTAATCTCAAACTTCCGTTTCATTAAAAAGGTTAATAAAGATATTGAAACTAAGATTGATTAATCATAGGTTTAATCATAGACCCAAATTTCACACAATTAATCGATAAAATATCAACTCATGCTTTGAATTCGGCTTTACCCCCTAACCCTAGAGAAGAAAACTATTCACTAGATATGATTGAACATGCAATTAATGAAGAATGAAACCCCAATTGAAATACTACTCATGAAAATGATGAATAATTTAATGCAAAAAGATAAGTAATAAAGTAATAAAGCAAGAACACTTACTAATTGAGAAGAACATAAATGTAAATTGCAATGAAATTAAATGTAACAATGGAGTTCAACAATAAAAGCTCTCAAAGAAGAAATAACAAAAAAGAAAATTCTGAAAGAATAAATTAAAAACTAACTAATGATAAAAACTAACTACCACTATTTATAGTGGCTCCAAAAAATAACCTTCAATTGCACGTGAAAAACACCTGATGTGCTGGCAACGACTCTTGAGAACAGGGGAGACGAGTCGTCGCTTTTGTTCTGCTAGTAATAATGGCTTCAGAAAGTTTACGATGAGTTGAGGCATATTTGGGACAACTCGTCGCTTTGGCTCTGGAATGCTCTGATGACTTCAGTGGATATGCGATGAGTCATGGCATCCTTGGGACCACTCATCGCTTTCTCTCTAGACTAATATGCTCAGATCAGTAGATATGCGACGATTCGTGGCATCTTGGGGACGAATCGTCGCTTTTATTCAAGTCTTCAGTAGCTGAGTGACGGGTCGTGGCTTTTTATACACCTTAGCTACGACTCGTTTCTTTACCTTGGGGCTTGTTTGGCTCGATCTCTTCACTTCCTTTGGGGTCTTAGGCCATTTCTTCAAGCCTTTACCCTCTTATCACCCCCGGAACCTAATAAAACTCTAATTTTTGCCTCAAAATTATATAAAATACAATATTAAACATGTAAGACAAAAATACTAAATAATGCTATCAACATTACCTAAAACCTACTAAGACATCACATGAGGAGCATAAAAGTGACATGAATAAGTGCAAATAATCGCACTTATCAAACTCCCCTATGCTTAACCTTTGCTCATCCTCGAACAAATCAAGATGAAAATATATTGAAAACAAGGTTAAGACACGGTCTCCAAATTCTAAACTACCCCTTATACCTCCTTTCCTAAACTTTACTAATTTCTGGTGTTTGCCAAGAGTCCAAATAACCTTACCACTTGTCCCCTTCACTTGGCTAACACAACATAACACAAATAATACAAACAAGAGTATAAATAACAAGTACCAAAATTCCTATAATTCAACCTCCTTATGACTCCTAAGGAACATGAGAAAAGAAAAAATCTACACTTATCCCTCCAATGGTTACCTACCTAAATGCCTACCTTATAGCTTCCATTTCTTATGTCGCCAGCTCCAAGTACAAAATAAAATGCATAAAATTTAAAATCTCTCTTTTTCTCTCATTTTGCCTAGGAACTCATATTTGGGTTTACGTCCTAGCCACTTATTAATTTTTTCAATTTCACTTGCTCACCCACCTAATGCCGCTCTTATCAAGCTGGGATTTTCTCTTATCAAGCATTTTTTTCTTTTCCTTTTTCAAAGAGAAACAAAGTATAAATTCAGCTACAATGAAATTCAATTACAATGCATAAGCTAGCTAAATCTATACAAAAATGTGGAACAAAAAATATGAACATGCAAGCAATAGGTTCCCCTATGCTTGCTTTTCATGGTGAGTAGCAAGAGGGTGTTCAGCAACCCTTATAAGTATAAAGTCTTTAGTAACCTTGGATATGATAATCAAAGCAAAAAATCTAAAGAATGCAACCTACCTAATGAAACTCTAATGTTGAAACCGGGATAGCACCATCGGTTTCAACATTACCTCTTAAAACATGAAACACCGGCTCTACTTATGACTCCCCAAAAGTAAGAGGTTTCCTATCTTAGTCTCCTATTCTCCTATAAAATGATCTCACATGTAAACATATAAAAATCCAAAACCCCTTATCAAATTCATACCCATCCCAACACACAACTCCATCATCAGAACCACAACATAATGTACCAAAACAAACAACCAAACTCCATAACTGTAAGGCTCATATCTCGCAATCCAAGAGCTTACCTTGGATCAAAGAGGATGGAGCTTATTGTTGGTTAAAATTTTTAGCTCATATACATGCAATGGTTGATAAAAAGATGATGTGCGAGACTCTAAGATGGCTAGGTGGGTCAAGGCATGATAATATAGTGGAGCTAGAATATAGAGAAAGATAAGAGTAGAGATAGGAGTAGAAATATACCTACAAATGTCGCGACAAAGGAGGAACAATGATAGCAATTTTTGAACACTCACTCTCCTTTTTCCTATACCTTCTTCAAAGGTTATTGGCTAGCATTCTCTCTTATTTTATTTCTTTTTTCATTTTTTTGGGGTAAGGGTATAAAAAAGTAAAACAAAACAAAAATAATAACAAAAGCAATAAAAATCCTAATCTAAGAAAGCATAAAAACTAAACTGAGAAAGCAATAAATCATAAACTAAGAAAGCAATTAAAATCTATACTAGAAAAAACAATAAAAACTACACTAATAGGTGTTAAGGCTCGGGCTCCTGCTCATCGTCCTCTGCCCCATCATCATCCCTACCTTCCTCCTCCTCCGTAATATCGGCACTAAATAACTTAACTGCATTATGCAGTGAGTATTGGATAACCCTCATGGTGAGTCCATGGACATTATCGTTCTTATGAATGTCGAACAATGTGTCGGGCTGGGGAGGAAGGGAAAGTGTATGCCCATTAGGGCATACCAGGTAATGTCCTTGGTTACCCTTATAGTAGAAGAATTTCACCCTACGCAGGGTGGCATAATCATACCTGATACTAGCATTGGTGGCTAAGGATGCACAGCCTTCAGGGAACTCAATCCCATGATTCCATACAAGTATGGTAATCATGCCATCGATCAAAATCTTGCATGTGGGAGATTTTTAGATCTCTAGGCATATCTGGACGAAGAGGCGCACCCTTTGAGGGCGTGTAGGTTCAGGAATTTCCAAGGCTCTTAAGTACCCTAGCTCAAACTGCCCAACTTGGGTAGGCTCGCCTTGACAAAGATGGCTATGGCAAGAAGGCGATATACATATCGTAGGGCAGGGTGCTAGATTTTGCTGATCTTGTTGCTAAACCGAGCGTAGGGTAGGCTTCCAGTCATTTCGGCCCAAAACGCATGTATCTCCCCCTTAAAGAAAGTTTGGTATTCTTTTACTGAAAACTCCCACCCAAAACCTCGGCGATCTAGGGGTACGTCATACTATATGTATAGTTAAAAGCATTAAATGTGACATAATAGTATGCGTACGCCCTTGACGAGCTGTGCCGCTTAAGGGTAGAAAAAATTCATATGTTAAGCGCAAGTAAACATCCGCGATTTTACCAACAAAATCTCCTAAACCGCCTCTTTGTAAAAGGGTAATAACCCCATCGAAGAGGCGAGTGGCATGCAAAAGGATGTCATCAATGAACTTGGCGGGGAGGAGAGTCCTCCTCTTTAAGGTGGCAAAATCTCGAGCTTGAGATGGCGTTAAAACGCATGTCATGGTGGTAGATGAAGAAGTGCCAATGGCCCTCATGAGCTCAGGTGGTGGTGGTGAGGAAAGGTTAGAATTCCTTCTTACTGGGGAAGAATCCTCACCTTGGGTTCTAGATGAAACCTCATCTACCTGCCTAGCTATCTTAGATTTAGATCTAAATAGGTTTATGTTTATAACAGCTAAGATCCAACAATTACACACAAAAGAACCAATTAAGGAACAATTAACCCACACAAGTAATGAATCAAACCCAAAACAAACCACAATGCAAAGTAGGAGAATTATAGTTTATACTTGAGAGACACAATGGGATCACCTAGGGATGAGAGAGCACTTGCAAGACTGGAAGCTTTGAGCCTTGAAGATTAGGGCTTTTAAATTGAAGGGATTAAGGAATGAGAATGGAAGAATAGGAGAGTGAAGAAGATGATAGAGATTGAGAATGGGATGGTTCGATGGGGATGGGGGTATTTAAAGAAAAAGCCGTGTCTCTTCAATGAAATAGGCCTAAAAAACGTGTACTACGAAAGCGACGAGTCGTCACATAGGGGGAGACGAGTTGTCGCCTAGGCTCTGACTCGCTATTTCGCCCGTGAATTGTTGTCTGCTGAATTATTAAAACAGGTAGGAAGGAGATGACTCGTCACTTTCCTTCTGTCTGATTTTTGCCTCTTTTCAATCCATTTGCCATGAGTAGTTGCTTTTATGAGACTACTCGTGGCTTTTCTACTGTCTCATACACCTTTTTTTAATACGACAAAATTAAAGACACAATAATAAAATGAATTAAAACTAAAAATAAATAAAAATGAAAAAGACTCTCGCAAAGCGTTTGTTTAACGTCTATAGGTCGACGTGACTCGACCTAGTTAATTACGGTCAATATATAAGACCTCTGAGGCCTCAATTGGTTTTCTAACATGGTAGTGTTTAGCACCGTGACCACTCACCTTGAAGGTGTTGGTTGGCCATTTAACCTCAATGGGGCCATGTGGAAAAACTTTGGTCACCTTAAATGGTCCCAACCATTTAGACTTTAATTGACCAGCAAAAAAATTCAGGCGAGAATTATATACTAGCACCAAATCCTCGATTTTAAATTCTCGTCTAATTAGCCTTCGATCATGCCATCTTTTGCTCTTCTCTTTATAGAGCAAGGCACTCTTATAGGCTTCAAGACGAATCTCATCAAACTCATTCATATCTAGCAACCTCTTGCTACCTGCAGCTTTGAGGTCAAAATGGAGGGTCTTAGCGTCCTAATAGGCCTTATGCTTCAGCTCTACGGGGAGGTGACAATGCTACCCATAGATGAGTCTAAAACGTGTGGTCCCGATAGGACTCTTATGACACCTCGACTTGATCACTAGTTTAGGGGTGATAAGGTAAAGCAAATCTATGCAGCACCCCATACTTCCTAAGATGCGACTCGAACTTATGCTCAATGAAGTGGGTGCCATTGTAACTTATAACTATGCGGGGGCAACCACAACGTGAAAATATGACCTTTTTAAAGAACTTGGTTACAACTCGCGCATCATTAGTCTTAGTGGCAATGGCCTCCACCCACTTGGCAACATAATCAACATCAACCAGAATATATTTGTTCCCTAAGGATGAAGGGTAAGGACCCTGAAAATCAATGCCCCACACACCAAAAATATATACAGCTAAAATCAGGGCCATAGGTATAACATTTTCCTTAGGTTGGTTGCCAACGATCACGAGTCCTGACATAGGCCTACACATTTCTAATGAGCGTGGGCCTCTAAAATCCACATTGAAGGATCTTAGATGAAGTCTTAGATGCAGCTGCATGTCCACCACAAGGCAAATCATGATAGTGCTTTATGATAGACTGTACCTCAAACTCAAGAGCGCAACAGTGCAACATGTCGTTTGCACAAGACCTGAACAATAGTGGATCATCCCAATAGTAGTACCGGAGATCATGGAAGAAATTCTTTCTATAGTGAGCGGAGAGACCCGTAGGTAGTACTCTACTAGCAAGGTAGTTCGCTGTATTGGCGAACCAGGAAGTCTCATCAACAGGTGCAAGATTCATCAGCTGATCATCTGGGAAAGAATCATCAATTTCAGGTGTACTTGACACCTCATCTATAACAAGTCTAAATAGATGATCAGCCACTGAATTCTCTGCTCCCTTTTTATCGATTATCTGCAGGTCAAACTCTTGGAGCAGTAATATCCATCTTTAGCACCTTTCTTGCTCAACATATATTTAAGAGCGGAATGGTCCGTGTACACAATGATTTTAGACCCTATTAGATAAGATCTAAACTTTTCCAAAGCATAGACCACTGCCATAACCTCTTTTTATGTTGTTGCATAGTTAACCTATGCCTCATTTAGTGTTTTGCTAGCATAGTAGATGGCGTGCAGCTTTCCATCCTTCCTTTCCCCCAACACTGGCCCTGCCGCATGATCATTAGCATCACACATAAGCTCGAAGGGTAACCTCTAATCCGGAGGCTAGATTATTGGTGTGGAAATAAGTGTATGTTTTAACTTTTCAAAAGCATGCAGACAATCATTAGAAAACACAAAAGGTACATCCTTGGCTAAGAGCTCAGTTAGAGTTCTGGCTATCTTAGAGAAATCTAGTATGAACCGTCTATAAAAACCAACATGCCCTAAAAACCTACAAATCCCCTTCATATTGATTGGAGGGGGTAACTTTTCAATAACCTCTACCTTGGCTCTATCAACCTCAATACCTTGACTCGACACCATATGATCTGACCAAGAACAATTCCTTTTTGTACCGTAAAATGGCACTTCTCCTAATTAAGAACCAAATTAACTTTTTCGCATCTAACAAGCACTTTCTCCAGATTAGCTAAGCAATCATCAAAAGAGTTGCCATATACGGAGAAGTCATCCATAAAGTCTTCCATGCATTGTTCAATAAATTCAGAAAAATATCCATCTTGCATCGTTGAAAAGTAGCTGAGGCATTACATAGCCCAAATGGAATCCTTCAAGAAGCAAAGGTACCATAGGGCAAGTAAATGTAGTCTTCTCTCTGTTGTCAAGATGGATAGGGATCTGGAAAGATCAAGAGTATCCATCCAAGTAATAAAAATGGGAATGGTTAGCCAGCCTCTTCAACATTTGGTCTACAAAAAAGAGTGGGTAATGGTCTTTTAGGTGGCTTTATTTAATTTTTTATAATCAATGCACATGCGCCACCCTATGACCTTCCTTGTGGGTATCATTTCAGTCTTATCATTCTCTATGACAGTCACACCGCTCTTTTTAGGGACAACGTGTACTGGGGATACCCACTTACTATCAGAGATGGGGTAGATGATCCCCGCATTCAGTAGCTTTAAAACCTCTTTCTTGACTACCTCCTTCATATTGGGATTGAGTGTCCTCTGTCCCTCTATGGAAGAAGCGTCATCGGGCTCCAGGTTTATCCTATGGGTGCATATAGAAGGGTTAATCCCTTGATGTCATCAATAGTGTATCCAATGGCCTTTCTATGTTTTCGAACAAGGTTGACCAAGCGGTCCAACTCGGCGCCATTGAGCTCACTATTGACGATGATAGGATATGTAGAATTAGCATCAAAGAAAGCATATTTCAGACTAGAAGGGAGAGTTTTCATTTCTAGCTTAGGAGGTGTGGAACTCTCCTTATTCATTTCCAACACCTGCTCATTTTCATGTACCGACATAATCTCATTGTACAGTTCAAGATCATCAATATAATCACCCTCAAAAGGGTCTTCCCATCCTTAGAGCTACATTAGAAAAAATCCCCTTAGGTTAAACAATACTAAGGTCAGCTAACTGTAATGTCATCCTAGTAGGGGTCAGTTCATTCACATTGTGGAGTCTCTTATACATGGAATAAGGCATTAGGCTAACACTAGCACCTAGGTCACATAAAGCTCTATCCACAGATATATTTCCAACAGTTATGGCAATACTAAAACTACAAGGTCAGCTAGCTTAGGTGTTGAGTTCCTAATCATGAAAGCATTAACATTCACCTCCTTAGAGACCTGAATGATCTCATCTAGCTTTTTCCCATTAGAAAAGAGTGTCTTAAGAAATTTGGAAAAAGCAGGTATCTCAGACATTGCATCCAAGAACGGGAGTTTAATAGATATATTTTTCAACAAGTTTAGAAATTTCCAATATTTCTTTTTTAACTTAGCTCGCGCCAATTTCTGAGCAAAAGGCACATGCTTAATTAGAATATTAGTGACCTTAGACTTTGATTTATGAAGTATCTCATTGGTCACAGTGTCGGTGGCTCATTATCATTCACAACAATATCATCAACAACAACATTATCATTCACCACATTATCAGAAATAGCATAGTCAAATACTAGCTTTTCAGAAGATACCTCTACGAAAGAGGGATCAACTAGTTGCTTACCACTTCGTGTGGTCACTGCATTTATGGACTAGTCGGGGTCTTTACATTTGGGTTTCGGCTGGCTTGGGAACTGATTCGGGGCACGAGTATTGACTTGTTGTGCCACCAGAGCTATTTGTGTCTCTAACATTTTCATACGTGAGATACAGATTTGGATGTGGGTCCGTAACAAGTTTCATAGCTCGCCGACCTGAGACTCAAGACTAAGTTGAGTCTGCTAAATCTACTGCTTGTATGCCGGTGGGTGTTGGTATGGAGCTTGTTTATGCTGTGGATTTAGCACATTGATGCTTGAGTAGGACAGATTTGGATGGTACTTATAACCTGCATTATACTTGTTAGAATATGGTTCACCAGGTGGTTTACCGTACAGCATTTGCCTCCTCATAAACTTGGGGGCAAGTGCTTGGACAGTGACCAGGGACGCCACGGGTATCACATAAACTAGCAGCATTATTAGAACTAGAGGAGAAGCTCACCATGCACTTAGCCTTCTGTTCAGTAAGATTGGCTATCTACTTGGTGAGGGCTTTAATGGTTTCAGAATCAGCATTATTACTATAGGACACTGGACCTCTCTCATTGCTCCAAGAAAAACCATTCTTTGCCATGGTTTCCAAGAGCTTCAAGAGGTCGTTTGGGAATTTAGAGTCCATATCGCAGCCACATGCAGCATTAATTGATGACTTATGCTCATCAAACAGTCCTCCATAGAAGGACTAGGCGAGCAACCAGTTAGGGATCTGATGATGAGGACAACTAATTTGGAGGTCCTTGAACCTTTTCGAAGCCTCATAAAATGACTCGAACGGCTGCTGTTTGAATGTCTGCAGCTGCGTTCGAATTTGAGAGGTCTTACGTGGGGGATAGAACTTAGCCAAAATGCCATTGGCTAGCTCTTCCCAGGTCGTATACATACCAGCTGGTTTGGATTTGAGCTAAGACTTAGCTTTATCCTTCAGGCTGAAGGGAAAAAGCCTCATGCGTATCGCCTTCATGGACAAGTCCTTGGCGGTAATTGTGTCACACCTCTCGATGAAGTCAGCAATGTTGTCGTGGGGACTTTCACTAGGGTGACCTCCGAACTGATTCTCTCGATCATTTGAATGAGGTGAGGTTTAGCTTGAAGTTTTCTACAATGAAATTAGATTTAACGATTCATGGAATGGAAGTTTGGGTGAGCGTACGCGCACCCAATTGGCCAAAAGATTGATTAGCGTTGTTCTCGCCTCAACCACCTTAAGCATTCGGCGTTCAGTCTACAAGCAGTGGCCTTGATCTCTGGGTTTTAACGCTCTAGAGATCGGGCTTTCCTATGCATTCAAAGAAATCAAACACAAAAGGGGGCCTAAGTAAGGGAACAACAAGCAAGTATCTTATGTTCATCTTCCAAACAAACTAGGACAAAACTTGAACCACGAGCAATTAAGTGTGTTTTTGTTGGCTATGGAGTAAATCAAAAGGGATACAGGTGTTTTGACCCTCTCCACAATCGCATGTATACTACTATGGAATGTGATTTCTTTGAACAGTCCTACTACTAATCCGAGTCTGGTCCTCAGGGGAAGAGAGTTAGTGATGACCTGAGCTGGTAAATATACCTAGTTGTGAATGATATAGTTCCAAAAGAGCAAGTAAGCATGACTACCGAGGTTGTTCCTGAAGACATAGTATTTCCTCTTCTTACCACTCAAGTCCTTGAGAATCCTATACTACAAAAAGAGGTAATTCTCGAACCGCAAGAAGAGGTAAGACCACAAAAAGAGGTAATCCCTAAACCTCAAGAGACTTCTGATCTTGATCATGTTGCAAGTGTTGATGTACCAAACAGGTATGAGCTACACCTTAGAATTACAACGGGAATTCCCCCGAGGAGATATGATCTCGAATTTGAGGCACAGAGATCGAGATATCAAGTTAGCAACGAGAGTAATAAAAATCTATCACATTCAGCTATGGCTTTTAATACTGCTCTTTATTCTAATGATGTGCCTAAAAATGTTGAAGAAGCCCTGCAGGATCCAAAGTGGAAAAAGGCAATGGAAGAAGAAATCTCTACTCTTGACAAAAATAAGACTTGGGAGAAATGTGATCTGCTGAAAGGAAAGAAAATAGTACGGTGCAGGTGGGTGTACTCTATAAAGTACCTAGCTAATAGAACTATTGAAAGGTGCAAGGCTAGATTAGTAGCACAAGGGTATACAATCAGACATATGGAGTTGATTACTCTGAGACTTTCTCTCCAATGGCAAAACTTGATACGATCCGAGTTTTATTCTCTGTTGAAGCAAACAAGGATTGGCCATACACAAATTTGATGTAGAAAATGCAATCCTTCATGGGAAAATTGAACAAGAAGTATACATGAAAGCTCCCCCAGGTTTCTCATATGATTATAATCCAGGTGAAGGGTATAAATTAAAGAAGGCGCTTTTGCAATCTAAAGGAGTCTCCGAGAGCATGGTTTGGAAGATTCACCAAAGCTATGACAAAGTTTGGGTATAAGCAAAGTAACAAAGATCACACATGTTTCTCAAGAGGCATGATGTGCAAATTTTAATTAACCGCAAGCGCACGGTGTACGCGTAACAATACGGGTCGAACTCAAGGAAGCGAGTTAATAGATTCGTTCAGTTTATAACCACGAGATACGGACAAACAAATATAAGTGGGTTGAAAATCTAACACTACTATGAGAAATAATTTAAATGATGTAAATGAAACTAGTAAATAAAGCAAAGATAACAGTTGATATGAATATAACAAAAATAAAGCAAATCTGGATGTCGAAAATCGCCTATTTCTGACATGGAAGTCAATAACTCTCATAATTGTATGAAATTGAGTCTTTGGCATGATTAAACGTTATCTAATTAATCTCAAGCTTCCGCTTTATTGATCAATATCGGTTTAAGGCCTTACTAGTATTAATCCTCAAACTTCCGTTTTATTGGTTAAACTAATAGGAATTTAACTTAAATATACCTTAATACTAAACTAATCATAATCTCAAACTTCCGTTTTATTAAAAAGGTTAATAAAGATATTGAAACTAAGATTGATTAAGCATAGGTTTAATCATAGACCCAAATTTCACACAATTAATCGATAAAATATCATCCCATGCTTCGAATTAGGGTTTATATACCCCTAACCCTAGAGAAGAAAACTACTCACTAAACATGATGATGAACATGCAATTAATGATGAATGAAACCCTAATTGAAATACTACACATGAAAATGATGAATAATTTAATGTAAAAAGACAAATAATAAAGTAATAAAGCATGAACACTTACTAATTGAGAAGTACATAAACGTAAATTGCAATGATATTAAATGTAACAATGGGGTTCATCAATGAAAGCTCTCAAAGAAGAAATAACAAAAGAGAAAATTCTGAGAAAATAAATATAAAGACTGACTAATGACAAATTATAACTACCATTATTTATAGTGGTTCCAAGAAATAACCGTCAATAGCACGTGAAAAGCACCTGACGTGTTGGCGACGACTCGTGACAATAGGGGAGACGAGTCTTCGCTTTTGTTCTGCTTATAATAGTGATTTTAGAAAGTTTGCGACGTGTCGTGGCATCCTGGGGATGACTCGTCGCTTTGGCTCTAGAATAATATGCTCAGATCAGTAGATATGCGACAAGTGGTGGCATCTTAGGGAAGACGCTTTTGTTCTGGACTCTAGTAGCTGAGCGACGGGTCGTGGCGTTTTGATACACCTTAGCTACGGCTCGTTTCTTTCCCTTGGGGCTTGTTTGGCTTTATTATTCACTTCCTTAGGGGTTTTTGGCCATTTCTCGTAGCCTTCACCCTTTGATCACCCCCAGAAACTAATAAAACTCTAATTTTTGCCTTAAATTACATAAATTACAATATTAAACATGTGAGACAAAAATATCAAATAATACTATCAACATTACCTAAACCCCACTTAACATCACATAAGGAGCTTAAAAGTGAGAAGAATAAGTGTAAATAATCGCACTTATTAAGACAGAGGGGCCGCATCACATGTTTGATTATTTATATAGATGATATGATCATTATCGGAGATGATAAAGAAGAAATTTGTGCCCTCAAAAGCAGTTGTCTTATGAATTCGAAATGAAGGATTTGGGTCAACCGAAATACCTTCTTGGCATTGAAGTCTCCAGGTCACAGGGAGGTATCTTTATAAGTCAAAGGAAGTATATACTTGACCTATTGGTTGATGCTGGTATGATTGATTGTAAATCTACAGAGACACTTATTATAGTTCATCATGGTCTTCAGATGATGGAAGGAGAGAAACAAGCAGATAGAGGGCAATATTAGAGAATGGTTGGCAAACTTATCTATCTTGCTCACACCCGACCAGACATTGCATACACTGTCGGAGTAGTAAGCAGATTCATGCATCAACCACAAACTTATCATATGACAGCAGTTATGAGAATTTTGAGATATTTCAAAGGTACAAGCAGCGGAGGCATATTTTATAAGAAGAATGAGCACTTAGATATGTTGGCCTACACAGATGCTGATTGGGTAGCAGATCGAGATGATAGGAAATCAACTTCTAATTACTTTACATTGGTTGGAGAAAACTTTATTACATGGAAAAGTAAGAAGCAAAAGGTGGTTGCTCTATCAAGTGCATAACTGAAATCATATGGTTAAAGAAACTTCTAAGTGAACTACACTTCCCGCAGAAGAAGGCATGCAAACTGTTCTGTGATAATGAAGCAGGAATAAGTATTTCCGAAAATCTAGTTCAACATAATCTCACTAAACATGTGGAGATTGATAGACACTTCATTAAGGAGAAATTGGAGAATAAGATTATAAGCCTTCCTTTTATAAGATCAAAGGATCAGCTGGCTGATATACTTACGAAGACAGTTACATCAGAAGTTTTTGAGTAGACATTATGCAAGTTAGGTATCGGTGACCCAAGACCTAACTTGAGGGGGAGTGTAGGAAAGTGCTTATTTTAGGATTGCAATTATTCTATACTTATTTGTCAAATATTCTGTAATTTATTTTCTTATTTACTAGCCTCAGTTGTGTATAAATTAGAGTTGTAATAGCTTAAGCAAAGTAATACAAAATCAGTATCCCCTGACCCAAACTCTAATCTCATCTTTATTTTTCAGCATTTAATATTTTCAATATATACTACTTTTCATTAAGAGTGGATAAAATTCAATTGGTAACATTTTGCGACGTTGACCTATAATACATGTTTTATACAAGACTAATTCTCAAAGTTTTGTTTTCTTCCATTTATCAAATATATAGGTATAAAATCCTAATGGGTTTAATCCTACAAATGATTAATACACTATGCTAATGGGCTTAATATATTTCAAAAGATTTTAACAAATACCATCTGTTTGATTGTTACAGATAAATAGTAAGAATGATAATTGATAGTTAGTGTAGTTTTAATAGAAAATTTTCTTAATAAGTTTATACAAATTCTTGTGAGAGACCATTATCATTCTTTAGTTTAATGAAGCTTTAATGGGTTGGGCCTGAGAAATGTCTTTCAAAAAGACGGTCTTTCAGGAGACCGACTGGTAAGTTTAATGGTTATACTTTTGATACATCAATTATTTATTTTTTTTCACAAAATTTATTACAATGCATTACGATTTGAAAATGTTAATTAACCTATTAGCTATTACGTAGTAATGAAAATTTTTGAATAAAACACTTTTGTATGATTAAAATTTTATTACCATGTGAATAATTTGAACATTCCTTGAAAAATTTTTATTTAAATCTTTCTTATCACCTTTATTTAAGTACCACAAACTAAACATACTGATAATGTTATTTTGTAGTTGTTCTCATTCTAAAGATAAAATTATTTGCATATTTTTAGGATTGACTCATTGGGAAACAAAATTAAGTAAAAATCAAATTCTAGGACAACTTTTTTTTCATTCATGAAAGGACAACTTATTTGTGAAATTTAAATATATATATATATATATATATATATATATATATATATATATATATATATATATATATATATATATTCTAAATTTGTAGGAGTATATTTATGCTTCCAATAACCTTCTTCCGCTCAACATACTTACTAATGACCAACTTTTATAAAAAAAAAAAAAAATTGTAATTAGAAGAAAAAGTATGACTGTGAATTGAATTTAAAACTTTACAGTTTAAATGAAAGAAGATCAGATTCTCAACTTCTTTAAATTAATAGGGAATATCTTATATACTAATAAAAATGATGAAATATGGTAAATGTTAACATTAAAGAGCCTTGACAAATAAAATTATTTTAATGGATGATAATTAATTATAAGAGAATATTTACTTGATTTAGAATCTGATTTTTTAAATACATATTAATAAAAATGCTACTTTAGAGAGCCTTGACAAATACATGCTAATAAAAATCATAACATGTACAAAAAAACATAAAATGCCAAGTGCCTCTCTTCTATGACATTTGCCATGTTGATTTTTTTATTGGATTTTAATTTTTGATATTAGCTTATTTGACAAATAAAGTTGATCAACATATTATTTTTTTGCCTCTAAAAAATTAATTAAACTAAATAACTTACTATTTTAATTTGAAATAGAATAAACATAATAACTATGGATTAAATTAAGCTATATTAGATAAATTATTGATCAGTTATTACGTATTGTAAATTTATCATCTTTATAAACTAAAAAATTACATACCATAAATTTATTATCTTTACAAAATTAAATAATTAGAATATATGTTTATAAAACTAATAAGTTAGAATTTTTGCTGCAAATAAGACTTAAAAAATAACATAGGTTATGCTTTCATTAAAATTCAGCAAACGTAAAAAACGAGTGGTTTAGTTACTTTGAATAAAATTGGACTTTTTGAGTGTTTATTTTTAGAGTAAATTATTTTTAAATGACCGGTTAATTAAAGACGATTCGAAATTTTCTAAATTAAGGAAAAGTTAAGAATGGTTATTGTTTATAAGCAATTGTGTACTTTTCAAATGACATAATTAACTATTTTTAAATAGGAATTGTAGCCTTTTATTGTTGCTTTGTAGAATAGTAGTAATAATAAAATGATAAAGGTATAAAAAGAAAAAAATGGGAAGGTAAGAGAGATAACTCTTTTTGAATAATTACATAGTTAAATGACATAATTAGCTGTTTAAGTTTTTTTTGTTTTATGGAGAACTAGTATAGAAACTCGTGCAATGCACGAACGTATGAGTATGAAAAATATAACTTTAAAAAATAATTAAAGCATATATTTTCATGACTAAATTTATCGAATACATAACTTTTATTAAAGCAAAAATTAAATGTTAATTTTTTTAATTGTTTATCGAATATATCAATTTGTCATTTAATTAAATATATTAGGTTAGATATGTAAAATTGCTATAATTATAATTATAAATATTAATAAAAATATTAGAAAAGGACAAATGTCATACTGAAAGAGTCTTAACAAATAAAATTTTTTTAGTGGATGATAATTAGATTAAGAATTTTACTCGATTCATATGTGCACGTAAAAGACTTTTACTCAATTCATATGGGCAATATTTATCTAGTTCGTGTCCCATTCAATTGTAAACTATTTAACCATCCTTACTTCTAAATGTGTTTATATAGATGAGATGCATAATATTAAAATAAAAGTAAAGCACTAGTGTTTTTACCTCTAATTCATTATTTGATATGTATGGTGACTTCTAGACAAATTAAAAAATATGGAGTATATGAGTATCTAAATGAGTTCATCATCAATTTTTAAATTTTTAGATTGATTAGATACATTATTATAAGAAAAACAACAATAAATTCATATATTATTATTATTATTATTATTATTATTATTATTATTATTATTATTTTGTACAAGAGAAAACGAATTTCATCAATCAAACTAAGACAAATACAAAATAAACACCAGGGAAACCAACTGCTTTTCACAAATTGCATCAGTATGAAAGTGGAATCTACCTTCCTCTCCTTTTCACAAATTGCATAAGTATGAAAGTGGAACCTACCTTCAAGGAAGGGTTGAACCACCTCACTCTTCATGTGCATAAAGGAGAAGGAGACACCTCAGGCCTAAGCAGGAAACTTGAACATCAAAGAGTTTCCTAAACCAAGTTTGACAACTCTCTAACGGGTACAAACTCATGAGCCGAATCCTCACTTCTTGGAGGATCCTGTTAGTGACAACATTAACCGCTCATACAACATGACCAGACAGCTTCATTTTGGGTTCACCATAAAATATAAGTAAGGCTACAAATACTAGTGCGGATCAAAGTTGTGCGAAATCCAGATCCCTTCCATTTCTTGGAAGCAAGTCGGTGAAGATCATGTGGGATCTGAATAGCTAACCACTGCTCCATAACCTGCAGACACTGCATACTGAAGGCACATTGAAAGCAGATGTGATCAATAGACTCAGATGCAGCATTGCACATAGGGCATATGTTCTCATTAATACCCATTTGAACCGTTTTATCCCTAGTTCTGAGACTCCTGGACATAGCAAGCCAAAGGATGAAGCGCTCTCTAAGGATAGAGGCACGATTCCAAACAAGCTTGTCCCATCGGACTCTAGGGGATGTATCAAGGTAGTGCATATATACCTCATGGATCTGGTAATTCCGCTTGCACATCCACTCACCCAAATGAAGTTTTACAAAGCATAGCCTCTTTAACGCCCTGCTAGCCGTTATGGCTGGGTTGAAGAGCATCCAATCAGCAGCTTTCGTATAGACTTCATGGAGCCATTTGACCCAGATTGACTCCTGCATTGAATTGATATGCCAGGCAAGCTTACCCACAACCACCAGGTTCCACACATCCAGGTTCTGGACCCCTAGGCCACCACAACTCTTAGGTTGGCAGACCTTAGACCAGCTCATATTACCACCAGAGCTCTTAATAACATCATTGTGCCATAGAAACGACCTGCAGATACTATTCACTTTTCGTATAATCACTCGGGGCAAAATGAATAGCTGACACCAGTAAGAGGTAATTCTCATAAGGTTAGAAGTTACAAGTTGCAGTCGGATAGTATAGGAAAGATTTTTACAATACCAGAGTCGCAGTCTAGCAATCATCTTGTCTATTAGAACATCACAGTCTGCTGCATAGATCTTCTTAAACTTCAGGGGGATCCTTAGATACCTGAATGGAAGATTACTCAAGTGCAGGCTCATCTAGAATGTAATGTCTTCTCTCACTTCCAATGGAAATCCAACAAAATATATAGCAGACTTGTTCTTGTTAGCATGTAAGCTAGAGGTAGAAGCAAATTTATCCAGGCGTTGGCATAGGACACGGACTAAGTCAATGTCGATCTTTGAGAACATCATTAAGCCATCAACAAAGCAAAGGTGGTGGAGTTTTAAGCTTCCTACATCTAGGATGGAAATTAAACGCCTCAACAAAGTAGGCATTGTTAAGCATTTTGGATTAGTACTCCATCCCAATGACAAAGAGCAGCGGGGACATGGGATCACCTTGGCGTAAATCCCGTTTAGGTTGGAAGGGTTCGCAAGGATCCCATTCATCAACAGTGTATACTTTTTTGATGAGATGCAAGTCATGATGATTTTGATAAAGTAGGAAGGGAAACGCAGAGCTACAAGCATATCCAGGATGAAGCTCCATTCAAGTGTATTATAGGCTTTGCGGAGATCCACTTTTATCAAGCATCTAGGTGAGCACCCCTTTCTGGTGTAGTGCTTGACCAAGTCTTGGCACAAGAGGATGTTATGTGCAATGATCCTCCCAGCTACAAGGGCACCTTGTGTTTGACTGATGATACCTCCAAGAACTTTCTTCTGCTTAGAGAAAACAAGTTTGGAAATACATTTATAGATGACATAATAGCATTAGATATGCCTGTAATCACTTGGGGAAGAGGGGCAGGAGACCTTAGGCACTTGGGTGATGATAGTGAGGCTCCATGTCTTAGGGAACTTCCCTGTCATGAAAAAATTCTGGATAGCCGAAAAACATCAAGTCCCACCACAAGCCAATCAGCTTTGTAAAATCTGCTATTATAGCCATCTAAGCTAGGGGTTTTGTTGTCATCAATACTTCACATGGGCTTTCTGATATCTTCAGCAGTGAAAGACAGGGTGAGGTTCCCCCTCATAGAGTGAGAGAGAACAGGACTAGTACCAACGATATTCATGTTGACCCTATGCCTGCCTCGCATTTTTGACATAGATGTTCTGAGTAGGACACAAAAGCATGCTTAATAAGACTAGGGTTGCTTACAGTGTTGCTATCTAGAACAAGAGTATTGATTTTCTTATGAGCCGCCCTATGCTTTGTAATGTTGTGGAAGAAAACAGTATTATCGTCACCATATTTCAACCAATCCACTTTAGCTTTTTGCTGCATGAGAGAGTTATATTCCTTTTTCACCTGCCTTAGATCTTGGCACACATTAGTTCCTTATCCAATAGTATACTATTGTGGAGGATCACTGTGCACCCTCTCTTGAGCATCTAAGAGCTCCTTCTTAGCATATTGCAAGGCTAATTGAATCTGGGTGTGGTAAAACTGTTTCTTTAATTCCTGTTTCACAACTAGCAAATTTTGATGAATCTAGTAGATATGCCCAGGGATCCGTCTATGCCAAACCCATTCGACCACCTCAACGAAATCTGGTTTTGACGCCGAGTAGTTGCAAAATTTAAACATAGGCTTTCCCCGAATGAAATCAAAGAAATGGACTAGGAAATCTGGTTTTGACGCCCTAGGATAAGCATCAACCCACTCCTCATTACACAACGCTCTGTCAATTCTACTAAATACTCTCTGGTCCCCAGTTTGCTTGTTATTCCACGTAAAGAATTTACCAGTGCTCTTCATATCATGGATCTTACACTGAGTCAAACATTATTTGAGACGGAGAACTTCGTGTAGAAAAATAGGTTGTGCTAACCTTTCATCTAAATTACCCACACAATTGAAGTCTCCCAACACAAGCCAGGGGCCTTTACAGGGCAAAGAACCAAGAAGCTGGATTAACTTCAGGCTTTCACGTTTATCATTTAACCCATACATAAAGGAGAAAAAAAAGGGATGACCGTTGGTAGGTTGACAAGCCCAGATGAATAAGTTGGTTAGAGCAACACAAAACATCCACTTTTAAGATAGCAAGATCCCGCCCCATAATAATCCTCCCCCTTTCATGATGATATTCGCAAGACACCAATATGGACACAAGTTGTGATAAAGTTGGCCAAGTCCAGAACGCTTGACCTTTGTTTCGAGGAGGCCGAAAAGACTAAGGTTATGTTGAGAAATGAACCTAGCCAATTCTAACTGTTTTCTAGCTATATTCAGCCCCCTCACATTCCACGATAGGATTTTACGCATTGGATTGATGGGATGTAGCTCCCAACGCTATTTTCGGTATATCACATTCAACCTTAGGAGTATGGGTAGCCAAGATTTCAAATCCATTATTGGTATTCAATAACACAGCAAAAGTAGATGGGTCAATCTACGTAGAGGGACTACTTGGAATCCCTCCTCATCCACAGTAGGTACCGATGTGGTAGCCATAGGGGCAGGCTTAGGGACCTATTTTTGGGTGATGCCAGATCTACATGAATCCACTGGATGCCTAAATTGGTTACATTTACCACACACCTGGGGTTTTTAATCATATTGAACCTTAATAGAAATTAACTCATCACGCTCACTAGTGAAGGAGATCATATCATGAAAGCCCTGGTTCATATCTAACTCCACTAAGACTCATGCAAGTTGCATTCTATCCTTATTCAGTGTAGCATCATCAATTCGGATGACACGACCCAACATTCCTACAATTAACTTCAAACTTCTATCCCCCCCAATAATGCATACTAAGACCCGGGAATTGAACCATATAGGAATAGTGATGATGCTCTCTTTCTCATAGGATACATTCTTAGACCAAGGCTTAATAAATGGCTTCTTATCAAAGAGGATCCCATTTGAGTCACAGGCCACAGTTAGTGCCTCCTGAGTCTTAAGTCTAACAAGATAAACTCCTTTAGCTACAATACCCACTTTGTCAATATCAATAGGGTTCCATATACGTTTGACGAAACCATCAATAACATGTAAAGGCCGGTTAGCACCAAGGACATAGCAGACAACAGATGTTTCCCAAAATGAAATTTCATCAGCAATATCCTCATATGATATTTTAACAGGGGGAATAGGAGCAAAGAATGGAATCGTACTTACTGTACCTACTGTTTGTTGGACCACAGGAAGAGCAAATGCCCTAGCATCAATTCCATCACCCTTCCTGTATCCAGATGTAGCATGGACTCCCTCACAGGGGCTGTTTGCAGCAAGCAACATAGATGAAATCCTAATAGGAGCAACGCCGCCGCCACTTAAACCCTTGCTACCAGATGCCCCACAATTCATCACTGGTGCCCAGATAGCGTAGGGGCTTTGGGACTGCAACTGGACCAGTGAGGAACGAGGGCTGAGTATCTCATGCTCTAAAATCGTGGCATTGGCATTTAGGTGAGCCACATCCAGTGTGTGTTGAACAGAGAAGGAGGCGCCACTAATAGATCCTTTGGAGGAGGATGAAGATGATATCCGCTTCTAGACCACTTGCTTCCATGGTCTTCCTCTACCTCTCGCCATGGCAGAAACGGTTCGTCCAGAGGAGAGAAAGTTAGAGAGGGAAAGAAGAGGGAGAAGCAAAATCAGAGACTATAAATTATTATTATTATTATTATTATTATTATTATTATTATTATTATTATTATTATTATTATTATTATTATTATTATTATTATAATTATTATTATTATTATTATACACTAACTATTTAGTTAATGTGTTCCTTAAAATCATTAGACAACTTATTTGCAGGTATAAGACACTAAGATTTAAGAGATCAATTAATAATATTTAAACTTTGGAATCAATTAAATATGCCTTTGGTGCGTGTTGTGCCAAGTACTAATTCTCCTAGTGTGGGAGATAATTATGATCATCTCATAAGTCACACAAAGGCATACACATTAGAGAGTAATGGTGCCTATGCATTAGGGCATGAGTATATAAGGTTTGGGCATTGAATGAAGCAAGCATAGGGGGTTTAGATGGGTGCCACGAACCAACAACAACAAAAAGCAAAGAGTATAGTCACTGATGTGCTCATTTAACAATCATTGTGACTCGTTTGAGCACGTCAGTCCAGGTCAAAAATGTGATTTATGTTTGTGTTATATGGTTGTTTGGCGCATTTTGTGGTTTGGATGATGGAGTAAGGTTTTATATTCCATTGCTAGATGGAACGATGAATTTTTTGTGTTGAAAAGATTTGTTCAAGACTTTTTGATTGAATAAGGTATTTATGATGCACTTGGAAAAACAAAACCTACATCCGTGGAGGAGGAGAACTGGGTATCTAAGAATAAGAAGACGGTGGACACTATTGCACCTGAAATCCAGTATAACTACTTGAAGGAGACAAATCTTGGTGTGTTTTGTTGGAGAAACTTCAAGCAATATATGCTTCAAAGTGTCTCACCATCAAACTTTTCTTGTGATGGGAGTTCTATCAACTCTTGAAGGAGGATGATACAAGTATACAAGATCACATCAATAGATTCAACCAACTATGTGTTAAATGCAGATATAAAACTTTCTGATTACTTCTTTCTTGGCTTCTTTTCCTAAGATTTATATAAATATAGTTTAAACATTTCTCACTGAGAAGGAGTCTATTACTCTTGATCAGGCATTTGCTAATTTGAGGGAGAATAAAAGGTTTATAATGAGTTTTGACAGGAAAGAGAAGAAAAGTTACGGAGAAGCTTTGTTTGTTGAGAGTTCTAGTAGAGGAAGAAGTAAGGAAAAGGGATACCGATGGATAGGGAAGTCCCAAGTAAGGAGTAACTGTAGTAGCAAGTAGTATTATCATTGTAAGAACAAGGGCCACATTTAATAATGTGCAAAGAGAAGAAGGAAGACCTCGAGGAGATTAAGGATGTTAAGGATGGTGGAAGAAAGAATGTTGACAATAGCGGAGATGTCGTAGAAGGTATTCTTAACAAAAAAAATTATGTAACACTTTATGACTACTTGTAAATAAGGAAAGTATTTTACAAGAAGAAATTGATTCTAAACTCTAGTTGCTCATTTGACATCAGTTGTGAAAAAAAGAAATTTACTAAGCTTAGTATGTGTGGTGGACATGGTTATCAGATTCCTGATTCTGATCCATGATTCCACGACTCTAGGATCCAAAAATAAACGAGTGATCCGAATCTTAAAATAGGATCTTAATAAAGGTAGACTCATACAATCCTATCAAGATCAAGAACATGAATGATAGGATCATAAGACGATTCTACGATCCTATGATCCCACGATCCATTCCTATATAATAAAATATATAATATTGTAACTTTTACTTACATATAAATATAAGTTGAAAATATATCGTCATGATGATTTTGAATGTTTATGTACTTATTGATTCACAATTTATAAAAGATTATTAAAAGTGTATATTTTATTTAATTAAAAGATGAAGTCAAATAAATCTTTATTTACACCTTAAAAAATATTCCCTCCTATTCGCTTTACTTGTCCCATTTGGTTTTTCAATACTATTCATCAATCACTCTTATTATGTGATTTGCTCTTAATCTATAAGTTACAACATAGTCATGTGGGATCCTGTTTAATTCGTCTTATCGTAAATTTTATTAATATCAACTTTTTAAAATTTTTACTCAAGCACAATTAGAGATATTTAAGATTGAAAACGTGCGTTGGCAAATGTGCCAAAATCAAATGGGACAAGTAAAGAGAATAGAAGGGAATAAAAAATAAACTAATTGAAAAAATATGATTGATAATCAAGTATTCTATAGCATATTAAATATACTTGTCAAGAGGGGACTTGGTGAGGTGAGTTATGTTGTTATGTTTAAGAGGAACCTCATTTCATTGTGTAGGTTGGAGGCTAAGGGACGATTTTTTAAGGCTAGTTGTGGGTCCTTGAAAGTCATTACAAGGAGCATGGTGCTCATGAAATGAAGAAGAATTGAGAGCAATTTTTACGTGTTACAAGTTGATGGTAGTTGCCTAGGCCACCATTTAATGATAATGCTTTTGAGTCGCTCAAGAAGGTGACATTAGTTGATGATGGGAGATTTGGTCTTGAGGGAGAGATTGTAGTGCAAAGTTTCAATTCTCCTATTGTGGGAGATGATTGTGATCATCTCATTACTCACAGGTTGGCATGCACATTACAGAGTAACAATGCACATGCATTAGGGCATGAACAAAAAAATGTTTGAGTCATTGAATGAAGAAATTAAGCATAGGGGGTACATATTGGCGCCACAAACAACAACAATAGGGAGCACAGTCACTAATGTTCTCATTTGAGTACATAGTCTAGGAAAAAAAATCACAATTTCTACGTATGTTGTATGATTGTTGGGTACGTTTGTGTTATGAACTAGGGTTATTCTAATGTTTGAGCACTATATATAGACCCTAGGGCAGAACTAGTTTATGGTCAGTGATGTCAATTGACATCATTTAAATTTTGGGAAACAAAATAGTAATACAAGTTATGTTGGCTAAGTTGGTAAAGGAATGGACTTTAACCCAAATGTCAAAAGTTCAAACTCTTCTAACTCCTTTTTGTGGGCTTTTATTAATTTATTATTGATTCCCCTCAGTCTGATTTCCCTTTGAACCTTTTTCCATTTCACTATGAATCCCTTCCCCCTTTCCTAATTTATGATTTAATTGTTTTTTAATTTCCTAATCCTACAGCTGTAGAGCCCTCACGGCCTCACAAGTTATTGACAGTCCAATTCTCCACTGTCGCTCCATTGTCGTTTGCCAGTTGATCAACTGGCTCCCGCAGTACCTAGCAGCTAGCATGCCCTTTTCTTTCTCTTTTTAGCTAAATAAATCGTTTATTTCTATTTGTTTATCTCTAATCTTTATGTTTATAATTTATGTGCTTATCTATTTGTTTAAAAATTAGAGCTTTTGTTTGTTTATTTATTACGATAAGTTAGGGCTTTTAGTTTTCTTATTAGTTCTTGGGTAATTTAGGCCTTTACAAAACATTAGGATTTTTTACTTGTTTACCTTAATACCTATTTAAGAATTACAATTGTGATAATTAGTTTGATAGTTTAAAGGTTGTTTACTTGATAGTTTAAAGAATGTATAGTTGTGATTAATTAGTTAGTTTGATAATTCAAGTGTGAGTTCTAGATTATTGATTGTATTTATAGTTCAAATGTATAGTAATTTCAAAAAAATAAGCTTTTGGATCGTCTTGTGGCTCTACTAATTCAAGATACGAAAATTCACTAACTCTCCTAGAGGATGCTTAACATACTCTTTATTCAACTCAAAAACGAAGAATTGTTGTATGTGTTCTTCCCTCGGCGTTGAATATTGCCTCGATCAATCGTTGTCGAATATATTTTTTTTAATTATCAGCATACCTTGTTAATTTTTCTGGTTCCACCCCTGTATAGACCCTAAATTAATTTTAGATCAACCAAGTGGAGGCAAATACAAGAGAAAAGAGGTTTGAAAAACCTAATGTGTTTTTTGTATTAGAAGTGTGTGTAATCTCCATTAAATGTGAGATCTTTGAGTTAGAGATGTTATTCTCAAGCCTTATGTGGATTGTGTCATTATTGTATTGTTATATCATTAATAATGTATACAGTATAGATTGTGAGGGAGGTGTCTATGACACTTTATTAAAGTTCTAGTGCTCTTGCTTTTGAGATTTTTGTGTCCATTGCTGCGTCATCTGTTTTTTTTTTGTTGATTTTTTTTATTCTTCTTCATTAAAGAGATCAAGTCCTTAATCTTATCATTTTAGTACATATTTATGATTTCTTTTAACTCTTCTCTCAAACTAAGAATGTATAGTTTTTTTATCCGCTAGAGATCTAGTTTTCACTAATGCCCCTAGCACCCTTTACAAGGTTTATACTTCTTTGAAATTCTTTAGAGCCTTCTATAAGATTCTTTATTGTTGTTTATTTTGAATACATAATGGTGTACATCAAAAATGAAAATGAAAATGAAATGAACTATTTGCATGGGTCATGTATATCAAACTAATGTCCTACTCATTTGTAAACCAACCCTCTATCTAAAATGGTTTTTATAGATGATTATCAACTTATTAACAAGAAGGAAAACACTATAGTTGCCATTATTTATTTTGAATTATGTAAAATTACTTACAATAACCAAAAATATATATATTAATACTAAATGAGTAAAGAATATATCAATGTTTTTTAATTTATGAATACAAATTAAAAATTTATTATTCTTATTGTTATAAAATAAAAAATTCAAGTGTATATCAGCTTTAACAACAACATTTATTACCACAATGTCATGAAGTAGATGCTACCTAGGGTGGGGTTTGGGAGAGTCAGATGTACGCAACATCACCCTCGTTAATGACTAAATTAACAAAGATGTTATTTTCGAATAACCCTTGTAAGCAAACGTTACGTGCAACTTCACACAAATATGAAGTACATATGATTTAATAAATCATAAACTGTAGTGCATTATAATCCTAAAGCACAAAATTATAAATCTTTAACCCCATCGAAATAATGTAGATTAGCTTATTTGTCCTTTTATTGGGTAAGGAGGTAATGTGTCGTATTGATTCTTTTTGTGCCCATTTGAAAGTACTAATTCCAAAAATTTTGTAGACTTTTAAATGTTTGTTCCCTATCAAATTTGGTGAGCAAAACACTTTGGGAAGTTGATATTACTTTAGCAAAGCCAAAAGATTGGTGCATGGAATGGATGTTTGATGTAACCTAACTTAACTAGATGTCTAGATCGTCTTTTCTTTTCAAGCTTTCCCCTTAGTTTGGACATAAAACACGTATTACACCCATTTATCTAAGATAATATTGCAAGGAATCAAAATGAGTAACTAAAAACAATTCCTTTTTGTTGATTGAAAACTATGTCACCTTTCAAAAAGGTTTAAAAAATATATATATATATATATTAATATTCTTAAAGTTAGGAACAAACTTTTAGAAAAAATCTAATACACCTCCATATAGACAAAAACTTTCTTCTTTTGTTTTCTAATGTACATTAAATTTTAACATTTCAACTAAAAATATAAAGGAAGTACTCCCATAATAAAAGTAAGTAGACGACTTGCTAATGTGAAAATCTCCATAAAAATAAAACAAATCAAAGTAAGAAATGTCAATAACAAAGATTATATTATATTCAAGTTCAATCTTATCTAGTGCTTGGAAAATCAATGTTGATGATTATCTACATACATTCTCATGCTCCACCCATTACAATATATTTTCATTAGCTTATATAAACTATTCTTCATATATTTTTAACTCTTGTTATTGAGGTCCTCTTTAGACTATTATCTTTTGTTTACTATATCTTTTGTTTCCTCTTCAACTTCTAAGCTCTTTAAAGTTTTAACATTTTACTATTCTTTTTTGTGCAATTTTAGAAATTTTTTTCATACCACCAAATTAAGATATGAGATTTTTTTTTTTCTTTAATTTATGCACATTCAAACTCTTTTCTTATGTTCTCGATCAACGATTATCCTTTGGGCATGGAAGAAACCATAAGGGGCTGGAAGGGTCCCAACCCCTGTAGTCCAACCTAGCATGGCCGGCTATGTAGCAAGAGCTACATGAGTGACGACTTAGGGTCTCGTTTCTTTAAGGACCCAAAATTTTTAACACGTACACTTTTTTAATTATGTATTAAAACATAGGATAAATGACCTAGAATAATTCAATCTATTCAAGATTTTTTTACAATAATCCGGCCACCTATTGATTAACCATGAATGATCCAAACTTTAAAGCGTATTTTTGTAGAGTAAACCTGATAGGCGGATGACTTGCTATAACAAGTTTTATTTTTGTAAAGAAAAAGATAAATTATAATAAAATGTAGAAAAATATGTTAAAAAATGTACAAAAAAATTTTGATTTTTTTTATTATTTAGAATTTTTTTTATGTAAATTTTCAAAATTTTTCTTTAATTTAAAATTACTTTTCAATTTACTTTTTTTTTGTGAATTACCTACTATAGCAAGTTTCGAGTTACCCAAGCTTACTCTAGGCAAAGACCCCCTAAAGTTGGAATTATTCATGGTTAATCAATACGTAGGAATATTGTAAGAAAATCATGAAAATATTATATTATTCTAGGTAACTTTTCCTAAAACATATTATTTTTATTTAAAAGAGCAATACGTGTAAGTCATTATATGATTCATGTCAATAATTTTTGATATTTGAATGGTAACCCGATATTTTGTTTTGTATTTCTGTTTTCGAGAAAATCAGCAAATTTAGGAATAAAAATATTGTTATTTATTATTATTCATTGGTTAATTGGATCAAATAAGCAAATATTGTCTTGTTTAATTCGAAAAAAATTAATATATTTCAATGATATTCTAACAGAATAAAACATGCACATTAGTATTTTAATTTTCACTTAAATTATCTGAGACGGCTCTGCAACCTAGTGAACTATCATTTTCGTTATGCTCCAGTAAATTTTTTTGAATATATGTTTGTAGTATACTTTTAATGCAACAAAAATTTAGTGATTCAATGATCAGAAAATTTTTAATATTGAATGAGGTTAGAAGTTAATTTTTTTAAGTAGCAATATTTTAATAATAATTTTTACTTTACAAATTTATGATCGCCTTGACTTTATTTAATGGCTTCATTGCCACCTTTCGAATATGTTCACTTATCCTTCTCACCTCAGCAACTCTCACCTTACTGCAATTTTTTTTTATAAGAACAAACTCCGCTTATGAAAGTTTTTGCATTCTAATGGTCCCAAATTTCGATTAAAAGCTAAGAGTTACGTAAGGTTACTGAAATTAGCATAAAACATTAACACATGTACAATTGTACACACTCTTTGCCCCTTTAAAATACTTTACTTTTCATTTTAGTTAGACCTACTAACCTCATTTATGTTTTTATCATAATTCACATTTTTTTTTTTCAATTATCTTTTCATCTGATCTACAGGTTGATTTTATTTTTTTTTTATAAAATATTACTTTATTTACTTTTTTTAATTTTCTCCCCAATTCCATTTGGAACAAATTTGGTAGGATAGAGTGAATATCATGAAAGAGGGAAAATAATATTTAATTATTTACTAATCTCTCCGTTCCACTAAATTTGCATTATTTTTTATTTTGGTCCATCCTACACTCTCATTTAATTTGCATTATTTTTATTTTTGGATAATAGCCCCCTCTTTTTTTTAATTTCATCCATATATTTTAACACTTTTTTAATTTCATCCACATAATTCATTCTTTCTCTTCAATTATTATGACTTTCTCAAAAATAACTCAATTTTTCTTTGATGCAAATCACAGAGTACAAAGTTTGTACATTTGTCCTCTACAAGTCTAATCAAGTAAAGGGTTTGTATTGAATTTGTGTTACCTTTGGAATTGTTGAACCCAACCCCATAGGGGTTAGCAAGTTGATTCAACATAATCATAATCATATCGAAAGAGGGTCTTAAAGGGGCAAACAGTTAAAAGAACATTGATAAAGATAGGTCAGGCCCATATCTAACAAGTACATTTTGTTGGACATTGGACATTAGAAAATTGGTGAGCCCTAACATGTTCAGGCAGCTACAGAATCATGTGTGGGTGACAATTGGGCAAATTGGAACGGTATCCGGGGCCTATTTTGGATTGGGATATTGGGTTTGTTTCAGACACTGAAAGGGATATTTCTTTTACCAATTGGGCCACTCAAAATCAAAATTGTTGGCAGTTAGTTGACCATTAAACTTATTTGGGCCCAAATTAGTTCCATTGTCTATAAGTCATTTTGATCAGTTCGTCTTGTATCAGACTGTCTCACTATGAGATGGCTCATATGTTCGCCCATTTCTTTAATTGATTACTTTAAGATCGTAAGTGATCGTTTTAAGGTTATAAGTTATCACTATAAAACTATAAAAAATAATTATTTTTAAATTATAAGTGATCACTTTAACGTTATAAGTGATCACTTTAAGACAGAATGTGTGTATTGGGCCAGCCCAATAAAGATGGTCTCACCGTGAAACCGTCTCATTTAAAAATTAGTGCATATTGATAGGATTTTGCTTTCAACAGGTCTTGTATAAGATCGTCTTACCAAAGCAAGCTTAATTTTAAATAAGCCTAATTTTTTAAAACTTCCCATAGTATGATTGAGAAAATTTTAATTTTTAAAATAAGCATCTCTTAGTCTGATGTTATGATTAGGGTTATTTTTTAAAATAAGCATAATAGCAAACAAAATGATGTGGATCAAAAAATCCAAACAACGACCTTTTTTCGTTCGCTATTACTAATAACGATTAAAGGGCTGACCTTGTTTGATCGAGTCTTCTTTGTTTACCGTTATTAACAATGGAATGCTGACTTTTTTGACTTTTAGTTAGGTTTAAAACTAACTGTTGTAGTTTTTCAAAATAGTCTTTTCATTGTTCGTTGTTAATAGTGGTGAACAAGTGTTCTATAAATACACACCAAATTGGCGTATTTAATTCCATCCAAATTGAACCAAAAAGCAACAAAATGGTTTCAAAGTAAAATTGCTACCACTGCCGTTCCTTAAAAACTAAATGCTATTATGTAGAAATTTCCTAATAATATTAATTAATTTTATTATGCTATTTTGTTGATAGATTTCAAAGATTCACTCAATTGAAGAGCATTGTCATTATGGTTATGAAGTCGAATATGATAGTGATTAGAGCGACTTTGATCCTGGCTATCAATATGTTGCTTGTCCATAATACCTTGATAAAGGATTGGGGTGTACAAAGTTTAGATGAGTTGATCTAAAGGACACCCATGAAAGAAAAACATTATTACTATGCTTGATAAGGAGAAATAAGAGCTAAAAAACAAGATACTTATTAACTTGCAAAGGCAAGCAGATAATAAAGCGCATAGGAGGGAAGAGACATAATAGATCCTAAAAAAGTTTGAAGAGCAATGTTAGGTTGCATTGTTTCTATTTCATGAATAAACTATGTAATTTGTTATAGTTAGTTGCATTATTAATGAAAATGAGTCGCATTTTTCAGTAGCATTTCCCTATTTTATTTCTATTGTTTGTTTGATTTATTTGGAATAAATATACTATTCTAAGCTAAACTAAGTTATCATAGGACAATATATAGTTCAAGACGGAATAATTTATCGCTAAAACCTCCGAGCATTCATAAGTGAAGCAAAATAAAGTATAGTAAACATAATAAAAATATATACAACACAATATAAACAAATGTTCAATGCATTTAGTTTATTCAAGTCAAACAAAACATATAAGTCTAATTGTCATCACCCTCCTCTATCTTATCAAACCGTGATGGTCTACTACACCTCTTATGATGCGATCATGTAACGATCGGGGAGAGGAAGTGACTCGTATTGTGATGGCGCAGCCCGAGAAGACCCTTTACCATTGTGCAGGGGCAAATTCAGGAAGAAATCATCACCTGGACCATTATATAATGATGTGAATTGTATAACTCATAATATTAATTTCATTTAAAAAAACTAAAGATTTCATTACATAATTCCACAACCAATAAATTAAAAAACATTCACCGGTAAATATATATGAATCATTTAAAGTGAGCTCTATTAAATTTCATTGAATTAAAGTCATCTATGCTTAAGTTGATCGTAAATTTTTCAGCAATTTATTTTTCTATATATATTGTTAAATAATCCGAAAGAAACTCATCTTCCACTTGTTCCCAAGAGATGTCTCGACAATTTTCATAGCTGAAAAGGCTCATTCTATAATTTCTGTCTTAACCGGAAGCATTAATATGTAACATTTTTCGAAATTTTTTGAAACAAATTATTATTATTATTTATTGGAGATAAAATTATTATTATTATTATTATTTGGAGATAAAGTGGATTTAATAATGAGGTTGAGTAATATATTTTTGGGCTAAAGTAGTGTTAAAATATATAATTGGGCTTAAATAATATTTTAGTTATGGGGTTTATGTTAAAGGTATTACTAAATATCGTCACCTTTTTTATTTTATCGTCATCCTATATATAATGAATTTTCAAGATTGCCCCTGCATAATTTTCGAATTCAAAAACTGTAACATCTCTCTAAAAACACTATGTTAACTTAAACAAGCTAAAAGTGTACATTGAATAACAATGACGAACCAAAACGAGCATGATCAGGATTCGGTAAGTAATTAATCAATTTGAAATTTTTCTAAAAAAAAAATTTTAAAACCACCCCAGTCGCACAAAATGTGCGACCAGACCTAGGGAGAGTCGCACAAAAAGTGCGACTGGACCTAGGCTGAGTCACTCTTTTTGTGCGACTCCTCCTAGGTCAAGTCGCACTTTTTGTGCGACTGGGGGTTTTGGAATTTTTTTTTTAATTGTTTTTGAAAAATTAATTCTTTTATTTATTATAATTAGTTTTTAATTTATTTTATTATTTATTAAATATTATAGCAAATTATTTTATTTTATTATATATTTATATATATTTTTGTGTTTACTTAAATTATTTATTTATGTTATTTTAATTTATTTTATTTTATATATGTATTTTATTTAGTAAAATTTTTATTTCATATTTTTGTATTGATATTGTTAATATATTGAAATTTGAATTATTAAACTAATTGATATCGTTAATATATTAAATAGTTTAATCTTTTAATTATTATGAATAAATTTAATTTTGCAGGACTTCGAAAACTTAGGGAATAATGTAGATTACTCTGATAGATTTGTTATCGATAGGGAATTTGATTCTGTAGATGATTCACATGCTTGGGCTGATGAGATAGCACTAACAATTGGTTTTCAATTTACACGTGCTTCATATAAACAAAAGGAAGGACGTTCTAGAGTGAGTTTCTACTTAAAATGTCACTGATATGGTAATATAAGGGGTGATTTGCATACCTTAGACAATGCTGCCCGACCTGGTTCCAAAAGTACAGCTTGTGGGTGTAAATTTATGATTTTAGGAAGTAGTCATAAACCAGGGGAAAGACCTTGGATGGTAAGAGTGTTTTCTGGTGAAAAAGGAAGACATAACCACCCGTTCTTGGTGTACAAAGATGGTCAAATAAGAGTAAATAGAATGACTGTCGATATTAGACAGCACATACGAGATCTTAGTGCAATTGGCATGCAACCAGCGTTTATAATGACTTCAATTAGAAGGAATTTTCCTGGTTCTTTCACTAGTATGAATCAAATTTATAATGTAAGACAGTCAATAAGGAGAGAAGAGATGCATGGTAGGACTCCTCTTCAACACTGTCTTTATATGGCCACAGAGCATAATTATGTAGTTTGAACAGACTTGGATAGTGAGGGGCAGTTGAGTAGATTATTAATTGCAAATCATACATCTATGCAGATGACATGTTCAAGGCCCCATGTAGTGTTGATAGACACAACATACAAAACTAATAAGCAATAGTGGCCCCTTTGTGAAATAATTGGAATGACGCCAACCAATCACAACTTCTTGGTTGCGTTCTATTTGATGCGAGATGAGGCGACTGTGTCTTATTCTTGGGTATTGGAGAGGTTGAGGGATATTTACGGCAGAGTTCAAACGCCTAACGTAATCATAACGGATCGAGAAGAGGGTTTGTCTGCAGCTATTCGTGTTGTCTTTCCAGGTAAACAGGTTTTAATGATTAATTATTGTCAATATATATATATATATATATATATATATATATATATATATATATATATATATATATATATATATATATATATATATATATATATATATATATATATATATATATATATATATATATATATATATATATATATATATATATATATATATATATATATATATATATATATATATATATATATATATATATATATATATATATATATATACATATATATATATATATATATATATATATATATATATATATATATATATATATATATATATATATATATATATATATATATATATATATATATATATATATATATATATACATATATATATACATATATATATATATATATATATATATATACATATATATATACATATATATATATATATATATATATATATATATATATATATATATATATATATATACATATATATATACATATATATATATATATATATATATATATATATATATATATATATATATATATACATATATATATATATATATATACATATATATATATATATATATATATATATATATATATACATATATATATATATATATATATATATATATATATATATATATATCTACATATATATATATATATATATATATATATATATATATATATATATATATATATATATATATATATATATATATATATATATATATATATATATATATATATATATATATATATATATATATATATATATATATATATATATATATATATATATATATATATATATATATATATATATATATATATATATATACATATATATATATATATATATATATATATATACATATATATATATATATATATATATATATATATATATATATATATATATATATATATACATATATATATACATACATATATATATATATATATATACATATATATATATATATATATATATATATATATATATATATACATATATATATATATATATATATATATATATATATACATATATATATATATATATATATATATATATATATATACATATATATATACATATATATATATATATATATATATATATATATATATATATACATATATAATATATATCTATATATATATATATATATATATATATATATATATATATATATATATATATATATATATATATATATATATATATATATATATATACATATATATATATATATATACATATATATATATATATATATATATATATATATATATATATATATATATATATATATATATATATATATATATATATATATATATACATACATATATATATATATATATATATATATACATATATATATATATATATATATATATATATATATATATATATATATATATATATGTACATATATATATATATATATATATATATATATATATATATATACATATATATATATATATATATATATATATATATATATATATATAGATATATATATATATATATATATATATACATATATATATACATATATATAGAGATATATATATATATATATATATATATATATATATATATATATATATATATATATATATATATATATATATATATATATATATATATATATATATATATATATATATAGATATATATATATATATATATATATATATATATAGATATATATATATATATATATATATATATATATACATATATATATATATATATATATATATATATATATATATATATATATATATATATATATATATATATATATATATATATATATATATATATATACATATACATATATATATATATATATATATATATATATATATACATATATATACATATATATACATATATATATATATATATATATATATATATATATATATATATATATATATATATATATATATATATATATATATATATATATATATATATATACATATATATATATATATATATATATATATATATATATATACATATATATATATATATATATATATATATATATATATATATATATATATATATATATATATACATATATATATATATATATATATATATATATATATATACATATATATATATATATACATATATATATATATATATATATACATATATATATATATATATATACATATATATATATATATATATACATATATATATATATATATATATACATATATATATATATATATATATATATATATATATATATATATATATATATATAGACATATATATATATATATATAGACATATATATATATATATATATATATATATATATATATATATATATATATATATATATATATATATATATATATATATATATCTCAATTAATTCTAAATTTCTGTTTAATGCAGATGTACGACATTTATTATGCGTATGGCATATTGGCAATAACGTAGAGAACATGGTCGACAAATTATGCGACGGCAAGAGAAATCAACAGGTGCAGATATTCAGGCAAACAAAATGGAACCCCTTGGTTAACAGTCTGACGATCCTTGAATTTGAAAACAGGTGGGAAAGGATTGTGTCTACTTGGTCGACTAGGAACAGGAGGGTCGTGCGATATTTGGTTGGAATATGGATTCCTCACAAAGAAAAATTTGTGCGTGCGTGGATGAGTGACTGTTTGCACTTGGCTAACCAGACTACCAGTAGAGTTGAAAGCCAAAACTCTTCCTTCAAGTACTACCTGGGTAGCGGTAATAGCTCATTTGATACCCTCTTTAAAAGGGCACACGCACAGATAACGAATCAGCAATCGAGGATAAGACAAGCTCTGTAGGAGTCTATGAATTCGATTACTTAATTTTTTGAGACCGTTGTATCGTCATGTTTCCATATTTGCCTTGGAACAATTGATTATCTAGTCATGTGTCTTATTATTAATGAGTTTGCACAACCCTCAAGTGAAAGCCTATCGTGATGTATCTCTTGACTTCTTTGGTGTAACCTTACTTGTTGATCTGATTGAGTTTCCTTTAGATAACTTTGATGTGATATTGGGTATGGATTTGTTAGATAAATGTAGAGCTCATATTGATTATTGGTTAAAGAAGGTATCCATTCAAGGTCTTAGTGGACAAAGACTATCATTGGGAGATTTATACATAAGAATCACACCAAGATTATATAGGTTATGCAGCTGAAGTCTTATTTAAGACTTTGATAGCTTATGATCTTATACCACTTTGGGGATGCTGAGCAAAGTATACCAAACCTTAGGGACATACCTATTATGAGTGAGTTCGCTAATGTTTTCCCTTCTGAGATACCTGGATTGCCACCTAGGAGAGCAATAGACCTTATTATAGATATTGTTCTAGGAGCAAAACCTATTTCTAAGCCTCCCTATCGCATGGCTCCGAAGGAGTAAGAGGAGTTGAAGATTCAGCTACAGGGGTTGTTAGATAAGGGTTATATTAGACCTAGTGTTTGGGGTGCACCAGTGTTGTTTGTTAGGAAAAAAGATGGATCATTTAGGCTATGTGTGGACTTTAAAGAGTTTAACCGAGTAACTTTAAGAATGAGTACCCATTTCAGAGGGTTAATGACCTTTTTGACCAGCTTTGAGGTGCCACAGTGTTCTCAAGATTAATTGTGAGATTTTGGGTAATAATACTTAAAACTTGTTTGTATATACAAGTAAAGTGCAGTTTTAGCTACATAGTATCATATTAGGTATTTGAATATGTTAAGTTTTATTTAGTGCGTAATTCATAAAGCATAGACGGCGTAGTTAAGGTTAATATATTGTTTAGATTTGGGTAGCAATATGATAAATTTAATTGAGTCTATATCTTGTATGAAGTAACATATATCGAGCCAGTTACTGTTAGTAACTGATTTTATTGTCTAGTTTAGGAGACGACTTCGTAGAGGAACCCTTTTATTAATTTTAGTAGCTGTTGGTGAATGACACCCGATAGCTGAGCTATAAGTGAGTGGGTAGCGCCTCTCTTATAAATAGAGACTGGCCAGTCTGATTTTCTATTATGTGCATTAATGTTAATATTTGAAATTTTGACATGAAAATTATATACTTGACATTGATTTGTTATATGGAGTGATACTTAAAAGATTATGGGTCTATCCTCCTTGATATTATATTGTAAGAAGGAGGCAATTGGGTCTATGCTATATTTTGAGGCGAGTTGCCAATGAGACATTGACTAGCTTCACCCAAGAGAGACATTGCCCTAGAGCTATGGAGCATCCTCTCAACTAGATAGTTAGTGCATATGAAGGTCTAGGATTATTGTATTTTATATTATACGTTATTCTCTTCTCCTTGTATGTGGAAGCATTTTTTAGTGGAAAATATAAAGATATTTTACATGAGGTGTATCTACTCACTCAACCTTTCATGGTTGACACTTATCGTATGAATCTGTATCAGCTTTACTTTTGTATTGAATTTTATTAATAGTTGAAAAATAGTTGGGTCTTGAGACAACAAGGAGAATTGTAGCATTTGAGATTTATTTTGTTGTGGGGTTAATTTTAAATTTGAGTTTTAGTTTGTATTGGATTATTTATTTGAGTTTTATATATTTATGGTCTATTAGAGATATTTAAAAAAAATTTCAGAGTACATTTAGTAGCACCTTAGCTTAATTGAGTAAATATTAGGTGGGGTGTTCTAGTATTAGGTGGGGTGTTACATGATATAAGACGAATCAATCTATCAACTTAGGGGTACAAAAAAACTTTCCACTCTCTGACAAACTTCGACACAAACTAGAAATGGTAATCAAATTCTTCATCTCAACATGGCGAGGATCATCACGATAATCTAATTCAAGTTCATTCATCCAATCTTTTTCATCAATTTGGGAAAAGTCTAAAGTCGTATTTCTTTGCAAGACGACATATCTTTTTCGCATTAAAATGCTTATAGTTATCTTTAGGATTCAAAGCTGAACTTGAATTAAGCAGCTCTGTTGTTTGCTCATTAAAACAACTATTTAGTTCTTGCAATTGTTGATCCACAACAGCTGTAAATATATCCACTTAATAGTGATGCTCCACTATTACAATATCCTTATTATGGCGAGATCAAATGATGTCAGCATACAAAGCATTCATTTCAGGAAAAGGAATACTGTGTGTATCACAAATTAAGAATACTTTATGTAAAAGACCATCCCAACCATTATCCCTAAAGTCTTGAATCCTTATCTTCGTAGCAGCAAGTACCATTGCATTTAAGATGTCTAGTGTTTTATATTGTAAAGCTCGACAAAGTTTATCAGTTAAACTCATAAGTTCTTCCATCATATGTAATATAAAGATAAAATCAAATGCCAACAACTTTCTTAGAGCATATTTTGCGTCTCCACATTGAGCATATGAGAGAAGGCGATCAGTGGCTATTATTTCAAGGATTGAACGGGTTGCATTAAACATCTTTAACAACCTACAAATTGATTTGTAATAGGAACTCCATCTAGTATCTCCCAGACGTTGCAAAGTGCCAATTTGGTTTAATCCTGTTCTCATAACGATTTCTTCAATTTCAATAAAATGCTCGAATTCGGCTAATTAACTTTCTTGTAGTTCATCATGACGATTAGAAGAATAACTAACAGTATTCATGATGAATATTAAATCTTTGAAAAACTCATGAACCTCGGATACTTCTCTAGCAGCGGCAATACGAGCCAATTGCAATTGATGTGCCAATAGCAATACACATAATACGCATAGGGGATGCCATTCATAAAAAATGCTTGTGAACCATTCCATTCACCTTGCATATTACTGGCACTATCATATCCTTGACCTCTAAGATCTGCAACACTCAATTCATGGTTAGATAAAACAGTAGAAATACATTTATGGAGAGTTTTTGAGGTGTCTTTAATGTGTTCTAACTCCAAGAAGCGTGCTTGTACAAATCCATGTTTATCAACAAATCTTATGACAATAGCCATTTGCTCCTTTTTGATGTTCCGAGATTCATCAATTATTATACAAAATTTTGAATCACCAATCTCCTTACGAATTTCATTTCTTACTTTTTGAGCAAACACGTGCAAAATTTCCTTCTGAATAGATAGCTATATATGTAGCATTTTGTGGGGCATTTCCAAGCACAACTTTTCCATAATTTACATCATAAGAGGCGAAAGATTTCAAAAATTCTAGAAAATTCCTCTGATTTTGTGAGTTTTAACCCTTATTATACCCCCTAAATAAGGAATTTTAAAAAGTTAGTCAATTCACAACTTCGATTTACGCACTTAATCGTGTACGATTATCCGCAATTTGTTATGGAATTAAATTTTCATATCTGCATGACCTTTAGGATTCTTGAAATACAGCCAACATTGAACGGAATATCCATGAGATGAATTAATATCATGTCCTATATGCGTTTAAAAGGCACATTGTTTTCCTTCTACTCTCTTCTAACTTCTAAATCTATGAACTGTAGAAGCATCCTTTCCAATTTTCCCTAATGTTTTCATTCCGAAAAGAAAGCATGGGAAACAATATGCAGCGTCAATTATTTTTGAATACTTTAGCCAATTATATATCTTAAGCCATTGAGCTTGAAATCGTCATAAATGACCATCTTGTTCTGCAGTTGGAGGATACTCGGGTATAGGAAGTCGATAAGGTCCATATTCAACAAATGTTGTTATGACTTCTTGTTGTTCATCTGGAGGATAACTAGTAATTTACCTACGTAATGCTAGATCCCGCACAAATAAATTATCGTCTGGAACTTGGATTGCATTAATAGTTGCACTAAATTTTTCATGGTGAGGTTGATCAATTGGAATACTAGGTTGATCATTAAGAATACAAGGTTGGTCATCGATAACTTAATTAGATGTCTTATGTCCTTCATCAATGGAAGCACAAGTGCGTTTTACTTTAGAAAAATAAGAATCAATAGTGTTTTTTTTCATAATTTAACCTAAATTGTAAATATAATAAAAATTATTAATCAATAATAAATTTTAATATGTTTGCATTCAATCTCTATTTATATATGTATAAAATTGAATTAATAACAATTCTTAAACTTATATAATAACTTTAATGTCAAAAGCTACAATTAAAAAATAATAAATTTTAATATGTTTATATTCAAATTTCACTTTCTTACAAAGTAAATTAATTGAAAATGATCTATACCTTATCTAATATATGTCCGTACTTAATTAATTTAGTATATCAAAATAAAGTTGATTCAATATTAATAAAGAATAAATAAATAAAGCCAAATTAAGATTAAATAAAAATTTAAAGGAAAGGTACATGAAGTAAAAACCTTCAATTAATCACATTGCATTTACCAATACCACACTTCAAAAATCTCAATTGAATAATATATTAATATATATTGTAAGTAGTACTGCAACTAACAATAAAGCAACAGTCTTAAATATTGAGTTTTCAAATAAAGACTAAAGAAAGACTGAAATAAAGCAAAGAACCAAACAATGATAATTTTTACTTTTTTCGATTGTATCATTCTTGAATATTCAATTGTTTTCTTCACCGGCAAGGGAGTACGACGCCGGCACGGCGGTTCCAACATGCGACACCAACAGTCTAGAAGGCGGCACCTCTAGTAAGGCGGTAGCAGCAGGCAGGCGGCAGATTCATTTGATGTAAAATTTTTCTGGCCGGCATAATTCGTTTTCTTGGTATTTTTTAAAGTTGTTTATCTTTTGATTTTTAGGGTTTCTAAGATGTAATTTTTGGTTTTAAAGATATAATTATGTTTTTTTGATTTAATATTAATTTGTATAGAAAAATTTTTTTTTTTTGATTTTTTTCATAACCTGGGCCTTGGCCCGTGTAGGCCTGGGTTTAAATTCGCCTCTGCCATTGTGGGTATAACAAGTACATCTCTTCAAAATGAGTGTCAGAGGAGGAGAAGAGCTTTGCACCTCGCTAGCTATATGAGTAGTAAGTGGTGCCTGCTATCTAACCTCGGATAAAGTGCTGGAACTACACGCTAGGAGTGTGCCTAGGGAAATCTCATTGACGGGCCCACTTGACTAGAGCGAATGACGGCTGGGTCAAATATCTAAATGTGGAAGAATACATACAAAATGGGTCATTATCGGTGCGGCTAGTGAATAATGTGTTGCATGGATAATACCTTATGGTGTTTTCAAGCGATGAGTGATAGAGAGGAACCATAACATGTAATCCGACATAGTAAGTGAAATTGCATCATCAATGGACGCACCTTGTGGTAACAACTCTAATCTGTAATCCTAATACGCTATGTGTTGCCTCTTTATCTTACTTTAGTACTTCGGGGCTTAACCCTAACTTGAAGTGCAGTGCTTAGTGTTTATCTTGCATGTTGAAGGGTTTTCCTATACCAGCCTATATTAGGGAATTACACGCTTTAAGAGATGAACTTTGACTATGTCAAAGCATATGAGTGGTACAAATTCCCTTCACACACCCATCAATATCCCTGAGTACTCGAGCATTGCAACATATGCCTCAGTAAGGGTAAAGGTCCCAAAGAAACTACAAAATGAAAAATATTATGTTCAAGATATTTAAGTTGAATATATTATTGAGTCGTAGTAGGTTAAATTGAATGCAAAAGAATCCCACACCAGATTCGCTATCAGACTATGTCCGTCACAAAAGGCTGCACCTCAATCCGCATGGGGCCTCTAGGGCTGGTTTTTGTATTAGAGCAACAACACCATGACCAACATGTTTAAATGGTTTCTGGTTTTGTAAAAAGCAAGACATCGCTAATTAAATGCCAAAGATATGCCTTAGCGTATCACTCAATGATGACCTCATTAGCACCATTGAGGAGGTGTGAGAAGGACTATACTAGCCATGTAATGCGTAATCCACTCCCTTAGATTGTACTAGCAGAAGTGGTCTCCAAGTATACGATGAATTATATCTTGCCAGCTCAATAGCAAGCGTAAAATAGTAGACACGACACTTCCCTCTATGGGAAGTCGTTTAAGTAAAGCTACATCAAACAAAGTGATGATAATCTCACCCAATGGCATGTGAAAAGTGTGTGTTTCTTGATGCTATCTCTCAATCAATGCCGTGATTATGGCACGATCAACTCTAAAATAAGCGACAAGGTGAAAGCTATACAACCTCCCTCGCTAAACATATAGAATGATTATGGGGTCTATCTCCCATGGAGCAGAGTCAGGAAGTTTGGTATATAATGAGTTAGTGTCGAAGACCAATAACTAAAACCAAGAAATTCAATCATCAACTTCAGAATAATATGTTATGAATTAAATCAAATATACTTACTTGGGCATCCCACAGTAAACTCCTCCTATGATCTTCCTGCACAGTTAAGACACTTGGGAGTTAGGTCTTGAGGTCTTGGAGCTGCTAGAGCCATCTCTTTATCGCAATTATAAGTATATATGTGTGTGATTCTAATGTTATGATCTTCTCTATTACAACGACAAAAAGTATTGTGTTTGCTTTTCCCTTCATCCATCTCGTTGGTAATTCTCATAGACAGAAGTCTTCCAAATCAACAAACTTGAACGGTGTTGTGCTGCAATTCAAAATCAATGTACTGAAGACATGCCCTCTTATCAATCTATGGCATGAAACAAGTTCTATATGTACAAGCATAACTCGTGTAGCAAGTGTTCAAATTTTGCGTGTATGTAAATTGTGTTTTGATTCATACAACAAGAAGATGAAAACAAGGTAAGTAATATATCTCTAGTTTGTTACATGTACATTTCTTCTCTGCCAAGTCCACCATTTGTATCTTAGCTTCATTCGACAATTTTGAACGTTTTGCACGTTCTTAACTCGGAAAGGCCTCGTCTATAGTCAAATTCAACGATCTAATGGAAGTTGGCCTTCTTAATGTTCGTGCAATGATTCTTATGGCGTATATTTATGTCCACCTATTTTCCTTTCACTTGTACTTTCACGCCTTCTAACAAAATAATCATTTCAATGGAAAAAAAATATACACTCATCACATAATTAAAAACTGCATTTATGTTAGTGTTAGTAACATCGTACATAGCACCCTCATCGTGACATAAAGACCAATAGATCATGTTTCCTACTTGATCAATCCAAAAAAGAGTCTCTCATTTCACAGCTTCAATTGCCCTCAAACCCTCGATTAGCTTAGGTGGTTGTCTTTGTTTTGCAAATTAACCAAAGAACTTCTTTAAATTCACATTTCCCAATATGAAGGTTAAAGTTACTAAGCAAATGATGGGAGGTTGTTGCCATTCTAGCTCCTTCATGGTCATTAGAACTATTGCATGCTGATTTGAAATAATACATGAACATAAATGCTTACAAATACAAGCCACATAAATCAAGACCAATTAGCTATGCATTCCTTCACTACTAAAGCAAAGGCAAGTGGAATGATTCCCTTGTTACAATCTTGGGCAATCGCAATCAATAGGGTATGACAGTACTTACTATATAAGTGTGTGTTGGAATGGCAATAAGAGGTTTATAATGCTTAAACCCCTCATTTCTAGGTTTAAAGGCCTAAACTCAATGCTTAAACCACTGCCTCTAGAATTGAATGTTGTATTGCTTTATAGAAGTGTGAAAGGGAAGTATAAGAGTCTTCCCATGTTTCATAGATGGATAGAAGGTCTCGTTACTTAACACACCGTATATAAGTCACATCTATACCAATTGGTCTTTCACCATCCATCACACCATGAAGACTATAGTGAATAGGTCTTGGGAAACACTGCTTCTGATCAAGTTATTAAACACAGAGGATGTAAAATGAATATGTCTAACTAGCATATTATTACTACCTAATACACAAGACCCATGCTTCCATTTGTATGTTACAATGTGCCATGCAGATGAATAAGTATTTTTCTTAGTCCTTAGTCTCCGTGTACATCCCCTTTTACACTTTAATGCAATGATAATTTGGTTAGAAGTCTCAATTTTATACTTCCTATATCTACGAATATGATACAATCTAACAACTTCCAACAATGACTCCTTATTATCAAACACTTGACGCTTTTGGAACTTCCCTACTTCAATAATAGTGGTCTCAAAAGTCCAAGACCTCCAAAAGTTGTCCTCTATATATTCATCTATAGTAGGACTAGAGCATAAGATGTAGTAGTAACAGTTGCAGAAATATTTCCAAGAGTCATGTTATTGGCTAAGGCATCTTTATTCACACCCACATCGTCCTCCGAAGGAGCATCTACAAATTAAAGTCATTACTCTCATTATCAGACTCCCAATACAGCCCCTTATTTATTGGTTCTAAGTTAACCCTTATGTCATTTGAATCTTGGATTTGAGGGTGTTCATAAAGAGTACAAAATTAAAATGGAACCAAGGGATTATGAGTTTTTTGGGTTAAAATAGGCATAGGTGTAGGGGAAGAAGTAGAAGTTACATTCAAAACTCGATGTGTTTCTACTATATTCACGTCTTGATTCACTAGCGGCCCGTTTGGTACATGGTATTAGAGGGCAGTAGTGGTAATAAAATTAAGTAATAAAAATTTTGGTTGTTTGGATGCCTTCAATGGTAATAGATGGTAATAAAATAAGGTAATGAAATTACCAAAAAGGGCCATTATTATTACCATCAAACAACCTGGTATTAGGTTTAATCGTAATGAAGTATTACTGTGTTAATAAAATCAAATCAAATGCGTTCAAATCAAATGCGTTTCTTTCACTGATTTCTCTTCAAGCTTTCTCTCCCTTCTTTCTGTTTCCTTTTGCTCTGCTACTCTCCTTCAAATTCAATCAGGTATTCATCGTCTCTTTACCCTTGTTTTCTGATTTTAATTTCTGTGTTCATACGGTTTTTAATTATTGGTTTTTGTCGAAAATCCTATGAAATTCCTTTTGTTTCGAATTCAAATCAAATGCGTAGCTCTTAAGCTGAGTTCTTCGTTTCTTTCAAAATTTTTCAAAATTTTTCAAAATTTCAAAATTTCTTTCAAAAACAACAGCCTATAATTACTTTGATTGCGTAATTTGACGATTTAACAAGTATAGTGTTTCGATTGTGCTAATTAAGTGTTTAGGATTTGATTATAGACTTATTTGTTTAAGATTTGATTTATAGACTTATTTGTTTCGGATTTGATTTATAAATCATTTTTAGGATTTGATGACTAATTTCTTATGAAAAAGGAGAAATATAAGAGTATTTTTGTTTGATTTGATAGCAAAACTAGTATTTAGCTGATGAAGAATCGGGGAAACTGCGTACACTGTTGATGGAAACTGCGTACTGATCTTGATCTTGATGGAAATCAAGAAGCTTCATCTTTGCATACACTATTGCAAAGATGAAGCTTCTTGGTTTATATATTAAATTAAAGTTCATAAAAATTGTTCATAAAAATTCTAGGATCTAATATTAAATTAAAGCAAAGTTGTTTTGTATATTCTAAACTAATATTTGGGGCTATGTATGGTCAAATAAGAAGAATCTATTACGCCGTGACAATTTGTCACATAATCGACGCACCCACAGGGTATCCGTAAACTTTGTCACATAACAATGAGTTGTTTTGTAAACGGCTAATAGCTGGTAGCTAGCAGTTGATTTTGAAAAATGTGGTTGTTGATGTTAATTAGATGGTTTGACTACCTGACCATCTTTCTCGAGTCTCTCGACTCTGTATTAGTTGCCGCTTTTCTTCTTTGTCCAGACCATGATCATAGTTTTTTATGGGTTGGATACACCTGAATTATATTTGATTATCAAAGAATGAGTATGAAATCTTGTTTAGTTACTGATTTTTGCTATATTTTGATCTTGTGACTTATCATCTACTTGTGCTATGATTTATGTAGTTATGGCGCGTCTTCAACAATCGCCTAAGGACTTTATTTTTTTTTTGGTTTGCTATGAAGCGAAAAAAAATTAGAAGAGTAATGATGCTGATTTTGATTAGGATAATCCTCATTTTTAGAAGAAGACTAAGAATTAGGATGTCTAAGCAACCTAGTCTGCATAATCCTATCCATAGATTAGATTATTTAGATGGAATGATAGTGGAGAGTGATATTGCTTGCATTGAGCAACTTAGGATGGATCGTCGCACGTTTAATATCTTCATTTCATTGGTTCGTGAAGTTAGAGGGTTAAGGGATACTAAGAACATGGTAGTGGAAGAAATGGTTGCTATATTTTTGCATCTACTTGCATTTGAGGAGAAGAATAGGGAAATAAAATATGATTTTCAACGGTCAGGAGAAACTATAAGCAGACATTTTAATAATGTGTTAAAAGCTGTGTTAAAACTTTCGAGTTTGCTCCTCAAGAAACCTGAACCGATTCCCAAGAATAGCACAGATGAAAGATGGAAATGGTTCAAGGTAAACCTTGTATTTTTTTATTAATAGATAGAAAACATATATCGAATTTTAACTTTTATTAATCACACCCCTTTTTATAGAATTGTATAGGTGCTATTGATGGGACTTTGATTGATGTAAATGTGCCTGCGATAGATAAATCACGTCATAGGTCAAGAAACAATACCATCTCAACAAATGTTTTAGGAGCTTGTGCACCGAATATGCAATTTATATATGTTTTGGCGGATTGGGAAGGTTCAGCTGTCGATGGAAGAGTACTTACAAATGCTTTAATAGAAATAATGGATTAAAAGTGGCTAGAGGTCAGAAATCAATTTCTTATGTGCAAAGATTTTTTAAGGGAGCAACAATGACCAATAATCTAGCTTAATCATTGGTTTTTCACTTTTTCACCTAGGTAATTATTATCTAGGGGATGTAGGATATAAACATTGTGATGAATTTCTTGTACCTTATAGAAGAACAATTTATCATGAATGGAGAAGGGGGCTGGAGCAACCACGCTCTAAGGAAGACTTGTTCAATATGAGGCATGCTTCAGCTAGAAATGTGATTGAACGAGCTTTTGGTTTGTTGAAAGTACGGTGGGAAGTTCTTGCCAAAGGCACGAAGTACCCTCTCAGCACTCAAATAGATATAATATTGGCTTGTGTGTATATTCATAACCTTATTCGCCAACAAATGAGCATTGATCCAATGGAAGCTATTTTAGATCCATATATGGAAGAGGAAGGACAGAATTAAGGAATTGAAGATGATGGAGACTACATTCAAAATTTTGATGCATCTGAAGAATGGACTAACTTTAGAAACACATTAGCTCAAGATATGTACGATGCATTCTTGGCCAGGAGACATTAGTTTTGGATAGTTTCTTATTTTAGTTGGTTTTTCAATTTTTAGTCTTTTAGGACTAGCTTTTATGTTGAACTACAAACATAAGTTGTTTTTTGATTGATTAGTTATAAAATATTCTGGTCTTATAAAGATACTTTGGTATTGTTTTCCACCGTTGTGTGACAGATATATAATAACTAATATGGGTGATGAGATTCGAGGTCGAGGAAAAAATAAGAGAATGTGGACTTCATTGGAGGAGAATGCCCTTGTTGACATTCTACTTGAGATGCAGAATTCAAATTGGAAGTGTGACATAGGCTATAGGACAAGTTATCAGACATATATTGAAAAGAAAATGAATAAGCGATTTCCTTATTGTGGATTGAAGGGTAAGCCACATATTGAATCCAAAATTAAGATTTTTAAGAGACAAATGGGATATATTCTTGAAATTCAGAAGCAAGTTAGTGGTTTTGGTTGGGATGATGCAACAAAAATGGTAACTGGTGAGAAGAAAGTCTTTATGGGATGGGCTCAGGTATTTTCTTTTATTTAATTTGTTAACAGTAGCTATTAATCATTGTTTTTGCTATTAGTTTTGTTTTTTTCATTTGATTGATATATAATTGTAAGATATGCTCCAGCAAAAAGATGGAGTTGCTGCTCTATTTTGTAAACCGTTTCCTCTTTATGACAAGCTTTATGAGATTTACGCCAAGGATCGTGCCAGTGGAAGTATGGTCAAGGGGCCCGGAGACGATGAAGAAGGTGATAAGAATGAGGCTAAAAAGAATGATGATGCTATTAGCTCAACTCTAGCGATTGGGCAATAAAGTGGCCGAAGAGATCGTAATAGAAGAAGGAAAATTGAAAATGAAGAGCTTAGTGGGCTGGCCACTGCATTGACAGCTTTGATTGATGTTGAAAAGGAGTCCACTTCAATCATGATGGATATGAAGAAATCATTTTTACGAGATGTGGAGATAGGTGAGAAGAGAACTAACCTTTTTGGAGTATTGAGTAATTTGCAAGAACTGACACCAATAAAAGTTGTCGAAGTTACCACAATTATTGGCTTAGATGACAAGAAGGTGGAGATATTCTACAGTGTGCCGGATGAGTCCAAAGTTATGTTCGTTAAATGTTTGCTAAAATGATAGTGTTGATAGATTTTAAAAATATTATGATGTAAAATGGTTGAAAATGTAGGTGTGTTTTAAAAAAGTATGAACTTGGTAGCCACTAAAGGAATGGACTTTTTATCGTAATTTTTATGCCTAAACACTAGCTAATTTTATCGGTTGAAGAGTACTACTATGGCTACTTAATTGAAACTTGTTTGTAATTGTCAAGTATTTGCAGTGTAAAGAATGCATGAAGAAAATATTATTATTTGTAATTGCAAGTCGATGCAATTGTCCAAAAAAGATAATGAAGAAAAAAAGGGTAATGTTTGTAATTATCCACAAAAATATTATTATTAAAAAAAATGATTAGATACAATAATTTAGATACAATAATGCTTTTAGATACAAATATACAATAATGTAACTAAAAGTCATTACCATTTTTTATTACTAACAACCAAATGCAATCAATGGAATATTATCTTCCATTACCATTCTTTAGTCATGCACACCAAACAAAAGAATCTTCATCACCAATTCTCATATCTATTCCTTCATTACTATTGCCATTACAACATTTCATTCTCATTACTTTATTACCATCAACCAAATGGGCTGAAAGTGTACCTCTTCTACATACAACTCCAAAGAGGAAATGGGGATAGACTTTGAATGCTCCTATATAGGCTTTAATGCCTCCATATTAGGGGTGAAAGTTCGGTTTGTGGTTTGATTTTTCCTAAACTCAAATCAATCAAAATTTATTTTGATTTTACTTTTTTCAATCCAAATCAAACCAAATTGGGCCGCAAACCAAATCGAACTAAACCAAATTAGTTTGGTTTAGACTTTTTCATACCAAACCAAATCAAACCAATCCAAATTTTCAACTAAAAACAAATCTAAACTACAAATCGAATTAAATTACTCAAAATATAAAGCAACATATTTAAAATCATAGTTACAAAAATATTGGAAATGACAAAATAAAATTTTAATTATTGAATTAAGGTTTATTATTGTTATAAGATTGCTTATGTCGTTTTTGTTAGTATGGCAAATTAAAATATTCTATTTGTTCATCAAGTTGCACAAGATTGACTCAACAAGTAGTTTAGCTAAATGTAAAAAGTGAGCTTCTATTTTAATTCAGTTTAAAATTTCGGTTTTCGGTTTTTAGTATGCTTAAATCTAATCCAAACTCAAATATTTCGGTTTTGAAAATTCCAAAACAATTTATAAAAAAGTCTAAACCATATTTCTTATTCGATTTTGGATTGGTTTAGTTTGCGGTTTTATCCGAATAACTTTCACCCCTACTCCTCATTCTCAATGGGATAGTCTAACAATTGTCCATTCATCCCATATTTAAAACTTATATTACAATATTTGTTTAACTTTTTGAACTTGTACATTTGTTGTTTGTTACTAATAGCGAACAAATACCATATCTCAGATTTGAAATAAAGACGTTTATTTTGGGAATTGAAATTTATCAAGATTTATGTTGGAAATTTTTTTTTTTGATAAAAATCCTCATTTTCTTTAAAATTTCAAATCATGTGTAGGTGGCAATTGGGCGATATTGGAACGGTATTGGGGGGCCCAAATTGGATAGGGATACTGATTATTGAGTTTATTTTACACTGTAAGGGATCATTCTTATATCATTTGGGCTCAAATTAGTTCCACTGTCAATAAGTCAAATTGATTTTCCTTTCGATAAGCTTTGTATAGGACCATCTTACCATAAGATGAGGTAATATAGTCAATTTATTTTCTAATTATTGATTACTTTTGAGGTTAATTATTTTAAAATTATAAGTAATTAGTTTAAAAATATAATTGGTCAATTCAAGATTTTAAATATAAGTATCAATTTGAAATGTTAAAATAAAATAATCACTTTAAAAATATAAGTAATAACTTTAAGACAATAGTTAATTACTTTAAAATTATAAGAGATCACTTTATAGTTATAAATGATCACTTTAAAATTGTAAATATACACTGCACTGGTCCAATACTAATCATCTCATTTTAAAATTTTTATTTTTGCTTTTTCTCTATTTGAGATATGACTTTTGGAATTGCCAATTACAACATACCGCGTCATATCTCATAGTTCGATGTTTTTATTCTTCATAAGTTTAAAATATTTTTCTTTCTCGTTAAAATTACTACATCACAAATAACAATCAGATATTATGTAGCAATTTCATTTATAAAGTAATCTATTTAGTTGTTCAGATAAAATTATCAACTTTTAATTTGAAATATGGGCCGCTTATGTAATATGAAAGTAGTAAAAATTTACCCCAATTCTTGATCAGCTTGTCTTGTATGAGATCGTGTAATAATGAGACAACCTCAATAAGAAGCTCATAACCTAAAAGTTTTCATAATTGGACTATTTAACCTAACTATGAGGCATGTCTCACGGTGAGACCGTCTCATACAAAAATTTGTGATTCTTGATTGAGATGCTCTCATTGGGAGACCTCTTATTAATCAGCTGATACATTAATTAAACGGTTATAATTCCTAAAACTAAGTATATTATATTGTTACATTGTTGGTTAAGTGTAATCTAATTAATTAATATTTTTTATATACTTTATAATTTGGGCTAATTATATGGAAATATCTCATGGTGAGACGGTCTCATTCAAGGTGTGCATAGGTGACATATGAAAAAACAAGAAACGTTAATGTAACAAGTTTAGTAAAATAAAAAGAAATATTATAGTTTATTATTATTAGTAATGAGGTATTTAATTAGCTTAATTGATCTGATATAAACTTAGTTTACACTTGTTAAAAAATTAAGTTGATAATGTTACTATATATTAGTTTGGTACACGAGTAATTGATATCGAAATGACCTATCCTAGAATATCAAACCCACATAGAATAATTATAACTTTTTTATTATGTAAAAAAATGTATGTCATTATGTAAGTATACTATCTAGGAGTCCTAGTTGAGATAATCAACGTCTAGTTAGATGGTAGAGAATGGATTTTGATGTCACGAGAGTGGAATGTTAGATTATATGAGATGGAATAGGAATGATTCCTTATTGATAAGTTTTGAATTATGTTTTATGAATGGAATGAGTCCCTTATTAATTAGATATTAAGTTCATTGTTTATTATGACTCCACTGGATTGGTATCCCAGTTGGTTTAGTTCCCGGAGGCATGGATCAAGTGTTTTTTAGTTGTTGTACGGGAGTATGATCATACTTTTCCATTGGGTGCCGGCATGGCCGTCACCGTCCTTGGCTGAGGTGTTGCCATGTGGGTCTTGTAAACCCCAATATGGTGGCCTCTTGTCACATAAGAGAATATATGAAATCAAAGAAGAGAAGGAAAATGATGAAGGCATTGAGAAGTACATCGAAATGAGAAATAGTTGGAGTTGATACTTACATAGTGGAATGTCTCCTTTATCTTGTTATGTGGATTGATTCTGGGTCATATATATAACATGTTGTTAGTTACTGACGTGAACTGTTTGTTTTCGTTGTTGATAGCTCGTCTTTGATGGCCCTGCTATGACGCGTTGGTCTATGATCTTACGTTGAGCAGCGGGGACATCATAGATAGACATTACAGGTGATGGAGCTTCTATGCATTGCTTATGGGGGAATGAGTAAGAGTCTTGAAGTGTGCAATAATCTTATTGTTTTGACTTTACCTGTAGTTCATTCAGGTTGTTTATGTTTTTAGTTTGAAGCACATGTCCTCCTTTTTTGTATAAGTTATTTATGCTGCGTTGTTTTTGTGGTTTGTATGATTTAAATAGCTATCGTTCTTTTTCTTTCTTCAAACTCAAGTGTTTACTTTGGAACCACGATCCATGTTTAGCATGTCGACAGAGGATTAGGTGATGAACGTTCCGCTGTGATATTTTGTTACAAGGCCGATGTTGCCTCTTCTTGATTATGTTTTAGTGCGCGTTTATTTTCTTTTGGTGCGTCCAATTTCAAGGCAGATGCTGCCAAATTTTCCGCATGATTTTTTTTGGAAGTTTTTCTATAATCCCTTTGATTAAATCAATCAAACTTAACCATTTTTTCTTTTCCTTTTCTTTATTTTTATTTCTATTTATATTAAATGTAACACCCGAATTTCCTCCGTTCCCTTGCGGTTTTGGTTCCGTTTAGAGAGTCGAAAATTCAAGAGTGTTACATTACCTCATCACATAGGAAGTTTGGCATATATGGGTAAGTTTTACTTCATGAAATAGGAAGGTCTTTATGTAAAAATCAATTTTACTTCATGACAAAGGAAAGTTTTCATACAACTACTAGTTTTCCTTCATGGGTATTCCATATATGCAAGTTATTGTTCGAATTTCATACTAAATCATTTAAAACGTTTCAAAGTAATACTTATATCATTAACTTAATACTTGTACACATGATATTCTTATGAATCAATATCCCTTTGATACAAAACCCTTGCCATTAAAGAAAGAAAAAAACTTAAATCATTCAACATTTCATTTAAAATAATCAACCAAGAGAGTCATTTAACAAACTACACGTAAGTAGTTTAATGAAGCATTTTTCCATAAGAAGTAAGGATCAGATTTACGTAAAGATTTTTAATATATAACTTCTCTTCAAACACTAATACCATATGAATAAACTCTTTGATTAGATCTGAATTTTATCATGATAACACTTCATTACATAAAATCAATTTAAAAAAAAGTACGTGAGTTCAAATCTTTAACCAACACTTTGACTTGCAATATCAACTTAATTCAGTACTTTAAAACCTCAAAAAACTTTATCAGACACCAAAGCATATCGCTTAAAATATAAATCAACCACAAGATTACAGTTCAAATATTCATCCAGTTGTACATGATAATTAAATATTTATTTTCAATAAGATTAAGAATAATGTGTGTACCTTAAGACTATTAATGTAACAGGTGCAGCAGTCTCGATGTATAATTCACACTAATAATAATGTTTACAATAAATAATGCGAAAGTCTAAAATTCCAAACTACTAACATTGCATTAAAATTTAAAAATATTAAAAAAACATAAGTTTAAAATATTATAAATGAGAGAATAACACATAATATTTTCTCAAAACATAATAAAAGCATAAATATACCATAATCATGAAAGTCATTAAGTAAAATAAGATACAGCTAAGTTCTCAATAAATAGAAAATGTTGCGGCTTGGATCGAAAACTGAAGCTAAACCTTCTACAAATTACTGTCACTAGTGGAAAAAACCTTGTTTGCTGCGGTTTTTTTGGCCATTTTTTACTGCGGTTTTGGCCCCCAGCAATAGTGATAGCAACAAATGTCCTACTTTAAATGTTGCGGTTAGAAACCGCAGCAAATAAGGGCATTATTTGCTGCGGTCAACACAAAACCGCAGCAAATAAAGAGAGGTATTTGCTGCGGTCAGAGGCAAAACCACAGCAAATAAGTGGGGCAATATTTGCTGCGGTTTTGCCCCTGACCGCAGCAAAAACTTCTATTTTTTTTTTCTTTTTCCGTTTTATCCTTATAATAATCCAATAATAATACAATGTAATAACAGTGATTAATCCATAGATAATCACATATAATCAACAATAATCTCTTCGTAATAATAAACTCTCGCTCGTATATATAATATAATATTATGTACGTACATATATATATATATATATATATGTATATATATATATATATATATATATATATATATATATATATATATATATATATATATATATACATATATATATATATATACATATATATATATACATATATATATATATATATACATATATATATATATATATATATATATATATATATACATATATATATATATATATATATATATATATATATATATATATATATATACATATATATATATATATACATATATATATATATATACATATATATATATATATATATATATATATATATATATATATATATATATATATATATATATATATACATATATATATATATATATATGTATATATATATATATACATATATATATATATATATATATATATATATATATATATATATATATATATATATATATACATATATATATATATATATATATATATATATATATATATATATATATATATATATATATATATATATATATATACACACACACATATATATATATATATACATATATATATATATATATACATATATATATATATATATATATATATATATATATATATATATATATATATATATATATATATATATATATTTATATATATATATATATATATATATATATATATATATATATATATATATATATATATGTATATATATATATATATGTATATATATATATATGTATATATATATATATATGTATATATATATATATATGTATATATATATATATATATATATATATATATATATATATATATATATATATATATATATAAATATATATATATATATATATATATATATATATATATATATATATATATATATATATATAATATACATTAAAGTATAAAAAATAATCTATACTAATTACAATTTATCAAGGACAAATATTAGCAAGATATGCGGCAATCTTGTCTTTTAATTCGCGCATCTCTCCACTTCTCAAAGGGCGTGTTTCCGTCGGAATGTCGTTTAAAACCTATAATATAATATAAAAATAAAAGATTAATATATAAACATTAGATTTTACCAATAATTATTTAATTAAGAACGTAACAAATACTTACGGCATCTATATTTTCGACTCCAAACTCCTTCACGGATTTTATAATATCGTCCTTATACTTCAGCGCGTAGTAGCCGCATTCAACAGAAGAAGAAGGTTGTTGAAAGCACTAAGAGAAAATAGATGTTAGTGCCAAAAACGGTTAAAAACGCATAAAATGGCAACTTAACACGTAATTTCTAGCATATGACTACGATTTTCAATTCTAACCACTTCAACACATTAATATACACCAAATAGTGTTTTTTGCCAAGTTTCTTGCAAAACAAACCAAGTTTGAGCAACTTTACGCGCGAAAGTGTCAAAAACGGTTAAAAACGCATAAAATCGCAACTTAACACGTAATTTCTAGCATATGACTATGATTTTAAATTCTAACCACTTCAACACAATAATATATACCAAATAGTGTTGTGTGCCAAGTTTCGTGCATAACAAACCAAGTTTGACCTACTTTACGCGCAAAAGTGCCAAAAATGCTTTAAAACGCATAAAATCTCAACTTAACACGTAATTTCTAGCATATGACTATGAATTTCAATTCTAACCACTTCAACACAATAATATATACCAAATAGTGTTGTGCCCCAAGTTTCGTGCATAACAAACCAAGTTTGAGCTATTTTACGCGCGAAATTGACAAAAACGCTTAAAAACGTGTAAAATCGCAACTTAACAGTAATTTCTAGCATATGACTATGATTTTAAATTCTATCCACTTCCACAAAATAATATATACCAATAATTTATAGCAAATCTGATACAAATGTGGTTGTATGAAATGAAGATACCAAAGGAGCCCACACAAGGCTGCATACAGACCTCATGACACAGCAGCAAACTAGTGACCAGACCACCTTGCACGACACGTGGAGACTAAACCTATGCATCCAAGACCTAGGCTAAAGTGGAAATGGAATCTTGGTACTTGGATCTAGCTATCAAGGTCCTTAAACCATTCTAACAATCCCCGTGGACTCCTAGAAGCTGAGCTGAAGGAGGGCTGCACACAAGGCTGCATACAGACCTTACGACACAGCAGCAAACTAGTGACCAGACCACCTTGCACGACACGTGGAGACTAAACCTATGCATCCAGGACCTAGGCTAAAGTGGAAATGGAATCTCAGTACTTGGATCTAGCTATCAAGGTCCTTAAACCATTCTAACAATCCCCGTGGTCTCCTAGAAGCTGAGCTAAAGGAGGGCTGCTCGACAGTTTGCTAGATCAGGATTGTCTAAGTGTTTGTGGTTGTTTCGTGTTCTTTTCATGATCATTTGTAGTTTTTGTCTGTGTCATTAATCAAAGCTTCCGCACAAAATTAATCCTTGCATAACGAAGGCCTTAATCAGCCCCGGTTTCGCATCAAAACCAAGTTTCAGCTACTTTATGCGCAAAAGTGTTAAAAACAGTTAAAAACGCATAAAATGGCAACTTAACACGTAATTTCTAGCATATGACTACGATTTTCAATTCTAAAAACTTCAACACAATAATATATACCAAATAGTGTTGTGTGCCAAGTTTTGTGCAAAACAAACCAAGTTTGAGCTACTTTACGCGCGAAAGTGTCAAAAACGGTTAAAAACGCATAAAATCGCAACTTAACATGTAATTTCTAGCATATGACTATGATTTTGAATTCTAACCACTTCAACACAATAATATATACCAAATAGTGTTGTGTGCCAAGTTTCGTGCATAACAAACCAAGTTTGAGCTACTTTACGCGCGAAATTGACAAAAACGTTTAAAAACGCATAAAATCGCAACTTAACACGTAATTTCTAGCATATGACTATGATTTTCAATTCTAACAACTTCAACACAATAATATCTACCAAATAGTGTTGTGTGCCAAGTTTCGTGCAAAACAAACCAAGTTTGAGCTACTTTACGCGCGAAAGTGCCAAAAACGGTTAAAAACGCATAAAATCGAATTTGTGTACCTTTATTGCTGTCGAAATGTGGCTCTGGATGTAGATCCCATTTGTCCACGCACTTTTTTCATTATGCTGAAACGCATGGGAAAAGTAATACTATTTATATATCTATATAACACTTAATAAAATCAACTTGGTAAAATAATTAATATTATGTACGCATTCAACAACGCTTTGAATTTTGTGTTATGAGGCGGGCTTTGAGGTTTTTGTAATGAGTCGAAGACGTGCACAGTGTTCGTTAAAGGACATATGACCAAAAGTATCCAATGCAAACTACAAATGTAGAAATGCAAATAGATGATCGAATGCAACAAGAGGGGGGGTGAATTGTTGTGTATTATGTTTAAGATTTTTGCCTCTAATTTTTCCGGAATTATAATAAAATAAAACTTAAAATTAAAATGAAAAAGATAAAAGGAGACAATGATTTTACGTGGAAACCTTCTCGGCCTAATAAGAAGTAAAAACCACGACCCCCCGGGATTTCAAAATTCTCACTATGTTTTAGGCAATCAATTACAATCACATTAAACAATTTGCTTCACTTGAAGCTTCTCTATTCTAGGCCTACTTCTCTTTTTCTCTTCTCTTTCTCTTCTCTTTCTCTTTCTCTTTCTCTTCTCACGCTTCTATTGAAGCTTCTCTATTTCCCTAGACTTCCCTTAAGTCTAGTTACAACAAAACACACAAATACCCTTACAAGGACAAATTCTCAAAAGGATAAAAATTAAATAATTTCTTTAAGAAAAATATAATAAATTAATTGGCATTTAAAAATTGAAAATATTTTTCTTAATTGATCTCCCTTAATGGACACTCTCGGATTATTTTTAGTTTGAGCATAGTCCCTCCTATTTATAGTGGGAACAGCCAGCAGTTACCTTAGACACACCTACCACTATCCTTCACGTTCTTAAAAGAAAAAGATAGTGGTCTTGCCAAAAAATAAACGTCCGGCTGTCATTTGCTCAAAGAGAAAAACGGTTTCCTCAAGTTAAAAATAGCATAGGAATTAAAACACAAGATCCTAAATAATAGGAGATCTCAATCTTAAAAAGAATAAGTCTTAGGCTATTTTTAGATAACCTAAAAATAGTTTTGCCAACCAATTTATAAAAAAATTAAGCAATTAATTTAATTTTTAACCGTTACGTCAACTTAAAAATGAAAAATAATTAATTCGCAATTTTCCAGCCGATGTTTTTCTCCAGACCTGCGACGTGGGAACAGTGTACTGTCTCCATCTACAACTTCTGTCAGATTGTCAACTTTAGGAACAGTAGACCGTCTGTCTACTTTTAACGTCCTAAGCATTTATCTAACTTCTTGGATATTCTAAGACACGTACAACTTCCACGAACCAAGTCATAGGCTTCATCAACGATTTCAACAAAATCGGATATTCACCTACAAAACAATCTCTAAAACATGTTTGTTTATTTAAAAGTGAAGTCATCATCAAAACCTAAGAGGCCAACAAATTCCCCCTTTTTGATGAAGACAAACTTATAAACAAACTTAAGTAAAATAGAGTAAAACAAAATTTTTAGAGCATACTAGAGATTAAAGCAACTCTAAATAACTTAGCAAATCAACTCGTTACAATATAATTTGCCAAGCATGCATAAAACAATTTACTCTATATTAAAAACATAATATCAAATATGTTTTCAAATAATTTTCCAAAAACAGTTAAATTAAATTAACAGAAATCCAAATTAACACACAAATCCATAAGTATTATAAAAAGTAACAGCTTTGAAGAAAACAAATTCAGAACAACACTTAATCAAAGTATTCATAAACTTAACAACACAGATGATTTTTAAGCTGGTTTCATAATCATTCATAATCACAATCATCACTAATCATTCATAATCACAATCATCACACTTATGCACATTAACTTCCATTATTGTAGCAATATAAATCAATAAAGATATGGAAACTGTGTATTCACAGCTTCTCTTAAGTTTGTGCATTTCTTCCCCCTTTTGTCATCAATCAAAAAGAATTAGGAATATCAAACCACACCACAAACCATATAGATTTGTCATTGAGGAAAACAAGAAACAGTAAACGAAAGCATGCACCATAAATAGCAGTCCAAATATGCATATAGTTAATCATCACAGACCAGAAATAAAAACAAGAAAGAAATTGTAGCAGTTGTTCAACAAAAAAAATACAATTTTGTACCCCATATGATACAAAACCAAAAGTGAAATTGTTTGATAAATGTTAGAGCCAACAAATCAGTAAAAACATGAGAAGAGGAATCAAGGAGCAGTCTCTTCTTCATCTATGTATTCGGTCTGCACTTCAACAGTATCCAACTTTGCACCAAGACGGTTCTCCATCAGGGTAAGTTGATCAACGATTGAGGCAAGTAAGACTCGAATTTCATCTTGAAAAGCAGTAAATTGAGACTGTAGGTCATGGATCTTAGAGAGTATGAAGTTTGAAGAAGCTGTAGGAACAAAATTAGGATTAGCACAACCAGTACCTGGTGAAGACTGAAATGGTGGTGGTGTAAAGTGAATAGGTGATTGAGGTGGTAATGGAATTTGATGTGGTGGTGGAGTGGTTGGCTTGGGAGAAGGAGGTTTATTAGATGTAGACTCAGGTATGGTGTCAGATGTGGTTTCATCAACCATAGTAGCCTTGCGTTTCGAAGCTAACCTCCTACTCTTCCTCTGAATTAACTTAGCCTTTTTCCTCATTCCTATCACAATCTCTTCATCACTTGAATCACTGTAGAGATTGTGATGAACATTATCTTCCAAGGCGTCCTCTTGTTCTCCTGGTTCCCCCTTACTTGCTTCTCCACCCTGTTCCCCTTTTTTTCTTTTTTCAACGTTGTCAGTGGGAACAGGTTCTTGCTCCTTCTTTTCTTTTTCCTCCTTCCTTGATTTCTCCTTTTCCTCCTCTTTTTCCTCCTCAACCCCTTCCTCTTCTGATTCGATTTCAACAACCTCCTCTAAATCATGCAATAACATCCCCTCATCATTTAGTTTTAGGTGCAAATTTTGTAAACATTTAGCACCTATTTTTATGTTAGGACCCATTGGGAACTCCAAACCTTCCAAAGATACATCAAATTTTCTAAGAAACCAAGTTAATAGTCCTCCATAACCAACAAAACTTTTCTTTTCAATGAAATCAGATAAATGAGAGATCATCAATGATGGAAAATTTATCTTAATATGATTTGCCATGCAGTAAATTAAGGTGGCATCACGCAAACTCACTTCACTACGTTTGGAATTTCTTGGTAAGATGAATCTGCGTGCAATGTTATACAATAATTTATGCAGAGGAGACAAAACGTTGTGACTAATCTTTCCCTTCTTTTGATCTACCCCTAAAAATTTCAGAATTGTTCGTTCATTAATGCCAGAGAATGCTATCTTCGACCCAACATAGTAAGTATCAAATCCAACATTAGGAACATTTAAATATTCCCCCAATATAGCACTATTAAATTCTATTTTCACGTTCTTAACAGTACTAGAACACATCCCACAATCATTAGAGAAATTTAAAATAAATTCTCGCATAAGGTTTGGAAAAATTGAGTTGCAACTAAAATTGGACATCAATACCTCCCATTCTTGATTTTGTAAAATGTCATGCAGTTGAGGAAAATGAGTAGAATCATACAAGTACTTATCTAGCCCGAACCCAACTGACATCTCTTTTGATACTTCTTCAGCACTGTTAGGATCCGCATGCTTCGAACGCTTGGCTATCCTAGAAGATGAACCACCTTTTGGAGTGGGGATTTGGCGTTTGGTACCGGCATGCTCAGTGGAGGGTTTAGGTGTTTCTTTTGTAGTTTCAGCAGTTGAGGATGGTGCAGCATCAAGTAAAGGTGGAGGATGAACCACACTGAGAGGTTGTGGTTGAGAAATTTTACCGGATTTTGGGGTTTTTGAAGATCTTGGGGTTTTCATTTTGATTTTAAAATGCTTTGAGAAGAAAGGAAGATGACGGTTGCTTGAGGAGGATGAGAAAGCGTGAGTGTTTTGATGTAAGAGAAGGGTTTATAAAGGGTTGAAGTGACGATTACCTAAAGGTCCAATCCTTTAAATGCTTTAATCATTACATTTGAAATCAAGGATTGATGAAGAGTTGGGACATATCCAAATAAACCAATTCCCATTATTTTTGATTTAGGTTGACCATATATTAGAAAGAAAATATGAAAAAAATGAATGTTGTTATTATATTATATTATATTAAGAAAAATAATGAACATACACTGCTTTGGTCTGATCAAATTAAAACATGCAATCAAGAAAACATTCATAGTACGTACTTTATTAACTGTATACCTGATCCCTTCAATAATTGATTTTCAATAAAGATTTTGTGGTTGATTTCACCTTTTCAATTTCATGATGCTTCATGGAGAATTCTTGCTTTCAACTTTAGTGGAGCTTGATCATACCAAGTTCCAATCTCATCTTTTCATATTGTTCCCTCGGAAGCGGTTTAGTCAAGATATCTGCAACTTGTTCATTAGTGTTAACATGCTTTACAACAATATTTTTATTTTCAACATTATCTTTAAGAAAATGATGCCTAATGTGGATGTGTTTTACTCGTGAATGATGCACTGGATCTTTAGATATACATATGGCACTGGTATTATCACAATAAATAGGAACACATTCAAATTTAATACCAAAATCTCTTAGTTGCTGTTTTATCCAAAGCATTAGGGAACAGCAAGCTGCTGCTGCTACGTATTCAGCTTCTGCAGTAGATAATGCAACAGTGTTTTGTTTCTTGGAACTCCACGAAACTAAACATGAGCCAAGAAATTGTACCATACCTGATGTACTTTTTCTATTTACGAGATCACCTGCATAATCTGCATCACTAAAACCTTTCAAATCATAGACATCACTTTTAGGATAATATAGGGACAAGTCATTTGTTCCCTTCAAGTATCTCAGAATTCTTTTTACTGCTGTAAAATGTGATTCTTTGGGGTTGGATTGAAATCTAGCACATAAACCAACACTAAAAGAAATATCAGGTCTACTAGCTGTTAGATATAATAAAGAACCAATCATGCCTCGATACATTGTTTGATCTACATTAATCCCATTTAGGTCTTCATCTAATCTAACATTTGTAGCCATGGGTGTGTGGTTTGTGTTAGGGTTGTCTAGTCCATACTTCTTAAGAAGTTCTTTTATGTATTTTTGTTGATGGATAAAAATACCATTTTCAGTTTGTTTAATTTGTAAACCAAGGAAGAAATTTAGTTCTCCCATCATGCTCATTTCAAATTCTGTGCCCATAAGGTTGGCGAATTCTTTACATAACAAGTCATTAGTAGCACCAAAAATAATATCATCAACATAAATTTGAACAACCAAAATATCATAACCTTTATTCTTAAAGAATAAAGTTTTGTCAATTTTTCCTCTAATAAAGTTATTTTGAATCAAAAACTTTGACAGTCTTTCATACCATTGCCCAGGGGCTTGCTTCAAGCCATATAAAGCTTTATCAAGCTTGTAGACATGATCATGAAAAGAGGTATTTTCAAAACCTGGGGGTTGTTCAACAAAAACTTCTTCATCAAGAAAGCCATTTAAAAAAGCACATTTCACATCCATTTGATATAATTTAAAGTTCATAAATGCAGCAAAAGAGATTAAAATTCTAATAGCCTCTAACCTTGCTACCGGAGCAAAAGTTTTGGTGTAATCAATACCTTCTTGTTGGTTGTACCCTTTGACCACGAGCCTTGCTTTGTTTCTTACAATTATTCCGTGCTCATCTAATTTATTCCGAAATACCCATTTTAAACCAATTACCTTTTTGTGTTTTGGTTTGGGTTCCAAGTGCCATACTTTGTTTCTTTCGAATTCATTCAACTCATCTTGCATGGCAACTATCCATTCGGAATCTTTTAGAGCTTCCTCGTGGTTTTTAGGTTCAAGTGATGATAGGAACGCAAAGTGTGCACAAAAGTTTCTGATTTGGGACCAGGTTTACGTTCCCTTATTTATATCACTAATAATCAAATCAAGAGGGTGGTAACTTTGATATTTCCAAGGCTTAGGCACAAATTCTCTTGTGGGAACAGAAGCTTGTTCTGTTTCATCTGCTTGATTATTGTTCTGTTCTGCTTCTGGATCTGCTTGCTCATCTGTGGGAACAGCTGGATTGGAGACAGTCTGCTGTTCCTGAAATACTGTCTGTTCCTGATTATTATTGTTCCTTTCTGCCTCTTCTGGTATCAACTGTTCAACTGTTGTTCCTTCATCTAGCATTTTCGTTTCTTCATCATCGTCTTCTAGATGAGCAAGACCTATTTTCACATGGTTGTTTTCCTGTCCACTTGTTGAGAAGTCAGTTTCATCAAAAATGACATCAACTGACTCTTCCACACTCATTGTTCTTTTATTATATACCCTGTAAGCTTTACTGTGTGATGAGTAACCAAGAAATACTGCTTCATCGCTTCTTTCATTAAACTTGCCTATACTTCGTTTTTCATTAACATGTACAAAACATTCGCATCCAAATATACGAAAATAGGAGATGTTTGGTTTAACACCTTTGAGTAATTCATAGGGTGTTTTTGAAGAGATTGGTCTTATTAACACACGATTCATAATATAACAAGCAGTATTAACGGCCTCTGCCCAAAAATTTCTAGGTAAACCGCTAGCAATCAACATGGTTCTGGCCATTTCTTCTAAAGTTCTATTTTTCCTTTCTACCACACCATTTTTTTGTGGTGTTCTAGGTGCGGAAAAATTGTGATTAATTCCATGTTCATTGCAATACATAGTAAAATTTGAATTTTCAAATTCTTTTCCATGATCAGACCTTATGTGGATTATTTGATTATTGGTAGATTTTTGTATTTTGTTTGCGAAGAAAACAAACTCATCAAAAGCTTCATCTTTGCTTACTAAAAACAAAGTCCAAGTGAATCTACTATAATCATCAACAATGACAAATACATATTTTTTGCCACTACGGCTCTGTATTCTCATTGGTCCACATAAATCCATATGAATTAATTCTAGTGGTCTAGCGGTAGTTACCATATTCTTTGATTTAAAAAATGACCTCACTTGTTTTCCTTTGGCACAAGGATCGCAAATTTCTTCCTTAAGGAATTTTATAGCTGGTAGTCCTCTAACTAGGTTTTTTGATCTTAATTGTATTGATCAATGTAAAACTAGCATGACTTAGACGCTTATGCCAAAGTAGTGGGTCTTCTTCTATGACATTTAAACATGTTAGACTGGTTTTGGGAACAGTGTCCAGGTCCACTGCATAAGTGTTCCCATTCCTGATTCCCTCGAGCACAGTATCTCCTGTGTCGTTCCTAGAAATTATGCATCGTTCAGAAGTAAACTTAACAGAGTTACCTTTATCACAAAATTGGGAAATACTTAGCAGATTGCGTTTTAAATTCTCGACTAAAAATACATTGTCAATGGCATGGGAACATGACCTTCCAACCTTTCCTTTGGCGATTATCTCACCCTTCATATTGTCACCGAAGGTTACTGTTCCCCCATCATAGGCTTCAAGTGAGAGAAATTTAGATTTGTCACCCGTCATGTGCTTGGAACACCCACTGTCGAGGTACCATGAGTTGTTCCCCTTCACTTGAACCTGCAAAGCAAATTAATGGTTAGGTTCAGGAACCCAGTCATCCTTGGGTTCCCTGTCGATAATACTTGAATCACATTTCTTAATCCATATGCGTTCGACATAATTTTTATTTGCTTTTGTATGCTGTTCCCTTTTTACACATTGATTTTTCAGGTGTCCAGTTTTGCCACAAAAGGAACAGACTTTACTACTAGGGAGATCTACGTAGAATTTTTTCTTCCTATTATCCTTAACGTAACCTAGGCCTTCTTTACTCTTTGTTTTAGCATTCAGAAACCTTTTGGGAACTTTATTGATTTTCCCTTCTCCTTTTAAGTTCAATTTTTTTTTCAGATTTTCATTTTCTTTTTCACAGGATTCTAATTTTAATTTCAACTTTTGAAATTCAGTGCTAAACATATGAGTGGATGCATCATTTACGTCTCTTCTTAATCCTAGTAATTTATATTGATTTATTTCAACATTAAGAATAATAAATTCCTGCTTTATTTTTTCAATTGTTTCTTTCAAAATAACATTCTGATCCAGCAATTTAAAAAATCTGCTTTGCACATCGATCCTAAATGAATTTAAGTATGAAACATGATCTTTACTTGAGTTGAGGTCTTTCTTAATTTGGAGACACTTAGTATTTTGTTTATCTAATTTCTCTTGTGTCTCCAAGAGCAACTTAATTAACTTATTCTTACTGAATTTAACCAGGTGTTTAGGAAATGAGCTAGAAGACATTACCTCTTTTTCCTTGGACTCTTCATCTTTGCTGTGATGAGATGCCATGAGACACAGATTTGTTGTTTCTTCTTCTACTGGAGCTTCTGTTTCAGCCTCACTTTCGGTATCACCCCAGGCTGTGATCATCGCTTTACGAAACTTTGTTTTGAAATTTCCTTTCTTAGGTTGTCTTCCAGCTTCTCTTGCCTTTCCCTTGCCCTTGTCATTCTTCCATTGAGGGCAATCCTTGATGAAGTGGTCAGTGTTTCCACATTTTTGGCATTCAAAATTTGTCTTCGTGTTAGCAGTTCCTCTTTCTTTGTTATGTCTTTGATTACCATATCTGCTATTTCTGAAGAATTTTTTGAATTTTCTTGCTAACATAGCAGTCTCCTCCTCATCAGTTTCTGATTCTTCATGATCATTTGCCGCTAGAGCCAAGCCTTTATTTCGGATACTGTCAGTTGTTCCCAAATGCAACTCGTGAGTCATGAAGGAACCAGCCAGCTCTTCCAAATTGAACTTGGTGAAATCTTTTGATTCCTGGATGGCTGTGACCTTAGCTCTCCAGCATTCGTCTTGAGGGAGACTTCTAAGTACTTTCCTGACTTGTTCATCAACGGGAATGATCTTACCAAGAGAGACTAATTCGTTCGTGATATTTGTGAACCTGGTGAACATCTCTTGAATGTTCTCCCTAGGTTCCATGACGAACCTTTCATATCTGGACATTAGTAGATCAATCTTGGAGCGCTTCACTTCACTGGTGCCTTCATGGGTAACTTCCAGCAGGTCCCAAATCTGCTTTGCCGTTTTACAACCCATGGTGCGATTATGTTCATTTGGCCCGAGACCATAGTGAAGTAGCTTGATAGCAAGAGCGTTCATCTCCATCTTTTGAAAGTCTTCCTTTTCATATTCAGTGATCGGTTTTGGAATTGATTCATTATTGGAGTTGATGGTCGTCACCTCAAAATCTCCTATTTCAATTACTCTCCATACTTGGTAATTTTCTGCCTTTATGAAAATTTCCATCCTATTTTTCCAGTAGGTATAGAATTTCCCATCGAACATGGTGGCCTTTACGTAGAGTACCCTTCTTCCATGCGTTTGTTCATCTTCAACATCTTGCCAGGGAACAGGATACTGCTCTCAGGGTTTCTTAATTAAATGAGGAACACTGGTCTGATACCAATTGTAGAAATGCAAATAGATGATCGAATGCGACAAGGGGGGGTGAATTGTTGTGTATTATGTTTAAGATTTTTGCCTCTAATTTTTGCGGAATTATAATAAAATAAAAACTTAAACTTAAAATGAAAAAGATAAAAGGAGACAACGATTTTACGTGGAAACCTTCTCGGCCTAATAAGAAGGAAAAACCACGACCCCCCGGGATTTCAAAATTCTCTCTACGTTTTAGGCAATCAATTACAATCACATAAAACAATTTGCTTCACTTGAAGCTTCTCTATTCTAGGCCTACTTCTCTTTCTCTTCTCTTTCTCTTCTCTTTCTCTTTCTCTTTCTCTTCTCACATTTGTATTGAAGCTTCTTTATTCCCCTAGACTTCCCTTAAGTCTAGTTACAACAAAACACACAAATACCCTTACAAGGACAAATTCTCAAGAGGATAAAAATTAAATAATTTCTTTAAGAAAAATATAATAAATTAATTGGCATTTAAAAACTGAAAATATTTTTCTTAATTGATCTCCCTTAATGGACACTCTCGGATTAATTTTAGTTTGAGCATAGTCCCTCCTATTTATAGTGGGAACAGCCAGCAGTTACCTTAGACACACCTACCACTATCCTTCACGTTCTTAAAAGAAAAAGATAGTGGTCTTGCAAAAAAATAAACGTCCGGCTGTCATTTGCTCAAAGAGAAAAACGGTTTCCTCAAGTTAAAAATAGCATAGGAATTAAAACACAAGATCCTAAATAATAGGAGATCTCAATCTTAAAAAGAATAAGTCTTAGGCTATTTTTAGATAACCTAAAAATAGTTTTGCCAACCAATTTATAAAAAAATTAAGCAATTAATTTAATTTTTAACCGTTACGTCAACTTAAAAATGAAAAATAATTAATTCGCAATTTTCCAGCCGATGTTTTTCTCCAGACCTGCGACGTGGGAACAGTAACTGTCTCCATCTACAACTTCTGTCAGATTGTCAACTTTAGGAACAGTAGACCGTCTGTCTACTTTTAACGTCCTAAGCATTTATCTAACTTCTTGGATATTCTAAGACACGTACAACTTCCACGAACCAAGTCATAGGCTTCATCAACGATTTCAACAAAATCGGATATTCACCTACAAAACAATCTCTAAAACATGTTTGTTTATTTAAAAGTGAAGTCATCATCAAAACCTAAGAGGCCAACAACAAACGCAAACTTAAAATCAACAAATTAGAGATTAGGTGACTTTAAAAATCAAAAGATAAGTTCAATTTCAAAAATAAAACTTACTCTTCCATATATGGAGCCAGAATGAACGTGTGTTTAGATGCAAGGTAATTAGTCAAAGCAGTTTGAATGTATGCTCTGACGTCATCTGGATCATTTACACATTTACTACCCGAAATCGACTCAAGACAAAACCATCCAATTAGTGTAAGCATGCAATTAAAAAAATAAAAAAAAAAGGTACAAATGATTCTTACCATATTAGTGAATCGAACCCAAGCATATGGCCATGTGATGAAACTACCTAGAGCGTGTGAGGGTTTCTCAAAGCTCCATGCTGGCATTGGAACCGGGAGTGAGAAATCTTCAAACCCCTTTACAATAGTTTCCACGGCCACACTGATGTGGCCACTTGTAACAGGCATTGAATGCACTGTTTGGCCCTCTTTGTTTGGCTGGGCCACACCATATGCAACCACAGTTAAGTCGCCATCACTAGCAACACCTATCTAAGGCAGCAAAAGAGAACAAGGAGTCGCCTCCTGAAAATTGTGTCGTTTAGTATAATAAGCATCATAATAAAATATTAAATCGCGTTGCAGTTTAAATTAATAAGTGCTTATATATTTAAAAACTATGTACCTGTAGCACTGGCTCTGGATTTTGAGCAACGGAGTTTATGTTCTCTGGCGTGGGGTTTTCTCCTTCAGGGGTATTAGTAATAAGCTGGGGTGCTACGGGGGTAATGGGCTCGGGTGTTGGCTCGACCGAAGCGTTAGGATCCCCATGTTGACTTTCCTAATCCTCGACAATCAGGTTTGCCAAGTCAACAATGGGTGCTCCCATCTTCTGCAACACGGCGGCCAGCTTGGCAAGAACGACCTTCGTAATCTCCGCTCGGAGGGTTGCTACTTCATCCCGCAGCGCCGTTCGGGATTGAGTAGCAACACACTCTTTGCCGAATGCCTTCTGTAACCCCACCCGGACGCCTCCTTTTCCGACTACTCGCCCACTGTGGTCTTTCCCTAAGACCATATGCAATGCGTCAACATTGCCTCTTAGGGTCAACTCCCCCGTAGCTTTTTTTCCTTCCAGCCCATCTGTTCAAATAAAAAGTGACATATATAGCAATTAGTATAAGTACATCAAAGCCAAAGAATACAAAAAAATCAAGAATATACTTAATAATTTCAAAACTCACCACAGCATCAGCAACCTTTTTCGTTCCCGGATCATTAATGGTAAATTTACCACTTGCATCTCGGGAATGAAGCCCGCAATACCAATCACGCACTCGATCTCCAGAAGGAGTATTCACGGATGCGGAGGTAGTCGTAGATGAGGGCGTGGATGAACTTTGATTGGGGTATAAACCCGCATCCACCCACCCTTTTCAGACCTCATCGTACGTTTTCTGGCCCAAGCGATGGTAAAACTTCCTTTTGCTTGCAGAATCAGAAGCTTTACCACGCTTTTCCTAATTAATCAATAGAAATCGAATGTCATGTATTAGTTTAATGACTGAATCAAAAGAAGTAAATTCAAATTGGTAAACTATAATATAATATGAAATACTTACAACTTCTATGGGAGTTGTTCTTTTGGCAACAAAGGCCTCCCAATCCCTCTTTGATATGTGACCCCATATTTCGTAGGGCATCTTCAAAGGTGATTGCTCTCCACCTTCGTTTCCCGTTTTGACCTTTTTGGTCGTACGGGCACGCCTCTTCGTAATCCAGCCAGTTACTAGCTTGGATTTGAAATCTCTGAATCTTTCAGCAACAGCTGAAAGAAACACATTCTTCTTGTCCTCATCGCTCTCGATGTGGAAAAGATTCTACAAAAAAAAATTACATTTATTACTGTCAATCAAATTAATTTTTAAATGAAACTAAATGAGTAAAAATAGTAAAGTTGCTTACCACAGTATCATTCCATAGAGAGTTCTTCAAACCCTCTGGAACCTCGTTCCATGCGTGCAATATGGAAAGCTTGCAGATACATAGACCGACTTGTTTTCCATATTGCCTACGCCATTTTCCGCAGGGTTGACCCAATGCATTGTATTCCAAATGCATGGGTTCAGTGACTTTGAGGTTTTTCGTAGGACCTCGCCCTTTTCTTTTCTTACTGGTAGTGGGAGCATCCATTGGTGGGGCGTCTTCAGTCTCAAAATCATTGTCAATCGGTGGAGCATCTTCAGCCATACGCTCGTATCTCACAATTTGGTCCTCTTCGCTGTCATAACTATGATGCTCATTATCCGAGGTCCCAATCTCGGGGACAATTTCGTCTCTGAATAGATGCATTGTATATCAGTACGTGAAAGAGTATGAATAGAAATATATTAGAACATATATACTTGTTTATAACAAAAATATTTAACCAATGCTTATAACTTTATCTTATAAAATTAGTATAACTTTATCTCTCCCTAACTCAACACTCTTATTGAACATATCAATTCTCATAAAAATAACGTCAGTAATAGGATCATATGGAGTATTAGCAATTGGTTAGTTGCCATTTGATTTAGAATGTAAGTTGTAGTCTTTAATGCCTTACTCTAGAGTAAGATTGAATGGCAAATCATACGTCTTACCATGTCCTTAAGGACTTTGTTTCGTAATTTAGCTACACCACTCATGCTATGTGACACTAGCATGGTGTAGTAAGAGACAATCCCATATTGTTCTAGGAATTTTGCAAATGGTTACGGGCATTGTTCGCCTTTACCATCATTTCGACCATCATAATCACCAATACAATTGGATATGACATTCTTAATTCGTTTGTTAAGTTGATTTCAACTTTAACTTTATACACCTTGAACATTTCCAGTACTTAGGACATCTCATGAATAAGAAATAAGTAAGCAAATCTAGTATAGTCATTTGAATGATACAAAATGTTGTTGACCATTCAAAGAAGGTGTAAGGCTCACCCACTAATGTTATGTAAGTATCAACTCTAAGATTCATATAGCTTTGTATTTACTCAACTTCTTATGTTTTATTTGTTTGCCTTCAATATATATTATGATAAATTCATATATATTAACAACATATAAAACAATCAAAATAAAATCACATTCATAAACTTGGACAACAAATTAACATTCATATCAACAACTCATTCATTTAACCATAAACAAACCAACCTAATTTACAAACTATAAAAAAAATTATGATAAATTTAAAACTTAAAAACCACAACTACATACACATAAATAAAATGAAGAAATTACTTAAAAATATAACAAAACATGATATATATGATAAACAAAATTAGTATATATACAAACGGTTAACACAGCCATAATTTTCGAATTTTTCCATGAATATCTTGCAAAACTTAAAAGCTTAACAAATTAAAAGGACAAAAAAATACCTTAATGTTGTGGGTTTTGAAGATGAACAAGACCAAAGTATTAAATTTCGTGGGTTTATGAACCAAGAAGATGAAGAACTGTTAACACACAGCGTTTTTTGATAGTTTGCAGATGAAGATGAAGAACAACTTTGAAGAAACTGTTGTACGTTACGTTTGTGAAGATGAAGAAGAGGAACGAAGCAGATGAAGATGAAGATGAAGCGTTTTTTCAATGGGTTTGAGAGGTTAACGTTTAAAAGCAAAGTGTTCTGTGTATACGTATGTAGTCGAGTTTCTAAAATGGCGGGTTTATTTTAATTATTCCAACGGTTATTTGCTGCGGGCCAATGTTAACCGCAGAAATTAGTGCGTTTCCTGCAAAATAGAAAAGCTTGAAATGGGTATTTGTTACGGGCATTCAATTAACCGGAGCAATTGAAAGACTTATTTGCTGCGGGCAAGTAACAAACCGCAGCAATTAAAGCTTGAAATGGGTATTTGCTGCAGGCACTCAATTAACCGGAGCAATTGGAAGACTTATTTGTTGCGGTCAAGGCGTAAAACCGCAGCAATTAACGGTTTTTTTTTTAAATTTCTTTTTCCTATATAAATTGCTGCGTATATACAAAAACCGCAGCAAATACGTTTTTTTCCACTAGTGTGTCGTCCATGATACGGATGACAACTGGTTGAAACGGAATCAACACCTAATGCCAAGTACAACTCTTCAACAATATAATACTATGACAATCATAATATATTCACAGGATATGCAAAAGTACATTTCAAGGCTTTATTTTATGTTCCTCGGTTTTTGTTTCTCATTTTCAATTCTCTAATACTTCTAACAATTTTTCATATTCATCACATGAATGTAAATAATATATTTGCTACTATCACCTACACTTGGTAACTATAGGGTTCAACCAATGGATCTAATTAGACTTAAAATCACATTTGCACAGCACACATAAATAGTGACTTTCTGAGATATGTAAGGGTCTGGCTAGAGGAGGAATATATTCCAAACTCAAAATCTGTTGGAGCCGTCGCTCCTCCAATTTTTATACTCGAGCTTCTACAGGATGAGACTCTCTCGAACCCCTGTATAACCTTGCATTACTACGGGTGGGGAAACACGGGCGCCGGATTACACGCCGGTTTGTGGTTCGACATTTCTTTACTATCAGATTCATTCATCCAAGTAAATATAAGTTAAAAAAAAAAACTACATGTTATTTATTTCACATTGCTATAAGTCAACCCTAGTCAAGTCAAACTCTAAGTCAACATTCTCTTTAGGAAAAGTTAGTATATTTGCTAATTCAATTTTTAAGAAATTCTCAATAAATAAAATTCCACAATTAAAGACAAGGTTCTAGGGGCTATATAAGTTCCTTAGAAGACCATATAAACTTATAAACTTAAGGAAAATTTTTCGTAATATATAATAAGGAATTTTCATCGATTAAACATGTAAATTAATTAAACATCTATAATAACAAATAAAAGTATTCTAAAAATATATTAGAGATCCAGACCCAGTCAGTATCGATCTCTGAGGAGGTAGATAGGCAGCCCATCCCAAAGTGCACTATGATTTTTAGCTTGGAGGAACTATACTAAGGATTAATTATGGCGCGAAGCCGCAATAATTGAAGAACAATAATGCCCAAAGGAATTGAATGGCGATACAATATTAAGAGAATCTTTGTGCATATGTTATTAATGCGTATTATTGCATACCTGACTATTGAGGAGAGTTGTTGTACTTCCTCCGTTCCATAATTGTTGCTACATTTGCATGGGCACGGGAATTAAGAAAAGTGATTGACCTACACTGTAGCTGATTGTTTACTTTATAGAGTATAGTATTTTATTATTGTTAATTGAAAAAGAAAAAGGAAAAATAGGTTGTTAGGTTACTTTATAGAGTATAGTATATATTTTATTATAGAGTATAGAGTATAGAGTAGGATAAAAATAGGGGTAGATAGAACTTTAAATGATTGTTTTATTTACTAAAAACGGAAATGTAGCAAGTAATATGAAATTGCCAAAAATAGAAAATGTAGCAAATATTATGGAACGGAGGAAGTATTTATAGTAGTAAATACCCATAAGGTTGTCGTTACCCATGATGTCATGTCATCGAATTCCCTTTTTCCTTTTTTGTTCGTACTTTAAATTGTTAGAGGATGGTGGATGCCATATAAGATAGCAAGAGTGAGGAACTATTGTTTGACTTAGCACGTATACCCTAACTTATGATGCAAAACATCTTTTGAGCTTTTGTAAGAGTGCATTCATCGTAGGTCCATCCCTCTTTAATTCAACAAGAGTTAATTAAACAAGAAATCATTTATTAGATCTAGGCCTGAGGTAATCTGTAACACCCGAGATTTCAATGACGTAATTATTAAATATTATAATAATTTTTGGAGATTTTATAATTATATTAAATTATTTTAAGTTAATTTTAATAGATTACTTTCATATACGAATTTAAATGTCAACATGGTTATATTAAAAATAGAGTTGTGATTACTAAAATAAAGAGGTTCGAATTAAAATTATTAATTTATTTAATTAATAATTTATTTAAAATTGTGGGCACATCAAATTGGGTTTTATTAGTTGAGTCTTGCCAAAAGATTTACCCTAATATAAGATGAGTTAGGGTTTCAAGTGAGAGCTCTTATTTCCCTCACTCTCAAAAAAACTCACGGGTTCCACTTTCTTCCCTCGTCTTCTTCATCACGGTTCAGCCGATTGTAGGAGCCACAACACTCCCCCAAAACAGCAGCAACTGCTGCTGCGTTTACCGCCACCTACAGCAGCGGCTGCCTGCACAACCAGAGAGGTCCACCATCACATGCAGCCTCATGTCAACACCACCACACTAACCACTTTCCTCTTTGCCTTTTCTCTTGTTTCACCTTTGTAAGCCATCTCTTCTCCCCTTTATTTTGATTCTTGTTCCTAATTGAAATTTATCAAGATTATGGGTTGTGTGTTGATTGTGTATTTATTTTGTTTAATCTTATGAGTAATAGTAAATGTGTTTTCTTTGAACATGAAATGATTAGGGTTTGATTTAGAGATAAGATTTTAAGTATAGTGTGTTTGTTGTATGCTACTTTGGTGGTGTGGTGATTAATTGAATAACCTTACAAGTTGTTTTAAGACTTGGTTGGTTGATTATTGTTGTGATAATTAGTAATGGTTATGATTGTAGTTGACTATGAAAGTGGTTTTTTGGTTGATAATTGGGAATAATAGTTGTTTATTGTTTTTATTTGATTATTATTAATTACAAATACTCTCTTTAGGTTATTGAAGTTACAAATACATAATTCTAGCAAGCCATGAGCATAGTGTCAACTTATTGTTGAGAGGTTCTAAAGTTACTTGTCGTGATGTTTGATTATAGTTCGTTCTAGGCTTGGAGAATGTAACAAATGATGTCGCGATTCGATAACTCTAAGAATTGCCTTATCGTTATATTAGTGTTATATTAAAATTGTGAGACTTAGGTGTGATTACTATTTTTTTTAGGTAACGGGAATCTATATAACTCATATTAGTGTTATATTAAAATTGTAAGACTTAGGTGTGATTACTATTCACATAATAGTTTTATCTTTAAATAAATGAAAAGACTTATATTGTGTTGAGTTAATGATTATGACTTGTATTGAATGAGATGTGCGCGTGTTAGGGCGATTGGAAACTTGTCTCGAATGCTGATAGTGGTTACTTTGGCAATTAGTCCGTGTGACAAACTAGTTAAGGGGACTTATAAATTTTATTCCTAACTTGTATACGTTCCCAATTCATAAAAGGAAAGTAGAACTTTAGTTGGGTGATTTTTGTGACTTTTTGATCGTGTAGTGACACTTACAGGTACGCACACGCAGTAACTAACTAATATATGCTATTGCTTAAAATATTATCGATAATTGTGATTAGATGCATTGTGTTAGAAGTATGAAGTACTAGCAACTGAATTTTATACATAAATAGCTTTTGATTTGCGAATCTCTCAAACTTAGAATGGAATAGATGCATAGAACGAAGGTAAGAGTAGAAGTTGAAAACAATTCTCTTATCAATAGAGTAACATTGTGTTTACTTAGAGTCAGAATGATTCCTTTATATATGAATTTAAGAGTATGTTTGAGTTACCGGTGGGTCTTGCAAACCTGTGGTTCTCATTGATAGAAAGAGTATATTGAGTTTACCGATGGGTCTTGCAAATCCCATGGTTCTCATTAATAGCAAGAGTATATTGAGTTACCGGAGGGTCTTGCGAACCCTAATGTTCTCATTGATGGCAAGTTATATTTGAGTTTACCGGTGGGTCTTGCAAACCCCATGGTTCTTATTGATAGCAAGAGTATATTGAGTTACCGGTGGGTCTTGCAAACCCCAAGGTTCTTATTGATGGCAAGTTATATTTGAGTTACTGGTGGGCCTTGAAAACCCATGGTTCTCATTGATAGCAAGAGCATATTTGAGTTATCAGTGGGTCTTGCAAACCCCAAGGTTCTCATTGATGGCAAGTTATATTTGAGTTTACCGATGGGTCTTGCAAACCCCATGGTTCTTATTGATAGCAAGAGTATATTGAGTTACCGGTGGGTCTTGCAAACCCCAAGGCTCTCATTGATGGCAAGTTATATTTGAGTTACTGATGGGCCTTGCAAACCCATGGTTCTCATTGATAGCAAGAGCATATTTGAGTTATCGGTGGGTCTTGCAAACCCCAAGGTTCTCATTGATGGCAAGTTATATTTGAGTTTACCGGTGGGTCTTGCAAACCCTATGGTTCTTATTGATAACAAGAGTATATTGAGTTACCGTTGGGTCATGCAAACCCCAAGGTTCTCATTGATGGCAAGTTATATTTGAGTTACTGGTGGGCCTTGCAAACCCATGGTTCTCATTGATAGCAAGAGCATATTTGACTTACCGGTGTGTCTTGCAAAACCCCAAAGTTTTCATTGATAGAGAGTCGAATTTATAATTAAGTTAGATGTGGGTCTTGCAAACCCAAAGATCTTCATTAATAGAATAGTTTATGTTAGTAAGAAGTGCCTTATGGATGTTACGAATCCCAAGGGTTTTCCTTCATGGAAAGATTATGTCTAAGTTAAGATACCTAATGGGAGTTAAGAATTCCAAGGATCCTATAATTATACTTACTTTAAGGTAGACAAGCTTTTTAAGGTCAGACGTTAAGTAGTTTGTTGATGCCCTTTAATGAGTTGACACTACGCGTGTTTATCGAAGTATATGTTTTTTTTAAAAAGGAGTGTTAAGACTTGCATTCCACATAGGAACGCATTATTCTAGTTGAAAAGGAAGAAATGAGATTAACAAGTATAAATGGAGGATAAATGGTTACTAGTTGTGTTTGTGTCTTATGAAATCATATTTATATTGTTGTATAACATAATGTATCTAGTATGTTGGCCTTATGATAGTGTTAGTTACTAACGTGTACGTGTTTACGTTTATGTTTGATTGTTTTACGACTTTCTATGATTGTTCCGCTATGATACATGGACCTTTGGTTTGATGCTGAGCAGCAACAAGATCATAGACTGGCATACTAGGTATTTGGAACATCTTTTGCATTGCTTTGGGGGAGTGTGGAATGCGAAGCATAACTCGTGTTATGCAAGCGTCTTTTGATTTTGTTGTTTTTATGTCTTTTGCAAACTTTGGCTGTATATGTTTTTGATGCGACGCCTTGTGTGCTCATTTGTATTATTTATATTTTCCGCTACGTCAGTTATGAATTTGTATGATTTTAAAGTATTATATTATTTTGTTTAAAATTCAAGCGTCGACACTAGAATTACAATCCAAGCTTGTCATGATGATTTGAGGAACCGACGATGAATCATTCCGTGGTGCTATGTGATTTTCAAGGCGATGATGCCAAGGATGAGTTTAGTTATTTTATTGTGTTTTATCTTCCATGATGCCATCGATTTTAGTCGAAATGCTGACGAAATTTCCACTCACATTCCTAAAGTTTATTATTAGTTTATTTATAATGTAACACTCGAATTTCCTCCCGTCCTTTGCGGTTTTGGTTACGTATAAGGGGTCGGAAATTCAAGGGTGTTACATGTTCATAGGCGGACTTGGGCAGGTAGCGAACAGGCTAGTGCCTAAAAAATCTATCCAGGGGCTCAAATATTCAAAAGTCCGCCCGCATTTTCGGGCATATTTTTTTTTGTCGCTACCCTCCCATATTTAAAGCAGGCAGGATCCGCAGGTAGACAAGTATTTATTATATGAAATTATAATACAAATTATAAAGTTAAGTTTTAATAACTAATATATAATACGTCGTCCAAAATACTCCAAATCAAAGCTATTCATGGGAGGGCTTGGGCCGGTAGGGGACCAGGTAGTACTTAAAATTTTACCCGCGGGCTCAAATATTCAAAAGCCCGCCGCATTTGCAGTCATATTTTTTTGTCGCTACCTGCCCATTTTTAAAGCGGGCGGGACTCGCGGGTAGGCAGGTATTTCTTATATAAAAATTAAAAATATAAATCATATTATAAAGTTAAGTTTTAATAACAATTAAAATACAATACATTGTCTAAAATACTTTAAATATATATAAAGTCTCAAAATACTCCAATTACATGAATATTGAATATAAACGGTGGAGTCGGCTACTTGTTTGAACTTTGATAGTCGACTGCTTGAGTGCTTTGTGGGTCAAAAATATTGGTGGAGTAATAAAATTGAATATAAACCCTAGGGCTAGTACAAGAGTAATAAAATAAAGTTGAGTATGGGTACTAATTAGTAAAGTTGGGTATGGGTCATGTAGTAGTATTAGTTTAATAATTAATAGAATTAATTATTTAATAAATAATATATTAAACTAAGGGGGCGGGCGGGTATGCCCGCGGGTATTTTTTGCTGTCGCTACCCACCCATTTATCTTCGCGGGCTGGTATTACCCATCCAAACTTTAAGTTTTTTGAAAATTGTTATCCATGCCCACCCGTTTTTCGAGCTGGATGGATCGAGCCTAGCGGGTAGCCCGCCATGAACAGCTCTACTCCAAATACATAAAAAAATCTCAAAATACTCAAATTACATTAATATAAACATTATGTTGGATAATCCAACAAAAGCATGGCATCATTGATTTATTTTGTTACGGAGTACGAAGTCCAGACATATATCTCTCCATTCATAATAAATTAAAAAAATTATTAAACTGGGTATGGACATTAATTACTAAAGTTGAGTATGTAGTAGACTAGTTTTATTAGATAGTTGACTAATAGTTTCATAATCAATAGAATTAATTACTTGATAATTAATATATTAAACTTAGCGGGCGGCGGGTATACCCGCGGATATTTTTTTAGCATCGCTACCTGCCCATTTATCTTGGTGGACGTATATTACCCGTCCAAATTTAAATTTTTATTGAAAAACGTTGTCCAAGTCCGCTCGTTTTTCGAGCCGGGTGGGTCGAGCCTAGCGGATAGCCCGCCCATGAACAGCTCTAGATCTACCCTAAATCGATATGCTAGACCATACGCGTAAAATTATTTATTATTATTATTATTATTATTATTATTATTATTATTATTATTAAATTGATGTCATCGTGCTTAATTCATATTCATTAATCATTAACATAATCAAAATCATATTTATAGTTCATGCATGCAAGTCGACTTAATTAACCATTAAAAAAAAAGTAATCCTAATCCTAAATAGAGTTGAAAGTTTAGTTTGCGATTTGGTTTTTTCATAAAACAAAATCAAACAAATTTTAATTTGATTTTTGATTTTTCAATGCAAATTCACCAAATTGAGCCGCAATCCAAATCGAACCGAATCAAATTAATTCGGTTTAGACTTTTTCAGACCAATTCGAACCAAATTTTCAACTAAAAACAAATATAAACTACAAATCGAATTAAATTGCTCAAATTGTAAATAAAAAATATTTAAAATCATAGTTGCAAAACTGGAAATGACAAAATAAATTTTTAATCATTGAATTAAGGTTTACTGTTGTTATAAGATTGCTTACATCGTTTTTGTTGGTATCGCTAATCAAAATCTTCTATTTGCACGTCAAGTTGCACAATTTTCACTCAACAAATAGTTTAACTTAAAGTAAGATGTGAGTTTCTATTTAATTCGATTTAGAATTTCAGTTTTCGATTTTTAGTATACTTAAACCTAATTCAAACCAAAATATTTCAGTTTTGAAAATTTCAATCCAAAATCAACCAATTTATAAAAAATCAAAACTAAATTTCTTATTACAAATTCTTGTGAGAGACAGTCTTTTTGAAAGACCATCTTTAATTTTATTGTCTTATAAAGAAAAATATAGAATAAAAATAGGCATTAACAGACATCTCTCAAAAAGACAATCTATTAAAAGACCGGCTAATTTGTTGTTTAATATGCAATCTTTAACATAATAACTTTCATCCTAGACCCTAAACCTAAAAAAATAAATGTATAATTCTATATTTCATTTCTTCCGTACAAATAAAACAAAAGAAATACACAAAAACCGCCCACAGAAAGAATAGAGTAGCGAAACAAACAAGAAAACTCTTCATAATCCTACATCGCGCAAATTCCAAACGATCTAAATTACGCCGTCGTTTTGGACCTTCCTAAGCTCATCCATGGCTTCCCCTTACGATCCTTTTAAACAGTATAGTTTCTGATCTTCATTAATTTCTATATCTTTTTACATTAAGTTTATAATTTTTTTTTGTAACATGAAGGGAGCCAATCAATCAACAACAACAAAAGAAAAGAGGGCCAAATTTGTTGCTATTGCTTCCTTTAATCTACGCTCCTGTTCTTCCTCTCAGTAATTCTCTTTTTCCCTTAATGCCTTTTGTGGGTTTTTGTTTATTTTTGATTTGGTTTGACGGGTAACTTAAAAAAATATTTAATTTTGATTTTCTTTGGCAGTTAGAATAACATTGAGGCATAAACCTGTTCTTAGAGATCGATTATTTACTGCTGTTCTTGCTGGAGCTTTTGTCCATGGCACTTATTTGGTGTATCCTTTTTTTATTGGTCATGTCTTGTTGGGGACGCTTTGTACACCGGGCTGGCCATTTGTGTCCTCTTTTCAAAGTTCATTTCTTGATTGATATTTTTTTGTTTTTGCCTGTGTATATGATGAAATTGATTATGATTGCTCTAATATACTATCTATTTGATACTTATGCTATTAAATTTTTTTTAAAAGGATTTACTGCCCTAGTGATGCTAAATAATAGTAATGGAAATGATTTATAGTGTAAAATTTCATCAAAAGTTCCATCTCATTCCTATGGTAACGAAATTTTGACAAAAAATATTTTTTAACTTTGATTATTTTTTTTTTACAAATTTCTATTACCACCTAATACCACCTTTTCCAATCATAATGCAGAATAAATTTTATGAACAAAATAAGATGATTGAAGGTTGTCAAGAATGTTCATCAAGGTAACCTACAAATTTTTCAACCAAAATTAGATTAGTTTTCATTCCCATTTTCGCGGTTTATCACCACTTACCAAACAGGCTTTTAGAGTCATGAAAGTTATTCGGCTATAAGAGGAAATTTTGACGTATGCTCGTTTTAGAATATAGGAGAGTATCTTGTTTGTGTTTTTTTTAATTAATTACGAGTTTGAAGTAAAACATTTAGATATGTGGATGGTTTTGACTTTTGAGTGAGTTTATTGTGAACTATGGATTGTTTGACAGTTGACATTTGACAGTATGTGCATTTACTGCCTTGTATGAGTCACTATGATGATAGTTTTTACAAAGTTGTTAAAGTGATTGTGCTGCGTTTGAGTTTGGGGAGTGTGGATTTTATGGTTGAGGTTTATTTATCTGTAGGTAGTATGTTGAAAGAACAACCGTTAGATGCCTTACATTCAACTCATGAGTTATGTTACTTGAACCGTTTGTTCATCTGAAGTATCCTTGTTGGATACTTCATACATTTACACTGTGTCTTGACAGAAAAAAAAAAAGGAGGGATAGAGTAAAACGGAGGGAAAGGAAAGGGAGGAATTTGGAAGGATGGAGGATCCCTTGTTAGTATAAGAAAAATGGAATGGAGGGGTTTAGAGGAAAACAATGGACAAACTTTGTTAAGAATACCATCGCTCCCAAAGTGGGAAGATTTGGAGTGAAAACACTCATTTTCTTTCTTTTTTCTTCCTTTTCCTTCTAAACAAATGAGGTGCCCTATCCCTCCTTGCCCCTCCCCTTCCTTCCTCTTTCCCTTCCCTTTCCCTTTTCATTCCTTTCTTTTCTCTTCTAATTACTATCCGAAAATAGTGGTAATTTTAATTTGAGTATTAGTGTGATTATTTGATGGTTTGCTTCAAATACGCTTGTGGGATGCTTCATATTTTTGTTTTCAAATGTGATCAATGTGGTCATATGACGGTTTGCCTTGAGTATCAATTTGGGATATTTGTTTTTCAATCTCCCCATTTGGGATATTTCAAACTTCTACAATTTCTTAGTTTGATGGTTCATTTTGGACGGAAGAAAAAATTTTCTTAAAGCAGTGTAGAATGACATTTGGACTTGTGCCCTTTCAATTGGCCAGTAAGCTGTAAGCTATTTGCAAAGTTGTAGCAATAATAGGTTGTGACACATTGATGTCTCAGCTAATTTTACAATTGCTCTAAATAGCCTTTTTATAGGAACTTTGTGGAGGAAATGTAATGGTTTTGGTTTGCATATATGTCCACTTTAAATGAAATAAATGCCTTCATGCTGATCCAATAACCCGAACACTTTTGAAGACTATTTAAATGTTAGTGGTATCCTTTCCTTTTGTCAGTCTCGAAATTGTCATATTTGGAACAGAAACAATGTAATTATAAATGGTGAAAGATTTGTGTATCATTACTTTTGAGAGTTGATTAACCATGTGCGTGTTATAGTTAATTCTTACTTGATGTTTATATTGTCTTGATCATGAGTTTATATCTTACTGTATACCTTATATGAACCAAATATTTACGGAGTTAGGCTACAAGCGGCGAGCAGAGTAAGGGAATCAGTACTTCACATGTATCGTTGGTTTGTTTGTTGTATATGATTGTAGCTTCCTTTTTGGGAGGAGTCTTAGATAGTAGGGAAGTCCGCTATTCAGTGTTTTACTCTTCTTCATAAATAAACCTACTGTTCGCAGTAATCCACTTATCTTAGTGTAGTTATACAAATTATGATACATTGAGTTGGTAGTCAAATTTTGAAAATACGAGTTCATGTTTATCGCAGTTTCTTTACATTGTTTTCATGGTTTTACTTTCATTGTCTTTGATGGCAATTTTATATAACCAATCTGGAAACACTGTCAATAATCTATCTTTACTTGAACCTGTTGTTTCTCCTCAATCAATCATGTTGGATACTTCATAGAAGTAGTTAACACTTAGACATGAGTATGCATAATGCACTATTCATTTTTGGCCAAAGTGTGCAAAATTTTCTACTTCCTCCGGATTTTATTAGTTACTACAGTTATTGTACCAACTATTGTTCATCAATTGATCTTATTTGGTTTATATTTCTCCATGTATAATATAAAACATAATTAAGTGGGATCTTTTTTGATTCGTCTTAATGCGTATTTTCATAATATTAACTTTTTAGAATTTTTTATCATATGAAATTCAAGATATTAAAGATTAAAATCGTGCATTAGATAACGTGAAAAATAGAAGTGTAACAAGAATTAAAAACCAAAGGAAGTATTTTTGGACATTTGGGTTTGTACCTCTCTCTGCGTAGTAGTCTAGGTAGTTGAGTTACATGGCTCATATGTATATGGTATTACGGATAGTTTATCGTGACTTTAAATAGCTGGTTTTACGGATAGTTTTCGAGGGATGAATGAAGTTCTTGGCTTGCACTTTCAAGCACTCCAAATGAAATAAATACCCTTGTTTTGTTCAAGAGTCATTAGTCATATCTTTCCACATAAATTTTACTAAGCCGGCTGCCAGCGTTGTTGATATCTTACTGTTCGTGATTATTGCTTTCTTTTTCCAAAAGCCCCGAGTTTTATGAATGAGGGAAATCCGCAATTTTGTGCTTCGCACGCCTTCTTCATTCAATTTATGGTTGAAACACGTCTGTAATTCATGGCCTAGTGGGGTTTAAAGTTTACAATACATCAATTTAGAAGTCAAATTCTGATGGAATAGGATCATGTTAATCACATTCTTGTTATGTTGCTTTCATTTCGTTTCAATTTTTAATCTCTATCAAGGAAAATCAATATTACCCCCATAATATGTCATCTCCTGATACGTCTCTTCTGTATTTTTATTAATCTATTACGTTCCAGACATTACAGTCGCTTTTCGATCACTGCCATTTGTTGACTCTTGTCGCACTGTGAATTGAAACAACCGGCTTGGCTTCTTTCTTTGTTGTGCTCTCCATTTAGTCCCAGAAAGATTGATGGTTTGAATTTGATTTTTCTGTGAATTGCTTATACACAATATTCTTCCATACTAATGTTGTATATACATGCATGGCCAAGTTCCCATGGTCTACAGAAGCCAGAAATAGATTAGAGCAATGCATTTTATAGAGGTAGATTACTAAACTTGCCCATCTTCATTCACTTTGCATTACCAATTTCTTTTGTGTTTCTTTGACTAATATATACAGAACTGATCTTTACGATGTCGAGAGCAAGTAGTGTGCAAATGAAGGCAATCTTGATGCTTCGTTTTTACTGGATTGAACTTTTCGAAGATTATGAGGGTTATTGTTTCTTGTTCAAATACAGCTTCTGGCATTTTTGGCATCAGCCAATTTTGTTGTAATTTTGTTGAAGAAAAATAATCTCTTGTGAGCAGATTAACAGTTCTTCAAAAGCATTTCCAATTAGTTATTGAGACATTTGTTGTGTAGCTGATAGAAGCTTGAATTATGAATTGTGAATGAAATAATGGTATGTTTGGAAATGATGATTTTATTTGAAAATCTGAAATTGATTTAAATTTATTGTTTGACAAATAAATTTTTAAGATCGATTTAACCATTGTTTTTAAAGTACTTAAAAATGCGAATATGTGAATGGTTTCCCAAACTTTTTCATTATTAAAAGGTAATATTTATTCCCAAACACAACATAAGGTAATATTGAAGAATTAGTATTTCATTTAAAATTTTGAAATTCAATGTTGGAAATTCAAAAAATGAATTTCAAAATCAAATTTAGTGTTTGGGAAATATTAAAATTTTCAAATCTAAAATTTCAAATTTCAAAGGTTGTTTGGATTACAAATCATTAATTTTGAATTTTAACTTTGTTTGGTAAAAATATGTAATTGCAATTACAAAACTCAATCATCCTTGCAAAATGACCTAATATATGAAGTACATGACAAGATAAAATATAATACTAATACACTGATTGCACTCAAGATTTGACTATTTGATCACCTTAAGTGATTGCCCATAATTACCACGCATGAAGATATAATATTACCCAATCCAACTTCTCATTTTCAGGTAAAGTCTTAAGCATTTCAAACTCTTCTGCATTGTTCAAATATTGCTTCACTGCCTTCAATACTTCTTGTAAATCAAGTCCGACAACTCTTGAAGCAACATTGTAGGCCTCTTTAGAATCGTGCTTTGGTTTCTTGATATCATATACTCCTTAAATGTCTCAGCTAAGCTAGTAACAACACCAGTAAAACGATCCCTCTTTAATTTCTTTCTTGAAGACTTCCGAAGTTGCATTTGAGTTATGGACACCTCGATTTTCAGTCTCTAAAGCAGCAGCTGGCTCTTCGTGTTGCTCAGTACCATCACCAATCGCTCTATCTACTGACACCAAAGCACAAATATCATACCAATTCTCAATCTTTTGTTAATATATGCCGAGGCATTTGGATTATCTTGCATAACATTGGAAAAGAAAGATGCAAACATTAATCATCAATAGTCAATCCATATAACACATTATCACAATAATTCACGGTCAATCCATTAACAATAAGAGCACAAAGTGCTCAACATAAGGATATAATATTATTATATTTGATTGACAATCAGAAAAGCATACCTTACAATATTCGTTCCATTAGGAAAAATCATTCATATCAATCTCAAGCATCTTTTTTCTCATTATTCCACGTAAACTTAGTGTAAGTTTTAATGTTGGTGACGATTGCATGACGTTTCTTCCATACCTTAATCCTATTTTTGACATGATCCATTGTAATAAATATGCCCAACTCATTCCTTAACTTATCAACAACAGCTTGACAAAATTGAGGCTTGACCTTTATTCCCCTCGTTTATTTGGTCAATTAATGTTGAAGCGAGAATTGCATTTATTTGGGGAGTCCAAGATACGTAACCTCTCTTTACTTTTGAGCTTGAACGTAACTGCCTTTTCATTGTTTGTTCATTATAATAGAGAAACTCTAAAACGTGTCAAAATAATTAGTTGAACACAATAATATACAAAAAGCAGCAGAGTATTAATAACAAGTGAAAAATCTAGCATCATCAGCTGGCTAGCTATTGTACTATTGTATTGATAACCTTCATAAATTGATATTGAGTATGCCTCTCACCCATCGTATGCAATCCACATCTTCCAATTAGGATTAAAGGAACATCAACTACTATTCTTGTTGCATTTACAAGAAATAAAGAAAAAGCAAACTAATGGCTGACACTTAAATAAAGAAAAAGCATACTCATCATTGATTTTCGTTTGAACTCTTTCCTACTGCTAAGGATGAGTAATTCTCTGTTTATATCCCTTGAGCTAATTAAATTGTGGTGATTTTCATCTAATGATTATGTCATGGATAAAGGAAGGCCCAAGCCCATGATTAAATACACTTACGCAAGGCCGAAATAGAAATCAGTTATAACAACTTTTTGTTAGCGTACAAAATGCAGTTCCAGAGTTAAAGAGTACTATGGAGGACCGATTTACCGAAATGATCCAGTACTTTGAAGGATCCCAATCGAGGTTGTGTGATGAATAAAACAAGAAGTTGGAAGATCATGCTAGAGGATAAAATGACCTCAAGGCAGCTATGACCGTACTGATGACGGAAGTAAAAAATATCAGTGCTGAGGTTATGGGCGACAACATCGGTAGTCCAGTGGGTCAAACCTCTGAAAATAGAGAGCAGTCGGTCATCGAACAGATCCAACCAACAAATACTGAAGATCGTGAGGGTTTTGGAGAACGGAGACACTATGGAGGCTGGAACAACGAAAGTAGCAATTCGAGAGTTCGTCGTTTGGATTTTCCCATAGTTTCCGACGAAGATCCGGACGGATAGATTAGCAAAGCTGAAAGGTACTTCGAGGTTTACCACCTGACCTGTACCGAAAAGTTGGGAGCAGCTATCATGGGATTAGAAGGCGATGCCCTATAATTGTTTCAATGGGAGAACAAAAGGCGTACCGTTATGAGTTGGCGGATGCTGAGGAGGATGATGTTGAAACGCTTTAGAGGCTGGAAGGGAGGTTCCATCATCGAGCAATGGCTGAGTGAGCAACAGGAAGGCTGTGTGGAAGACTATGAAAAGGTATTCATTCAATTTGGTTTAAATATTGATGAAGAAGTTAGTGAGTCATTTCTATTAGCTAATTTTATTTAAGGGCTAGAGATTAATAGACCTTGTAAATATTGAAGAAGCCTTTGAGTGGGCGGTGAAAATTGAGGAGAAATTGACTGCCATGGGAACACTTGGCGTGCATCGGGGGCCAGGGAGAAATTTACCACAGTACCCTTATAAAACTTATCCTTCCCTATTCATTTCCAAACAGAACCTGAAAACCCGTCATCTTCCCCAACCAAACACAACCTGCCTAAGAAATTACCACCCCTACCATAACACCTCCACAAACAACCCACCAATGATAACACCCGCCGTTTGACCTATCGGGAATTCCAAGACTGAAAAACCAAGGGGCTTTATTTTAGGTGATGAAAAATGGAGATCAGGGCATGTTTGCAAGAAAAAAGAGTTAAGTGTTCTTGTTGTGGGAGATAGGGGGGTGGAGGATGACCAATTCGAGGAGGTAGAAGAGGAGTTTGTAGATGCTGAGAGCAAACCTGTCAGGATTTCGTTGAATTCTCAGTTGTAGGAATTGATAATCCTAAAACTATGAAGCTTGAAGGAAAAATTGGGGAAACAAAGTAGTGGTTATGATTGACTCTGGTGCTAATAATTTTATATCCCCTAATGTAGTTGAAAGACTCGCCATTCCAGTAACTGCCACAGAGGAGTTTGGGGTGACCTTGGGCACAGGAGAGACTCGTATGGGAAGTGGTAGTTGTCAAGGAATGGAAATAGACTTGGGGGCACTATGTATTATCGAAAATTTTTGCCATTAGAGTTGGGGCACTCGAATGTTATCCTGGGAATAGAGTGGTTGGCCAAATTGGGAACTATTTCCAGTAATTGGACCCAACTGATGCAGTTTAATTGGAAAAAAAGCAAGGTGATGTTGAGAAGTGACCCATCGTTGGAGCGTTCCTTAGTCACTCTCAAGTCTATCATGAAAGACATACGGAAGGTGGGAGGAGGTGTTTTGATTGATTTAGCTAGCATGAACAGGATAATAGTACCAAAGAACTTGAGATGCCCTTGAATATTCCAGAATCATTGCAGGAAGTCATAAAATCCTTTGCACCAGTGTTCAGTATGCCCCCAGGCTTACCCCCTTTAAGATCCAAACAACACCAAATTACCCTCAAAAATGGTTCCAACCCAATTAGTGTTTGACCCTACCGATACCCACAAATCCAGAAGGCCGAAATTGAGCGTTTGGTGTTCGATATATTACAAGCTGAAATCATACAGCCCTCTCTTAGCCCATTTTCCAGCCCGGTGTTGCTTGCTAAGAAGAAAGATGGGTTGTGGAGATTTTGTGTCGATTACCGACCCTTGAACAAAGAAACTGTTGTGAATAAGTATCCCGTACCAGTCATTGAGGAGTTGTTGGCTGAGATACATAGTGCTAGGGTGTTTTCCAAGTTAGACCTGAAGTCAGGATATCATCAAATAAGGATGAAACCAGAATATGTTCGTAAAACCGTATTTCGCGCACACGAAAGTCATTACGAGTTCTTGGTCATGCCTTTCGGGTTAACTAACGCCCCCCTACGTTCCAATCTCTGATGAACGATATATTTAGATCTTTTCTTTGCCGGTTTGTGTTGGTATTCTTCGATGATATCCTAGTTTACAGCTCTTCTGTGAGCGAGCATGTTCAGCACTTATCTGAAGTATTGGGAATTTTGGCACGCCACCAATTATATGCTAATGCTAATGCTAAAAAATGCGAAATTGGGCAGACTCGGGTGGCATACTTGGGTCACATCGTGTCAGGAGGACGGGTGGAGGTGGATCCAGATAAATTTAAAGCTATGCAAGAATGGCCCCTACCCGTAAGTTTGAAGGAATTACGTGGTTTTTTGGGGTTGACCAGTTACTACAAGATGTTTATCTATCATTATGCGCAATTGGCAAAACCATTAACCAACCAGCTGAAGAAGGATAATTTCCATTGGGACGAAATTGCTACTGCAGCCTTTAACACCTTAAAGCAGGTCATGTTGAGTGCCCCGGTTTTAGCTATCCCTAATTTCTCCTTACCGTTTGTTGTTGAGGCTGATGCGTCGGGAAAGGGGTTAGGAGCAGTTCTCTCTCAAAACAAGCACCCCATTGCCTTTTTTAGTAAAGGTTTTGGAGTTAGAGGACAAGCAAAATCGATATATGAGAAGGAGCTTATGACGATTGTGTTAGCAATCCAAAAATGGAGGCATTACTTGATCGGTCGAAGGTTAGCAAAGATTGGATTCGTACTTCATATGGACCAATTTGTATAGAGGAAAGTTGCTTAGAGTTGGAAAGTATTAAAGAAGGTTAGATTTTTTTTTTCTCTATTAATTACAATAATCAATAATAATCATTTGTTTATTAATACTTACATTTTTTGTTATTTATATTATTTTGTAGGTATAGAAGATTTGGTTTTAGAGCAACCAATCATTATCAATGACGAGACCAATGATGTTCCGACGGAACAATAAACACATGAAGACTTTTCTTGTAATTGTTATGTTATTGAAGACATTTGTAATTGAGAATTGTGAACTCTGTTTTGTTTGGACTTATGTTTAAGACTATGGTTTGCTTAGGACTTTGGTATTTTGTGGTGGACTATCATTTGCTTGGGACTTTGGATAATATCGGCATTATATATTGCTTTTGAGTATTGAAAATTAATAAAATAGTACTTTTACAATTCAAATTTCTACCTAAATTATACTAGTAAATTCTAAATATTTGGTTGTCAAAATTATTGCATAGTCAGCCACATTTTGGGTGTGAAATTCTCCTATGTGGCTGTTGTAGCCATACAACCAGCCTAATATTTCAGCCCAACTTAATAGTTTTCAATGCCTATTTCAAAGCATAAGATTTTCATCCTATTGATTAAAATTCCCATTCTAACTACTAAAATGCCCATTTCAAGGCTTTAAATGTCAAATTCAAGGCTTATCTTTCTTTTCGAAAAAGTTGAAGTTTAAATCTTACTAAAAATATTAAAATGTCTATTTCAAGTCTTAAAATGTCTATTTTAAGGTTAAATATCCATTCTAAGGATTCAAATCTCTATTCTAAGCTTTAACGTTCCTTTTTCCAAATTGATTAAGTTTAACATCATACTTTAAAGCTTTAAATTTCAATTTCAAGACTTAAAATTTCTATTTTAATGATTAAAACACTTATTCAAATTCTTAACCTTCCTTTTATTATAAAGACTGAAATAACATCCTAGTTAAAGTTTTTTATGCCTATTTTAGAGCATAAAATATCAATTCTAAGGCTTAAAATGACTTTTTCAAGCCTTAAATTTAATTTTCCAAAAGTATTAAGTTGAACATCCTACTATAAAGTTTTAAATGCCAATTTTAAGTCTTAAAAATGCCTATTCGAAAAATTAAAATGTCTACTCTAAAACTTAAAATGTTACACCCTAAGCCTTAAATTTTCAAAAGTATTGATATGATAAGTATACATTAAAGCGTGGAAAATATACAATAAATTCATTTAAGAAAAATTTTCATAAACAAAATTAAAAATTTTAATTCTAACATGAGGCAAAGTATTGTACCAATTCTTTACTAAACAAGTTTTAGTTATACTTATTACAGAATAACTATTATACAAATAATTCACTAACTACTACAATTGAACAAAGAAATTTATAACCGTTACATTTAGATAATTGAAATGTATCCAATTCAAATGAGATAGTTGCAATTGTCTTGGTAGTTTTTTTCCTTTTATTTTGCAAATGTTAATTGAAATGTATTCTAATTCAAGCCCTCTCTTGAGAGACCGTTTATAGTATAGAGCAAGCTTGTTAAAATCGCGATCCAGATCGTAAATTCGTATGATTTTACGATTTCAATTGCACCTATCGAGTTGAATCGGGGTTAAAATCATTTGTGGGTAAAATCGCTAGTAAAATCGTTAAATCGGTTTAAATAGATAAAATCGTAGAATCGTAAAATCGTAACGATTTTACCAAAATGAGCATTTATGCGACAATTCTTAAATATTATAGCCCATGCGACAATTCTTGACCAATTTGATATATTTAAATTAGAAGAAACATCTTTGTACATCTTCTTTTCACATTTATTTGTCATTTTCTACAATGATTCTTATCATTTTTTTACTTCTTCATATTTACTCAAGCTTTTGAATCATTCATCCCCAATGCTACTTGTAAGTTGTAAGTGATTTTTGTAATGCATTTAAAATCTAAAGTAGTGGAAAAAGAATTTCTTAGTGATGAAAATTAATCTAAGCACTATATTTGTCTAGGTTTGCGTAGACCCTAAGTTAATCAGACTCTTTTTTGTTAAATGATATAAAATTACAAGTAAGAATTAGATATTTTATGAATCATGCAAAAATAATTGATAAAAATAAATCTAAGTGTATTTTACGTTGAAAATATCACAACAACAAATACAAACAACTATTACGTCTTAAACCTGCAAAATTTGTAGAATCGGTCGGATTTACGATTTCGACTTTACGATTCAATTTTGAGAGCTGCTTTCGATTCAAAGTAAAATCCCGATTTTAACAACCTTGGTATAGACGCCCCTCAAAAGAGCCTAACCTACATTCTCAACTTACTATATTTAGAAACACAAATTTTATTTTTTTTATAAAAAAAACTGCCTATAATTACTGTCAGTCTCTAAACACGCGTGTATGAGGTTTCTTGATATATGAAAAGTTCCATCATTAACTGCCTATTCCCCATGCAAAATCAGAAATAGATTCTTAAACATGAAGAATCAGATTTTCAACTTCCATCTTCAAAATTGATCTACATTCTTCTCCTTAAAACCGAAAATCTTGTAAAAATGGACGAATTAATGATGGAATTCGAAAGTATATAAGACGACATTAATACTATTCAAGGTATATAATTTAGAAAAACATTTTTTTAATGCTATAAAAGTTATGTACATATCCAAATTTTTTTTTCTTTATTTAAGCTTCATCAATGGCGGATATAGTGGAATATAATAATGAAGATGACATTCCTCCTAAAGGAAATAGTGCTGATGATCGAATAGGCAGGTTAAAATATTTATGGTTATTGATATCTGAGATTGGGGATATAACAAGGTGCTATTGCTATCAATATCATGAGCATTTTAAAAAAAATACGGAATGAAAAACCGTTCACATCTGAGATTTACATTGCTTTTATAAACATGATATTTTGGATTTACATCTATGAACATTTGCCCATGTGTTGATGTTTTCAGTTAGGAAAGATAAGGAAGCATATGAAGGACATAGCAACGCCATTTTCATGTACATAGGTAATAAATTTAATATCGTTGGTGTTTGTTGTTATATATTATTATTTTTGTAGTTGTAATAACATGTCTTTAGTATTATTAAATAATAGATTTGACTTTATAATATTATGTGTCTGCTATTATAATTAAATGTATTTTATATCACAATATAGTATATATGGGATTACAGTTAGTATAATATATTTTAAAATATAACATTGCAATTCTGGAGCTATAATATAACATGTTTATGATTATAGTATAATATATTTTGGGTTATAATAAGATATATTTGGTGTTATATTGAAATATATGGGTGTTATAATAAGATATATTTGGTGTTATGTAGTTGAACAAAACGAAAATACTAAGGTTTCGTGTGCAATTGAAAATGTCTCAAGTGCAATGAAATGTGCTATTGACTTATAAAAAGTAGTCTTATTTGGTTCACTTGAAGCATTTCAGTCCAAACAATAGAAGAGCTTGAGCAGCTATACATATCACATGCACGAGTAACGGGTTTTAGCATTAAAAAATACACCAAAAGAACAAGAAAATATATTGTCGTAGAGAGTTACTATGTGTGTTCATGAAAAGGGAAAACACACCATGTAGATCTTTCAAGTCAAGCACTAGAACATCCAAGTAAGCCCAAAAAGATGAAACTCATCCCAATAACAATATACGACTATAAAGCAAGGATACAAATAAAAATGGATAATGAAAGTGGACTATATTATATTAAGAATCACATCATCTTGCACACACATGAGCTTACAAGGGCTCAATGGCTGCACCTTCTTCGTTTTGAAAGGCATGTATCAATTGCAGAGAAAATTGATACCATTAAATCATTTGAAGAGGCAAGCATCAGACCAACCACTGCTTATAGATATTTGTCTTAAGATGAAGGAGGCGATGAGTATGTTGGGCATACACTATCTGATCATATAAATTATGTAAATAGGTAATACCATTAAATACCATTTTATGACACATGTTTGGAGTCATATCATAGTATATTTGGAATTGTAATTATAAACATTTAATCTTATAAATACGATATTTGGTTATATACCACTGCATAGCTAGTGTTACAATAGTATATTTATGAGATTATATATGATAGTATTTGACCTTATAATATACCATATATGGTATTATATTTTCAGGTTGAGGATGAAAGCAATAGAAGGGGGTGATGCTTAGACGGAAATTGATAAGCTGATAGAAGAATCGAAAAAGGATCCCAATTTTTACTATTGTGTAAAATTGAATGAATAAGGAAAACTTATAGCTCTATTCTGGAGCGATAGTATGATGAGGGCAGACTACAAAATTTACGGAGATATGGTCATATTTGACACAACTTACCGCACCAATCGCTATAATCTCATATGTGGTCCAATAGTGGTGATTAATAATTATTGAAAAACTATTATGTTTGGGTGTGCATTTATCACTGACGAAAAAGTGGAATCATTTGAATAGGTTCTTGGTCAATTTAAGAAGGTTATGAACAATAAATCCTCAATGTCAATCTTCACTGATCAAGACTTTGCGATGTCAAAAGCAATTGAAAAGGTAGAACGGTGGAGGAAAAGAGAGATTGATAAAGAATTTTACTGTTCAAGAACAACACCAGCATCTAGTCTACGTATTGTCGGTTTGTTCAAACATGCAGCTGAGGTATACATTGCAACTTTATTTAGAGATTTTGAAGAGGAGTTCAAAATGGCTATATCGTGTTTGTGGCTGAAATCATGCAAGACAATGGGTAGAATGTATATAAGTAAGTGCAAACTGTTATTTTTTTTTATAATTGGTGTTATAATAATACTATTTGGGATTATAATATGTTATAATTGGTAGTATAATATTATGATATATTATAATATTTTATAATTGATATTATAATTAGTATTATAATATCTCGTAACTGGTATTATAATATATACTAATTGGTATTAAAATTTCTATATCATGTAGGGTGTGGATGGAAGATAGCGAAAGAATGTCCACAAACTGTTGTTTATATGAATTATCAAGGAAACGTTAATGTTAAATGCACATGCAAAAACTTTGAGGAATGTGGTTGGTTGTGTTGTCACTGTATGCGCATACTTCATAATCACTCGATAGAAACAATCCCTGAAAAATACATCTTACCCCGATGGACAAAAAGTGCTAAGAAAGATGTGTGGGAGAAGATGTTCAACAACCAAGACCCTTATGGTAAAGACAACGACAAACACCAAAGATTATTAGCGTTACAGTGGAGGCACAACATGGGGCGTAAAATGTACAATTTTGTTTTGAAAGCACAATACAACAACGACGCTCGGAGGGTGGTTGAGTATTTATGTAACAAAGCATATGAAGAAGTTCAAAAGTTGTTAGAAGATTCAATGCAAGAACAACCGTCACAACCCATTGTGTCGGGTACAGAAATCATGGTACTAGACCCGAATAAATCAGTAACTAACGGACGTAAAAAGAGGATCAAGGGTCACTGAGAAAAAAAAAACACAACAAATAGGGAGTTTAGTTCTGCAACACCAAAGAAACACATTATATAGAGTAAATTTGATGGTTGTAAATGTTGCAGTTGTATTATAATTGTGAACATTAGTCAGTATAATTCCGATTACATGATATTATGATCCCAAATTTAATATATTATACAGGCAAATATACTATGATAAAACAACTTGAATAGATATGACGTAATTCATTTAGAATACTACAAACTACTACCATTATATATCCAATTATTATATCCTTTAAATATCCAAAAAAATATTATTATAATTCCAATTCGTGATATAAATACATATAATTGTTCATTTTAAGAACAAAGATGACGTTAACTAAACTAATATATAATATTAACTTCAGAGTATCATAATAACAATCAAATATTGATATAACACCAAATCTGACCGTCTGCGATAAAAAGTCAGATTCAAAACGTTCCAAAAATGCCCAAAAAATACCCACACACTAATGTTGATAATGTTTGAAGCATACACCAAAATAAAACTGTTCTAACTCCAATATTGATGAAATGGTAATGTTTCACAAAAAACTACTTTGTCTTCTTCCTTGGTACATAGAGAGTGAATTTGATGGGGAAGAATGAAGATTTGGTGGGGAAGGACTACTTGGAGTGGAATTAGAATTTGGAGTTGTATTTAGAGGTGATGGAAAGTCTTGGTGTTTCTTATGGAGAAATAACAAAATTTTCCTCACAAGGAAGGTGCTGTACACAGACTTTATCAACACAATTGTTAGTTCAATTCCAAGACTCTGTCTCATTAAATTTAACACCTCTACTAGTGATTACTTTACCACTTATTGGATTATATAACCTATATGCTTTGAACTTGGAGTTATATGCCGTAAAAATGTACTTTTTAGATTTATATCTAGTTTTTTTTATGATAACTAGGGATCAAAGCACAAGTTATACAACCAAAAATGCGTAAATGACTTACTTGAGGTTTTCTCCCTTTCCATGCTTCATATGGAGTCATGTACATAACAGCTCTTGTAGGGGAAATATTGGAAGATACACTGCAGTAGCCACGGCTACTGCCCAAAATCGTTTCTCAAGACCTTTTCTAGCCATCATACTCCTAGCCATTTCCACCATCGTGCAATTTTTCCGCTTTGCTACTCCATTTTGTTGTGGCGTATAAGGTATTGTTAACTCCCCTTGGATACCATCAGAACTAAGCACATTGATGTAAAAACCCACTTTCCTTCTATATTTATACCTTAAATTTCTTAAAATAGTCAAAAGTCTCAAACATAGATTTCAAGAAATACATCCAACTCATGCAACTATAATCATCTGTAAACATTAAAAAGTACTTACTACCACTTTAAAGTGTTAACTTCAATAGTCTCAAACTTAATTATTCCCAACTTCAAATTGTTAACTTGACATCCTTGTGAAAACTTTTGATCTCCTCAAAGGATCCCAATAGTATCATTATCCCTCTTATATAGAAAGAGGAGTAGATGAGTGAAAATAAAAGCTTTAAATTTATTGATCAAAGGAATGTCCATAACAAAGTTTTATGGGAACTAAATGTTAACAAAAGTGAATCTCAGCAAAACGGATCTTCCTTGTCCTTTCTCTCCTAATCAAATAGATAAGACAATGGTTCCCATGAGGTAACTTGACTTCCTCTAAATCTCATTAAGGGTATTTCCAAAGGTTCTAAGTGATGAGTGTCATATTTCAGTTCTCATACTGTTTATGGTGATAGGAATGTATTACTACTAGTGTCAACATGTACTCTTTTTACATTCATTTGCCCTACTTTTAGATTTAAGACAATTGATTCAGCATGAGAATAATAGATGAGACTTTCCATCTTCTTATTTAAGATCATCTATAGAGGAATGAAAGTTTTTGTTGTGGTGATGTTGGTTCTCATTAGAGTATTATAGAAAGTGTTAGAGATGAGAACGACAACAAGAGGGGGGTGAATTGTTGTTTTAATAAGTTTAATTATTTTAGCCCTGTTTTTGCGGAATTAGATTGAAAAATTAAAACTTAAACTAAATGTGAAAAAGTAAAAGAGACAACACAATTTTACGCGGAAACCTTCTAGGCCTAAATAGAAGGAAAAACCACGACCCCTCGGGATTTCAAAACTCTCCAATATGTTTTAGGCAATTCGTTACGATTACATAAAACAAACTCTACTTGCTTCACTCGAAGCTTCTCTAACTAGGCCAACTTCTCTTTCTCGTTCTCTTTCTCTTGCTTCACTCGAAGCTTCTCCAATTCTCTAGCTTCACTCGAAGCTTTCTAATCCCCCCTAGACTTACCCAAGTTTAGTTACAATGATTCTCTCAAAAACCCAAACAAAGGATAAATTCCTAAAGATAAAAATTAAAGAGTTGCACAAGAAAATATTATAAATTAATTGACAATTGAACAAAATATTTCTTGTTTAATTTGATCTCTCGTATAGATTCCCAACTCTCCCCTTTTCGGTTAAATAGGAAAACTGTATATATAGGCGCCCAAGCAACTATAAAAACGGGAACAACCACCCATTACTCCCTTATTCCTAAGATTAAGGAGAATTAGATGGATCTTAGATCTAAACAATTAATCTCACGATTATTTTCTTATTTTTTTGATAAGAGGAAGCTTAATGCACAAGCAAAAAAGCCATGGCTCCTTTTCCTCTAAAAATAGCCAAGGTTGTTATTATCTTAATTAGATCTAAAATATAAGCCTATTTTCAAGGAGAAAATAAGGACAGATTATTTCCACTCCTAAAAAAAAGTTGGTTATTATAAGGTGGTTATAAAATATTTTTCCAATTAATTTATTAAAAAAAGTAGTGCAACAAATTAATTTTAATCAATACATCAACTAAAAATTCAAAAAATATATTAATCGAAATTTTCTAGCAGAAGAAACTTCTTCAGACTCCAGTCTGGGATCAATACACTGTCTCCATTTTCCAGTAACGTTAGATCATCAAACTTGGGAACAGTAGACCTCCTGTCTACATTTGACATCCTAAGCGATATACCTTATCTAACTTCCTTGGATTCTTTTGACATGTACAACGTTCACAGACTGAGTCATAGGTACTATCAACGATCCTTTTCAAGACCGGATATCGACTTGCATACAATCTCTAAAAAAAATTTGTTTATATAATGTGTAGTCATCATCAAAACCTAAGAGAGCCAACAAGTATGAACATTATTCTTGATGGATTTGTTGTCGACATATTTATCCATCGGATATGATATTGATGAAACATTTAGTGGCATTAGACTGTTTTTCTTTCTTTTGGTTGTAATTATTATATCACCTTTGATTATAGTATAGACCTTGCCTTGGCGGGAAAACTTGGTATTGTTAGTTTTGGTTCAGCAAATATCCTAAATTTTCTTCCTTAGTAGAACGGTCAAGGAACTTTTTAAGTTAACAACATTAAGCAAGGGAATGCCCATGCTCCTTTTGATATTCACAACACAAGTCTTTGTTTCTTCTACTTATTAAAGTTTTCAACTAAGGTAGGTTAGGTATTCCAAATCAAAAATCATAGAAAAAGTAATTTTGATTTTTTAAAACCTTTAATCGTAGCCCCTATCTTTTAATTCTTTTGGCCATTTTATGTAGTGGTTGTATTTAGTCCTAGGTGGTCCTGATCTTGGTGGCCTTATTTACAATGGTCCACCATACTCTTGACTCTTGAGTTACTTTGATTTGGAGTAGCCAAGATCTGAACAATATGGGGGTTTTGAAGACAAATGAAATGTGTGTTGGCCCACCTTCTTCAAACTTGTCTTGATCAGGCTTTAGTGGGCTTTGGTGGGATAACTCTTCTTGTCAGGGTGGAGGTTTTCGGTAGGTATATTAATTCTCTTTCCTCTAATAGTTAATGAGGGTACATTCGTCTATATCTCTAGCATGAAGCTTTTTGATAGTAATTATTTCTCTATCATACACAAAAGAGTATGCCTTTGTCCGGTTAAAGCCTTGAAGACATTCTTCTCTTCCCTAGTTAGAGTTAGGTTCATGTCTCTCCCTTTCTTTATTAGGGATAGGATTATATGATGGTGGTTGTACTTGATAGTGACAACATTGACTTGCTTGGGGTTAGGATCAAAAACTTGAGGTTTGGGGTAATGGGCAAGGCTATATTTGTATGCTTTAGATGAGTGAGGTCTCAACTGATGGGTACAAGTTTTGAGTGTTTCTATTAAAAGCATGACTTTGAGTTTAAGTTCATAGTGAGGTGTTACTTCTTTTCACGTACAGCGTTAAACTGTATCTGGTGAAACTTAGTTAAAATTTGTATTAAATTAAGTAAGGGAAGAGTAAGGTTTCTTATTTATCCAAGTAAAATTATCCACATGTCGAAGTAAAGGGTCCACCCAGTTTCTTGAGGTTGAATATAGTTGAATATGGTTGAAGGTGGTTAAAGATCTTCAAAGTAGCCCGAGACTAGCACCCGAAAAAGCCTCTATGATAGTTAAGTCAGATGGAGGTGGAATATAAATATGAAAATAGAATTAGTTAGTGAGAAGTTGGAGAAAACTTATTTCATTAGGGTCTATATGAGTATTTTTAGTAGATGACTTTGTATCGATAATAAAATTGATTAGATTTTTTTATCAAACTGATATACGCTGAAACAAACTGATATACGCTGAAACAAACTGACATCCTATCGGAAATAAGGCTTGACTATTTGATAGACTATCTTTAACTTGCACTTGACAAAGTTATTAACTTAATTTGACTGTATTATGATGCCTAAATAATATTTAGGTCTAAGACCCAAAAATTCAATAGCCCAACCCTCTATGCAAACACATTAGGAAGTTCAGCAGGTTATAATTTGGTTGGTTGTAGTGAATAAGCTACATCAACAAGTTGTTTTGCCAAATACTTTTTATGAATGTTTAACCCAAATAACAAGTAATAGGTCGAATACACTATTTTTTGCTCAATCAGCTATATTAACAAACACCCCAAAATTATTAATAATTAGTGTTGGCTCTTAAGGTTTTAATGATGACTTCACTTTTAAAGTAAACAAACATATTTTAGAGATTTCTTTGTAGGTATATATCCGATTTTTTTGAAATCGTTGATGAAGCCTAGGACTTGATTCGTGGACGTTGTACATGTCTTAAAAGATCCAAGAAGTTAGATAAGTGTTATAATGTTGAAAGTAGATATACAGCCTACTGTTCCCAAAATGAACAATCTAACAGAAGTTGAAGCTGGAGACAGTACGCTGTTCCTACGTAGCAGGTCTGGAGAAAAACATCGACTGGAAAATTGCAGTTATTTTATTATTCTGTTTTTAGTTGATGTAAACGGTTAAAACATAAATTAGTTGCTTAAATTAATTAGTAAGTTAATTGGCTAAACTATTTTTAGATTATCTAAAAATAGCCTAAAGACTTATTCTTTCTTTAGATGAGATCTCCTATTATTTAGGATCTTGTGTTTTTAATTCCTATGCTATTTTTAGCTTGAGGAAACCGTTTTCCTCTTTGAGCAAATAACAGCCGAACATTTATTTCTTGGCAATTCCACTATCTTTTTCTTTTGAGAACGTGGAGGATAGTGGGAGGTGTGGCTAAGGTAACTGCTGGCTGTTCCCACTATAAATAGAAGGAACTTTGCTCAAATCGAGAAAATCCAAGAGTGTCCATTAAGGGAGGTCATTTAAGAAAAATATTTTCTGTTTTTAAATGCCAATTAATTTATTATATTTTTCTTAAAGCAATTATTTAATTTTTATCCTCTTGAGAATTGGCCTTGTAAGGGTTATTGAGTGTTTTGTTGTAATTAGACTTATGAGAAGTCTAAGGGAATATAGAAGAAAAGCGTAAGAAGAGAAAGAAAAGGAGAAAGTAGAGAAAGAGAATTAGGCCTAGAGTAGAGAAACTTCAAGTGAAGCAAACTGTTTTATGTAATTGTAATTGATTGCCTAAAACATTGTGAGAATTTTGAAATCCCGGGGGGTCGTGGCCTTCTTATTAGGCCAAGAAGGTTTCCACGTAAAATCTTTGTCTCCTTTTTATCTTTTGCTTTTTAAGTTTAAGCTTTATTTTGTTTGTTAAAATTTCGCAAATTAGAAGAAAAACGTAGTAAAGCTTGATACACAACAATTCACCCCTCCCCCCCCCCCCTCTTGTTGCATTCAACCATCTCTGTGTATTTCAACAATTGGTATCAGAGCCCTGTTCCTCATTTAATCAAGAAACTCTGAGAGCAGTATCCTGTTCCCTGGCAAGATGTTGAAGATGAACGAACGCATGGAAGAAGGGTACTCTACGCAAAGGCCACCCATGTTCGATGGGAAATTCTATACCTACTGGAAAAATAGGATGAAAATTTTCATAAAGGCCGAAAATTACCAAGTATGGAGAGTAATTGAAATAGTAGACTTTGAAGTGACGACCATCAACTCCAATAATGAATCAATTCCAAAACCAATCACTGTGTATGAAAAGGAAGACTTTCAAAAGATGGAGATGAATGCTCTTGTGATCAAGCTACTTCACTGTGGTCTCGGGCCAAATGAACATAATCGTATCATGGGTTCTAAAACGGCAAGGCAAATTTGGGACCTGCTGGAAGTTACCCATGAAGGCACCAGTGAAGTGAAGCGCTCCAAGATTGATCTACTGATGTCCAGATATGAAAGGTTCGTCATGGAACCTAGGGAAACATTCAAGAGATGTTCACCAGGTTCACAAATATCACGAACGAATTAGTCTCTCTTGGTAAGATCATTCCCGTTGATGAACAAGTCAGGAAAATACTGAGAAGTCTTCCACAAGATGAGCACTGGAGAGCTAAGGTCACAGCCATCCAAGAGTCCAAAGATTTCACCAAGTTCAATTTGGAGGAGCTGGCTTGTTCACTCATGACACACGAACTGCATTTGGGAACAGCGGACAGCTCCCGAAACAAAGGACTGGCTCTAGCAGCTGATGATAGTGAAGAATCAGAAGCTGGTGAAGAGGAAGCTGCTATGTTGGCACGTAAATTCAAAAAATTCTCCAGGAACAGCAGATATAGAAAACAAAGAAATAATAAGGAAAGAGGAACTGCAAACATGAAGACAAATTTTGAATGTCACAAATGTGGAAGTACTGATCACTTCATCAAGGATTGCCCTCTATGGAAGAATGAGAAGGGTAAAGGGAAGACAAGGGAAGCTGGAAGAATGCCAAAGAAGGGAAACTTCAGAACAGATTTTCGTAAAGCAATGATCGCAGCTTGGGGTGACATTGAAAGCGAAGTTGAAACTGAAGTTCCAGTAGAGGAAGAAACTGCAAATCCGTGTCTCATGGCATCTCATGAAGAGACTAAGGAAAGAGAGGTAATGTCTTCTAGTTCTTCTCCTAAACATCTATTCAGTTTAAGTAAGGATAAATTAATTAAGTTATTTTTGGAAACACAAGAGAAGTTGGAAGAAAAAACAACTAAGTGTCTCCAAATTGAGAAAGACCTTAAGTTAAGTAAAGATCACATCTCATACTTAAAGACTTTTAGGATCGATGTGCAAAGTAGATTTTTTGATTTGTTAGATAAGAACATCATTTTAAAAGAGCAATTGGAGAAAATAAAGCAGGAATTCATCATTCTTAACATTGAAAAGAATCAAAACAAATTGCTAGGCTTAAAATGGCATTAAAATGATATATCCACTCATGTGTTTAGCACGGAATTTCAAGAAATGAAATTAAAATTAGAATCATGTAAAATAGAAAATAAGCAACTAAAAGATCAACTCAATTTAAAAGGAAAAGGGAAAATCAATGAAGTTCCCAAATGGATTCTAAATGCTAAACCAAAGAGTAAAGAAGGTCTAGGTTATGTTAAAAATGATAAAAAGAAAAAGGTCTATGTTGATCTCCCTAGTAGTAAAATCTGTTCCTTTTGTGGTAAAATTGGACACCTAAAATATCATTGTATAAAAAGGGAACAGCACCACATAGCAAATAAAATTCATGTCGAACAGTTATGGATCAAGAAATATGATTCATGTATAATCGACAAGGAACCCAAGGATAACTGGGTTCCTAAACCTAACTCTTAATTTGCTGTGCAGGTTCAAGTGAGGGTGAACAACTCATGGTATCTCGACAGTGGGTGTTCCAAGCACATGACGGGTGACAAATCTAAATTTCTCTCACTTGAAGCATATGATTGGGGAACTGTAACCTTCGGTGATAATATGAAGGGTGAGATAATCGCCAAAGGAAAGGTTGGAAGGTCAAGTTCCCATGCCATTGACAATGTATTTTTAGTCGAGAATTTAAAACACAATCTTTTAAGTATTTCTCAATTTTGTGACAAAGGTAACTCTGTTAAGTTTACTTCTGAACGATGCATAATTTCTAGGAACAACACAGGAGACCTTGTGCTTGAGGGAATCAGAAATGGGAACACTTATGTTGTGGACCTGGACACTGTTCCCAAAACCAGTCTAACGTGTTTAAGCGTTATAGAAGAAGACCCACTGCTTTGGCACAAGCGTCTAGGTCATGCTAGCTATTTTTTAATTAACACTTTAAGATCAAAAGACCTAGTAAGAGGATTACCAGCAATAAAATTCCTCAAAAATGAAATTTGTGATCCTTGTGCTAAAGGAAAACAAGTGCGGTCATCCTTTAAATCAAAGTATATGGTGACTACCTCTAGACCATTAGAATTAATTCATATGGATCTATGTGGACCTATGAGAACACAAAGCCGTAGTGGCAAAAGATATGTGTTTGTCATAGTTGATGACTATAGTAGATTTACTTGGACCCTATTTTTAGTAAGCAAAGATGAAGCTTTTGATGAGTTTGTTTCTTTTGCTAACAAAATACAAAAATCTACCAATAATCTAATTGTTCACATAAGATCAGATCATGGCAAAGAATTTGAAAATTCAAACTTTATGAATTATTGTAATGAACATGGTATAAATCACAATTTTTCCGCTCATAGAACACCACAACAAAATGGAGTGATAGAAAGGAAAAATAGAACCCTAGAAGAAATGGCTAGGACTATGTTGATTGCTAGTGGTCTACGTAGAAATTTTTGGGCCGAGGCCATCAATACTGCATGCTATACATTGAATCGTGTATTAATAAGACCAATCACTTCTAAAACACCCTATGAATTGCTTAAAGGTGTTAAACCAAATATTTTCTATTTTCGTGTGTTTGGATGCAAATGTTTTGTTCATGTAAATGGAAAACGAAATATAGGTAAATTTGATGAAAGAAGTGATGAAGCAATATTTCTCGGTTATTCATCACATAGCAAAGCTTACAGAGTTTATAATAAGAGAACAATGTGTGTGGAGGAATCCGTTCACATAATCTTTGATGAAACTAACTTTTCAACAAGTGAAAAGGAAATAAACAATGTCATAATAGGTCTTGCAAATCTAGAAGATGATGAAAAAATAAAGGTGCAAGATCAAGGAACAGCAGGTGAACAGCCAATACAAGAAGACGAAGAAGAAACTGACCAAGTCCAGGAACTGCCAGCATAACTGGACCAGCAAACTGTTCCCAATCCAGCTGTTCCCGCAGATGAGCAAAATGATCCAATAGCTGAACAAAATGCCAATCAAGATGTCGAATCAGAACATTCTACTGTTCCCTCAAGAGAATTTGTGCCCAAACCTTGGAAATATCAAAGTTATCATTCTCTTGATCTGATCATAAGTGATATGAATAAGGGAACACAAACCAGATCCCAACTGTGAAACTTTTGTGCACATTTTGCGTTCCTATCATCACTTGAACCCAAAAATCACGAAGAACATCTAAAGGATTCCGAATGGATAGTAGCCATGCAAGATAATTAAATGAATTTGAAAGAAACAAAGTATGGCACTTAGAACCCAAACCAAAAGGCAAAAAGCTAATTGGTTTAAAATGGGTATTTCGGAATAAGCTAGATGAGCATGGAATAATTGTAAGAAAAAAAGCAAGACTCGTGGTCAAAGGGTACAATCAACAAGAAGGTATTGATTACACTGAGACATTTGCTCCGGTAGCAAGGTTAGAGGCTATTAGAATTTTAATTTCTTTTGCTGCATTTATGAACTTTAAGTTATATCAAATGGATGTGAAATGTGCTTTCTTAAATGGTTTTCTTGATGAAGAAATTTTTGTTGAACAATTCTCAGGTTTTGAGAATACCTCTTGTCCTGATCATGTCTACAAGCTTGATAAAGCTTTATATGGCTTGAAGCAAGCTCCTAGGCAATGGTATGAAAGACTATCAAAGTTTTTGATTCAAAATAACTTTGTAAGAGGAAAAATTGACAAAACCTTATTCTTTAAGAATAAAGGTTATGATATTTTAGTTGTTCAAATTTATGTTGATGATATTATTTTCGGTGCGACCAATGATTTGTTATGTAAAGAATTTGCCAAACTTATGGGCACAGAATTTGAAATGAGCATGATGGGAGAATTAAATTTCTTCCTTGGTTTGCAAATTAAACAAACTGAAAATGGTATTTTTATTCATCAACAAAAATACATAAAAGAACTTCTTAAGAAGTATGGGCTAAACAACGCTAAAACCAACCATACACCCATGGCTACAAATGTTAGATTAGATGAAGACCTAAAAGGAACTAACGTAGATCAAACAATGTATCGAGGCATGATAGGTTCCCTATTATATCTAACTGCAAGTAGACCCGATATTTCATTTAGTGTTGGTCTATGTGCTAGATTTCAGTCCAACCCCAAAGAATCACATCTCACAGCAGTAAAACGGATTTTAAGATATTTGAAGGGAACAGACGACTTGTCCCTATTTTATCCTAAAAGTGATGTTTATGATTTAAAAGGCTTTAGTGATGCAGATCATGTAGGTGATCTAGTTAATAGAAAAAGCACGTCAGGTATGGTACAATTTCTTGGCTCATGTTTAGTTTCATGGAGTTCCAAGAAACAAAACACGATTGCATTATCCACAGCCGAAGCTGACTACGTAGCAGCAGCAGCTTGCTGTTCCCAAATGCTTTGGATAAAACAGCAACTAAGAGATTTTGGTATTAAAATTGAATGCATTCCTATTTATTGTGATAATACCAGTGCCATATGTATATCTAAAGATCCAGTGCATCACTCACGAGCTAAACACATACATATTAGACATCATTTTCTTAAGGATAATGTAGAAAACAAAAATATTGTATTAAAGCATGTTAACACCAACGAACAAGTTGCAGATATTCTGACCAAACCACTTCCAAGGGAACAATATGAAAAGATGAGATTGAAACTTGGTATGATCAAGCTCCAGTAAAGTTGATTGCATAAAATTCCCAATGAAGCATCATGAGAATGAAAAAGGTCAGGAATCAACCTCAATATCTTGATTGAGAATCAATTATTGAATGGATCAGGTAAACACTTAATAAAGTTTGTACTATGAATGTCTTCTCGTTTGTATGTTGTTAAGTTGATCAGACCAAAGCAGTTTGTTCGTTATTCTCTTCATATAATATTTTATAATATCATAATTCATTCTTTTCATAATTTAATATTTCATAATTTTGTTCTTCATTTTTTATATAGTCAACATAAATCAATAAAAAAATATGGGAAACGGTTTTCATTTCTTCAAATAATCCTTCCAAATCACAAGTAATGATGATGGCATTGATGAGATGGGACTGAAGGTAACCGTCATTTCAACCCCTTATTAAACCCTTCTCTTACATCACACTACTCACGCTTTCTCAATTCTTCTTCAAGAACCGTTCTCCTTCTTTTCTCTCAACCTTTTCAAAAGTACAAAATGAAAACCCCAAGATCTTCAAAATCAAGCAAGAAAACCCTTAAATCCCGTACACATACCCAGCCACAACCTCTAAGAGTGGTTCATCCTCCACCATTACTGGATGCTGCACCACCCACAACCACAGAAACAACAAAAGAATCACCCAAACACACTACTGAACCTACCAGTACCAAACGCAAGATTTCATCACCAAAAGGTGGTTCATCTTCCAAAGTTGTCAAACGTTCGAAGCATAGTGACCCTAATAGTGCTGAAGAAATCTCAAAGGAAATGTCTGTTGGTTTCGGACTCGACAAATACTGGTATGACTCTACCCATTTTCCTCAACTGCATGACATTTTGCAACATCAAGAATGGCAAGTTTTGATGTCAAATTTTAGTTGCAATTCCATTTTTCCAAATCTAATGCGAGAATTTATTTCAAATTTCTCAAATGATTGTGGGATGTGCTCTAGTACTGTCAAGAACATCAAAATAGAATTTAATAGTGCATTGCTGGGGGAATGGTTTAATGTTCCTAATGTTGGGTTTGATACTTACTACGTTGGTTCAAAAATAGTATTTTCTGGGATAAATGAAAAAACGGTTTTAAAATTTTTAGGGATTGAGCAAAGAAAAGGGAAAATAAGCCATCTCATTTTGAATCCTGTGCATAAATTACTGTACAATATTGCACGTAGATTTATTTTGCCAAGAAACTCCAAAAGGAGTGAAGTAAGTTTACGTGATGCTACATTGATTTACTGCATGGCTAATCACATAAAGATAAATTTTCCATCTTTGATGATATCTCATTTGTCTGATTGTATTGAGAAGAAAAACTTTGTTGGTTATGGAGGGTTGTTGACCTGGATTTTCAGAAAATTTGATGTCCCTTTGGAAGGGTTGGAGTTCCCAATGGGACTCAACATGAAAATAGGTGCAAAGTGTTTACAAAATTTGCACTTAAAATTAAATGATGAAGGGATGTTAATACATTATTTAGAGGAGGAAGTTGAAGTTGTTTCTGAAGAAGAAGGGATTGAAAAAGAAGAGGAAAAATTAAGGGAGGAAGAACAGGAAGAAAAAGAGGAAAAGGAGCAAGGACCTGTTCCCACTGACAATATTGAAACAGAAGAAAAAGAGGAACAGGATGGAGAAACTAGTAAGGGGGAAGCAGAACAGGAGGGAGTCTTCGGAGAAGATGCTTATCACAATCTCTGTAATGATTCAAGTGATGAAAAGACTGTGATAGCATTGAGGAGAAAGGCTAAATCTATTCAGAGAAGACTAGGAGGTTAGCTTTGAAATGTAAGGCTACATTGGTTGATGATACCACATTTGAGACCATGCTTGAGTCTACATCCAATAAACCTCCCTCTCCCAAGCCAACCACATCACCACCACATCACACTTCATCACCACCACATCACAATCCATCACCACCTCAATCACCTATTCACTTTACACCACCACCATCTCAGTCTTCACCAGGTAATGGTTGTGCTAACCATGATTCTGTTCCTGCAGCTTCTTCAAACTTCATTCTCTCCAAGCTCCTTGACCTACAGTCTCAATTCACTGCTTTTCAAGATGAAATTCGAGTGTCACTTGCTTCAATCGTTGATCAACTTACCCTGATGGAGAACCGTCTTGGTGCAAAGTTGGATACTGTTGAAGTGCAGACCGAATACATAGATGAAGAAGAGACTGCTCCCTGATTCCTCTTCTCATGTTTTTAATGATTTATTGGCTGTAACATTAATCAAACAATTTCACTTTTCTTTGTACCATCTGGGGTACAAGTTTGTATTTGAACAACTGCTACATTTCTTTCTTTTGTTTTTATTTCTAGTCTGTGATGACTAACATTATGCAGATTTGATTGCTTTTTATGGTGCTTACTTTCATTATTGTTTCTTGTTTTCATCACTGACAAATCTATATGGTTTGTGCTGAGGTTTGATAACCCCATATTCTTTTTGATTGATGACAAAAGGGGGAAGATTATGCACAAACTTAAGAGGAGCTGTGAATACACAGTACATATCTTGATTGATTTATATTGCTTTTTATGGAAGATTAATGTGCTGTGTTTATGATAGCTTAGAATCTGATCATCTGTGTTGATATTAAGTTTTTATGGATATTTTGAATCTGTGTTGATATTAAGTTTTTATGGATATTTTGATTAATTATTTTGATTAATTGATTTAAAGTTGTTTCGTTTTTTCTTTTGAAAATACTTAATAATTTATGTTTTAGTCTATTTTATTTTAGTTTGTTTTAGTTTAATTATTTTTGAAATTTTTAAAACATATTTGATATTATGTTTTTATAGAGTAAATTGGTTAATGTATGCTTGGTAAATTATGTTGTAACAAGTTGATTTACTAAGTTATTTAGAGTTGCTTTAATCTCTAGTATGCTCTAAGAAATTTGTTTTACTCTAGTATACTTAAGTTTGTTTATAAAGTTTGTCATCATCAAAAAGGGGGAATTTGTTGGCTCTTAAGGTTTTGATGATGACTTCACTTTTAAAGTAAACAAACATATTTTAGAGATTGTTTTGTAGGTATATATCCAATTTTGTTGAAGTCGTTGATGAAGCCTAGGACTTGATTCGTGGACGTTGTACATGTCTTAAAAGATCCAAGAAGTTAGATAAGTGTTATAATGTTGAAAGTAGATGTACAGTCTACTGTTCCCAAAATGAACAATCTAACAGAAGTTGAAGCTGGAGACAGTACGCTGTTCCTACGTAGCAGGTCTGGAGAAAAACATCGACTGGAAAATTGCAGTTATTTTATTATTCTGTTTTTAGTTGATGTAAACGGTTAAAACTTAAATTAGTTGCTTAAATTAATTAGTAAGTTAATTTGCTAAACTATTTTTAGATTATCTAAAAATAGTCTAAAGACTTATTCTTTCTTTAGATGAGATCTCCTATTATTTAGGATCTTGTGTTTTTAATTCCTATGCTATTTTTAGCTTGAGGAAACCGTTTTTCTCTTTGAGCAAATAACAGCCGGACATTTATTTCTTGGCAACTCCACTATCTTTTTCTTTTGAGAACGTGGAGGATAGTGGGAGGTGTGGCTAAGGTAACTACTGACTGTTCCCACTATAAATAGGAGGAACTTTGCTCAAACAGAGAAAATCCAAGAGTGTCCATTAAGGGAGATCATTTAAGAAAAATATTTTCTGTTTTTAAATGCCAATTAATTTATTATATTTTTCTTAAAGCAATTATTTAATTTTTATCCTCTTGAGAATTGGCCTTGTAAGGGTTATTGAGTGTTTTGTTGTAATTAGACTTATGAGAAGTCTAAGGGAATAGAGAAGAAAAGCGTAAGAAGAGAAAGAAAAGGAGAAAGTAGAGAAAGAGAATTAGGCCTAGAGTAGAGAAGCTTCAAGTGAAGCAAACTGTTTTATGTAATTGTAATTGATTGCCTAAAACATAGTGAGAATTTTGAAATCCCGGGGGGTCGTGGTTTTCCTTCTTATTAGGCCAAGAAGATTTCCACGTAAAATCTTTGTCTCCTTTTTATCTTTTGCTTTTTAAGTTTAAGCTTTATTTTGTTTGTTAAAATTCCACAAATTAGAAGAAAAACGTAGTAAAGCTTGATACACAACAATTCACCCCTCCCCCCCCCTCTTGTTGCATTCGACCATCTCTGTGTATTTCAACAATTAGTATTAGAGTAATTTGCGAATTACAACCTTCAAGTTTAGGGCTTTTGCGAATTATAGCGTCAAAGTTTAATTTTTGCGAATTATAGCCACCAAAGTATCAAAGTCTACACATTCAAGCCAAGTGATTGTTGACCAGCTTAAATGACCATTGACCATTACTAATCATCTTTGACTTTCCTAATTACCAATAGTACCCTTGTGTTTTATCACTTTAACGTTGATTTTACCCATCATAACTATATTTTTTCAAAAAACGGACATTGCAATTATTCTTATGGCGTAACTCTTTCAAAAAATCCCGTCGAAACAAGTACTATTTCGGCTATTTTTCAGCACGTAGACCGAAAAAGATATTTAACGTCGTTTTTTCCTATTGTAACGATATTTTTTCAAAAAACGAACTTCGCATCTATCCTTATGGGTAACTCTTTCGAAAATCCAGTTGAAACAAATACTTATTCGCCTATTTTACAGCACGTAGACCGAAAAAGATATTTAACGTCGTTTTTACCCATCGTAATGATATTTTTTCAAAAAACGGACGCCGCGATTACCTTTATTGAGTAACACTTTGAAAATCCAGTCGAAATAAGTACTTATTTGTCTATTTTTCGGCACGTAGACCGAAAAAAATATTTAACGTCGTTTCGAAAAAATATTGTTAAGATGGGTAAAAATGTTCTTAAATATCTTTTTCGGTCTACGTGTCAATATATAAACGAATAAGTACTTGTTTCGACTGGATTTTTGAAAGAGTTACCCCATGAGGATAATCGCGACGTCTGTTTTTTGAAAAAAAATCGTTATGATGTGTGAAAACAACGTCAAAATGCTAAAACGCACGGATACCATTGGTAATTAAGAAAGTCAAAGGTGATTAGGGATGGTCAACAAAAGTCAAAGGTAATTAGTAATAGTCAACGACCATTTAGGCTGGTTAACGATCACTTGACTTGAATAGTGTAGACTTTAATATTTTGGTGGTTATTAATCACAGTAAACAAACTTTGAGGCTTAGTTCGCTAAAACTCTAAATTTGAAGGCTGTAATTTACGAATTACTCTTAGTATTACTATATAAATATTACAAGTAATTTGGAATAAAATAAAAGAAGTACCACTTGAATGATTCAACCTTTTAAATTACATAAATTTTTGTGATGGACCGTTTCTTCAAAAGACGCATTAGATATATAAGCTAAATAGCCTAATTAATACTCCCTCCTATTCAGCTGAACTGTCCCATTTGACTTTTCACACTTGCCGAGGCAACATTTTAACTCTTAATATCTCAAATTATGCTTAATTAAAAATTATAAAAAGTTGATATTAATAATCCTTGTATTGAGACGAATCAAACAAGATCCCATATGACTATGTTTTAACTTATAGATTAAGAGTAAAATACAAATTAAGAGTGATAAGTGAATAGTGCCAAAAAAAAATGGGACAATTCAGCTGAATAGGAGGTAGTATAAATTAAAAAAAAGACTGTTTGAGAAACGATGCCCCACAAAAAGAGGAGCTGTTTAAATTAAGGGTGTGGCATTCTTTTCGTAAAGCTTTCATTTTTCAAAATTCCGCCAAACCAACCAACAGAACAAGTCCAACACCTAAACAGAGGCGAAAATTACGCTTTTTTTTTTCTCTTCCTCGTTAAGTTCTCGCAAATTCAGAGTAGCTGTTGAAATTTGCTTGTTGTCTATGTTGCCTGTACTTTTCATTTTTAAATTTTATTGGTCTAACCATTGATTGCCATGAAGTATCTGTGTGAATTTTGGGGCCGAAAAGTGTTGCTAATTAGACCGAAAAGAAAAGCTCCCATTCTGAAATGTAAACTGTGGCCCTTAGACCATCATCTAGTTAGTCTTTTCTTTCATGAATTGCTTAACTTTGTGATGCAAATGCATCAAGTGTTAGGTTGCTGGCCAAAGATGTGTTCCAAGGATTGAAGTATAAACCCAAGATCATGTTTTGGGAACAAGGAAGCCAAGGCAGCAACAGGAAACAGCATCACGCACAGGAAGATGGGAACAGACAGCAGAACCCAAGCTAATGGGAACAGTCAGCAGAACCCAAACTGCAGAGCAAACTAGCGACCAGGCCACCTTGCACGACACGTGGGGACCAAACCTATGCATCCATGACCTGGACTAAAGTGGAAATGGAATCTCGGTACTTGGATCTAGCCATCAACGGCCTAGGACCATGCTAAAGATCCACGTGGAGTCCTAAAAGATGAGCTAAAGGAAGGCTGCTCGATAGTTTTGAAGATCAGAATTTTGGCTAAGTGTTGGCTGCTGTTTTACATTCTGTTTTGTTAGCTAATTCCACGTGTATTAAGCAAGTCATTTGTAACGGCTAGTTTTAGATTCAAAGCCTATATATACGTAGGCTCTCATGTAATAATGGAAGTTCAACATTCATGTATGTTTTCATTTGATTAATCAAAGTAGAGAGGTATTTCAGAAAATTGATTTCTGTTTTCTTCTTCGAAGTTGGAGGCAACTTCATCAAAGGTATACGGAGTGTCCTTTGATCCTTAGAGCGTTAAGAGTTGCGGAGCAGCCTTGATACTTTAAGGAAACCTCGAGTGCAAGGTCTGGAAGGCTTTGTACATATCAGTTTAGAGTCGATCATAGAGGAGGGTCACAGGTGATCAACATCAGAAAATCAAGAACGGAGTTCTTGGTGCTGTTTGTGGTTGTTTCGTGTTCTTTTCATGATCATTTCGTAGTATTGTTTGTAGTAATCATTAAAGCTTCCGCGCAACATTCATCCTTGCATAACCAAGGCCCTAATCAGCCCCGGTTACGCATCAAATTGGTATCAGAGCACGGTTCACGAAGGGGACAAGGTACGCACAGAAGAACCGTTTTTCAGATTCTGTCAGTTTTTGGGGTTTGAAACGTGATTGATTTGGAGGACCGTTTGATGTTATTTTTCAAAACTGTTTTTGAACCATATTCTTCATTGATTTGGTGAACTTTGGGCGTTGGAATTAATGGATTTGGTGGAGTAACGAAGGAGATATGCATTATTCTTCACAGACTGCGCACAATTGATCAGTTCTGTGCATTGTGGTAAGTTGTCTTCGAAAACCTACCAAGATTCTTTCCTTTGGCCTTAATTTTCCATCACATTATCAATTAACATCCTATATTCATCAAACCACATCGTGTGTGCATTTTTTCTTACGTTTCATAGGCTTCTTGATTGACCCATTTCAGTGTTGTTTTGAGAAAGTACAGGGGGGGGTTCATTTTTTTGTGTCTTCTGTATTTTCTTCATTTCTCTTTCATTTTTGAGTCTTTTTCATTTTTTCTTTTTTTTCAAATTGATTCATTTTGAGTCTAGTTTTTGGTAAGCCTTACTTTGTAGTCAGGGGGGTTGTGAAAAAAAAGATGCGTAAGTGTTTTTGACCAAAGGTCACAGAAACAATTCAGATTTGTATGTGTGTAGTGAAATTTGATTTGTGATCAAACCACACAATATTTTTGAGTAATTTCAATTTGGAGTGTTTGTAGATATCTTGGGGTGTGTTTTCACCAAGTTTCATTAAAAGTAAATGTGTTTTGGTTGGGTTCACAATAGTGAAAGTGGAGCACAGAAATTCTGAATTTGGGTTGTTTGTTTCTGTTGCATTCTGTTTTGGTGCACACCAAAATTCCAAACCTCGTGTCTTTTCTTTCTTTTTCTTTTCACCCTTTATTAAGTCTAAAAGATGGAATCATCAAAGTTAAACATGGACGAGCTTATACCATTCGATAAACTAGATCATGCATTAGAGGATAAAATCAAGCTACAATCATTGGAGGATGAGGAAGCCTATCTTGAACATTTAAAGGCGATTTTTGTACAACTTGGGTATTGGGAGGAAATTGACAAGTTGCAGAAACAATTGAGGAATGTTTGGGGAAAAATATATGAATTAAAAAGGGAAATGTGGTGTTCTTATGGAAAGAGAACATTTCAACAAAACTTGCAAAAGGAGTATGGTGACTCAAAATTGGTGATTGTTCATGAGTATGATCCTTATGTTAAGCCGCCTTGGGTTAGAGTTGAGATCATTCCCAAGCATGTGGAAGAACAAACATCATTGACTCTTTCTCATGATGATATTCAAGAACCAAAGGGTGATATTGCTCCTAAACAAGAGGAACTTGACTTGTATGCAAATGTGGTTCCCATTTATGATGAATACTCAGAATCAGATTGTGAAGAGCTTGTTGAAGCACTTGAAGAAGTAGTTGAAACGCCTTGTGTAGAGGTTGTTCATGATCTTAAAAGCATGGTTGAGACACCTACTGTTGAAAGCATTGGAGATCTTGAAGAGGTTGTTGAAACTTCTTGTGTAGAGATGGTCGATGATCTTGAAGAAGTTGTGGAGACATCTTGTGATGATTTGCGTTGTACTAGACAAGAGGTATTTCATGTGTCCAATGTTCATACAAATTTTGAAGATGATTCACAAATAAAGCAAGCAAAGAAGCATGAGTATGTAAGGGTTGATGATTTTGTTGAATATGTTCATGTTAGTACGTTTGTGGAATTCAACCCTACAAAAATTCGAGGTCGAATTTTCTCTAAGAAGGGGAGAATGATACAAGTTCATGGTGTTATGGGCAATACAAGCAAGCTAATCTTCTTGGTAAGCTTGTTTAACATATGGGTATGGTTAATCATGCAAGTGAGAACAAGGGCATTCATGCTTACATGTGTATGTACAAGGAACAGTACAACAAATGGGAACAGGACAGTGTGCATGTGTACAGTCCAGCAGGTCCATCAGCATACGTGTTGATCAGTGGGCATTTGCTCTGTACAAATGAATATTTGTAATACTTATGTAGTAGCAGCAGTAGTGTAGTTGTGTAAAGTAGTGTAGTTGTGTAGTAGGTTCTTTTATGCAATAGAATCATGTAATAGAACAGCAATAAAACAACAGGTTGAAGGATGTGCAACGAGTTCTTTAAGACAGCAGTAGCAAGTGCATCAGGTGCAGCAGAGGATGTTCTTCTTGAAGCAAGCATATATGGGAAGTCAAGAATTGAGGACAATTCTTTTTCCAAGAGGGAGGAATTGATGCAAATGCATCAAGTGTTAAGTTGCTGGCCAAGGATGTGTTCCAAGGATTGAAGTATAAACCCAAGATCATGTTTTGGGAACAAGGAAGCCAAGGCAGCAACAGGGAACAGCATCACGCACAGGAAGATGGGAACAGACAGCAGAACCCAAGCTAATGGGAACAGTCAGCAGAACCCAAACTGCAGAGCAAACTAGCGACCAGGCCACCTTGCACGACACGTGGGGACCAAACCTATGCATCCATGACCTGGACTAAAGTGGAAATGGAATCTCGGTACTTGGATCTAGCCATCAACGGCCTAGGACCATGCTAAAGATCCACGTGGAGTCCTAAAAGATGAGCTAAAGGAAGGCTGCTCGATAGTTTTGAAGATCAGAATTTTGGCTAAGTGTTGGCTGCTGTTTTACATTCTGTTTTGTTAGCTAATTCCACGTGTATTAAGCAAGTCATTTGTAACGGCTAGTTTTAGATTCAAAGCCTATATATACGTAGGCTCTCATGTAATAATGGAAGTTCAACATTCATGTATGTTTTCATTTGATTAATCAAAGTAGAGAGGTATTTCAGAAAATTGATTTCTGTTTTCTTCTTCGAAGTTGGAGGCAACTTCATCAAAGGTATACGGAGTGTCCTTTGATCCTTAGAGCGTTAAGAGTTGCGGAGCAGCCTTGATACTTTAAGGAAACCTCGAGTGCAAGGTCTGGAAGGCTTTGTACATATCAGTTTAGAGTCGATCATAGAGGAGGGTCACAGGTGATCAACATCAGAAAATCAAGAACGGAGTTCTTGGTGCTGTTTGTGGTTGTTTCGTGTTCTTTTCATGATCATTTCGTAGTATTGTTTGTATTAATCATTAAAGCTTCCGCGCAATATTCATCCTTGCATAACCAAGGCCCTAATCAGCCCCGGTTACGCATCACTTTGTCGCCAGTGTAATTACATATTTTGTTTGATTTTGCATGTTACACTTAATTGAAAGAAATTTAGTGTCTGTTTATTTGGGTTTAAAAGGATGTAAATTAAGTTGGTATTTAGTGGTTGCTGAAAACTATAGTTTTCCTTGAAGAATTTTTCTTGGACTCTGAAATCACAAGTAGGAATCCAGTCTTGCACCTATGACCGACCTATTGAATTTTGAAGCAGCTGCTTCTTTTTGCAATTACATGTTTTACTATTTAGGTTAGATGTGGCTTGGGGTATTGGATGCTTTTACTATTTAGGTTTTCTAGGTTTGCATCTTTCGGCTTTGACTTTGTGCTCCTATCTAGTTTCATGTTGGATTATGCAAATGAGTAAAAGAACTCTTTAGTTTAGGTGCTATCTAAGTTGCACTAAAACGGACACGGACACGGACACGACACGGGTATGGGAAAATGCCAACTTAAAAATGGCGGACACGGGGACACAAAATAGTAATATAATAAATATTGAAATATTAGACACGAAAATGGTAATATAATAAATATTAAAATATTGGAAACGAAAAGAGTAATATAATAAATATTAAAATGAAAGAAGAGCACGGATCGATGACGTGGCAAACGGAAAATTAAAATCCCGCTCAAAATCGCACTTGGGTATGTAAATGTATGAGATATTTAGTAGAATTTCAATTTAAATTCCCACAAAACCCTCCTTTCTTCCTTTTTATCCCCCTCCGCTCCCACCCAACCCTTCTCATTTTCTCTCTCTATTTTTCTTTCTTTCTCAATATCGCATATCTTCAGTAACCGCGTATCTCTCTCTTCCTTCTAACCCTAACCCTAGCCTCCAGGTACATCTCGCATCTTAGATTTCGTCGCTTGATGCTCGTTTTTTCCGATTTTCTACTTGATTTTTGCGATCGATTCGGTTTTCTTATTGTTTTTGTATTTTTTTGATGTTTTTGCAGAAGCGTGAAAAATCCAAGGCGAAAACCGTGGGGCACGTGTCCGTCGTGTGTCCTTGCCGTGTCCACGTGTTCGGAAAAATATTAAAATATTGGACACTTCATTTGGCGTGTCGGACACGGATTTTCGCATATCCATGTCCGACACGTGTCCGACACGCGACACGCAGGTCCAAGAGCGTGTCCGTGTTTACTAGGGTGCTATTAATTCGCAGATGAGTTTGGTACTACAAATTGTGACACGTGATTCGGCATATGTGAAACTGTGTTAGTTTGTGATTGAAAACTAAGAGATCCTGTGTAACGTATGATTGATTTCTTACTCTGATTAGTGTGTATACAAATCCTCTTTCTCCGGTCAATGATTGAAGGGATTTAAATTGAATGAACTGTATTTGGCGTATCATTGATTGAAATATTTGCCAAGATTGTTACGACGCTAAGAACTTAGATGAACGATACAAACAACAATGAACAAGACAACGTTTGATGATATAAAATTGAGCAAAGAGACACAAAGATTTAAGGAGGTTCACCCAATGATGGCTACGTCCTCCGTCGTGTGTAGTTTCCGTTTATATTATATCAATGGTGTATAAAATACTCTTACAAATGAAGTATTACAATTGTTAAGAGATAAAAAACAAAAGGCTATGTGTTTTGCTTAGGGGTTGTGTTTTATATATTTTTTGAGTGAGTGTGAGAGCTTAATATATAGTACTAAGTACATTAATGTCAATTGCTCACTGAAAACATGATTAATTATTGAATAATGAATGATATGAAACAGCTCCAAGAACTTGAAAGGTCGAAAAAACAGTATCCTAGGCACATCAGAGGATCCGCTCTACTGGAACAGAGAGCTCGCTCGGTCGAGCGAGCTATAGACACCTTCTGGATGTATTCTGTCTGACCTCTCGACCAACCAAGAAACCTCGCTCAGTCGAGCGACCATCGGGCTTCCTCTGTCAGAATTCTGTTCGAGCAAGCATCTAACAAAGCCCTTTGCACTTCTTCATTAATCATCATTAACACCAATAATTCCCATGAATACTCTTCCACAATAAATCACACTTAAACACTACAATCATTAAGTTAACAACTTAATCTCCCACATTATCATACCCATTGGATTCCAAACCCAAGAGTCATACATGAATGTACTCATCAAATGTGCACTCAAGTCACATAATTCATAACAATCTCCACCTTGACTTGAGTTCGCCCAAGTCAAAGCATTCATCAATCCACTTCATCTTACAAAAATATAAACAAAAGTAACATACACACCTCAAATGCCCCAAAAGGCATTACTTCAAGCAAGGAGCTAAACCAACCAAGTCAACACACAAGTCAAACTTGGTTGTAGGCAATGACTTTGTCATCATGTCGGCCGGATTTTCTTGAGTATTAGTCTTCTTGAAAATCACCCTTTTGTGCTTAACTTCATCCCGAATGAAATTATACTTAATATCAATGTTTTTAGACCTTTTATGAAATGTATTTTGATTCCTAGCCAAGTGAATTGCACTTTGACTATCACACTGCTCACTTACCTCACACACCTTATTGCACATTTCACCAACAAGACCTTTAAGCCATTTTGCCTCCTTGAATAACTCGGCAACAGCTATGTACTCCGCTTCGGTTGTTGAAAGAGCAACCACATCTTGTAATGATGATTGCCAACTTACCGGCGAACCACCCAAAGTGAACACGAACCCACTTGTGGACTTTCTATTATCTAAATTACCACCATAGTCCGAGTAACAAAACCCGGTTAGCTCGCTTGAATCCTTCCCATACATAAGACAAACATTAGAAGTACTTTTCAAATACCTCAATAACCACTTAAGTGCTTCCCAATGTCCCTTCCCCGAATTTGACATATATTTACTTACTAAACTCACCACATGAGCTATGTCGGATCTAGAACATACCGTGGCATACGTTACACTACCAACGGCACTAGTGTAAGGGATTCTTACCATTTTCTCTTCATCCACCTTTGCTTGTGGACACAACCTCTTGGATAATTTTAAATGAGAAGGAAGAGGAGTAGACACACCTTTAGCATCATCCATAGAAAAACGTTGCACAACTTTTTCAATGTACTTCCTTCGGCTAAGGTATAAGACACCCTTAGCTCGATCTCTCACAATTTCCATTCCAAGAATCTACTTGGCTTCACCAAGATCTTCATATCAAATTCACTTGAAAGCAACTCTTTCAAGTTCTCCACCTCAAACAAAGAACTACAAGCTACTAGCATATCATCAACATATAAGAGCAAATACAATAAAGAACCATCTTCAAATTTCTTAAGATAAACACAACTATCATAAGAACTTCTAATAAAATCATGTGAAATCATAAAGGAATCAAAACTTTTGTACCATTGCCTTGGTGATTGCTTTAACCCATACAATGACCTCTTCAATCTACACACATGATTTTCCTTACCGGCTACCTGAAAACCTTTCGGTTGCTTCATAAAAATCTCCTCTTCAAGCTCACCGCGAAGAAACGTCATTTTCACATCCAATTGATGCAACTCCAAATCCTCCATCGCCACTAAAGCAAGTAGTGCCCTTATAAAAGAGTGTTTCACCATCGGTGAGAATACTTCATGAAAATCAACACCCTCAATTTGAGAGTATCCCTTTGCAACTACTCTTGCTTTGTAGTTGGGGGGAACACCACTAGAAGGACCCTCCTTCCTCTTGAATATCCACTTGCACCCTACAATTTTCTTTTTCTTTGGTGCTTCAACAATATCCCAAGTTTCATTCTTGCAAGAGATTCCATCTCTTGCTTCATGGCTATCAACCATTTGCTTGAGTCGTTTGAGGCCATAGCCTCTTTGTACGTACTTAGTTCATGCAACCCTTCGACTTCGCTAGCAATGTTAAGAGCATATGCAACATAATCACACTCTTCAATATACCTCCTTGGAGCCACGATCTTCCTTCTTTGCCTTGTTGTGGACAAAGAAGGAGACCTTTGTTGAACATCATTATCATCAATTCTTTCATAATCAATATCAGGAGGTTGAACCTCCGCTTGTGCATCATAGGAATACATACAACATTATCAATGAGCTTTTCTACACTAGAGACTAATAACATGCTATCTTCATCAAATACAACATCTCTAGAAGTAATTATTCTTTTTGACTCATTACATCACACCCTATACCCCTTTACACTAACTCTATATCCCACAAAAATACATATTCTAGCCCTAGGTTCTAACTTACCATCATTTACATGAATATAAGCTAGACAACCAAAGACTCTAAGACTAGAATAATTTACCGAAGTGTTGTACCACACTTCTTGAGGTGATTTGAATTTTAAGGCAGTAAGACTCTAACAATAATTTTAAGGTATTGTTAGACTAGAATAATTTTAAGGAATACATACAGTACCATCGCTTCGGCCCAAAATTGCTTCCCCAATTTTGCTTGGTTTAGCATACACCGAACCCTCTCCAACAATGTTTTATTCATCCTCCCGCAACACCATTTTGTTGAGGACGCCCTGCACAAGTTCTATGTCTAACAATACCTTCACTAGAACAATATTGAAGAAATTTATTATCAACAAATTCAAGACCATTATCGGTTCTTAAGGTCTTGATTAGGGATGGCAATGGGTATTGGACCCGACCCCGATCCGTGGATCCGTACTCGTTTTCACGGATTTGGGTCCTAAAAAATTGGACCCGTCGGATCCGGATCCGTTTAAATTTCACGGATTCGGATTCGGATATGAGAAAAATACCCAGATCCGGACCCGCGGATCTGGAGGACCCGTTTCTTTATTTATTTATTTTTTATGTTAAATATATATTAAAATTTAAATCCCCTATTCCCCCCCCCCCCCCCCCCCCCCCCCCCCCACTGCCTCCCAGTTCCCTCATTGCCTCACACTGTCACGCACGCCCTCAGACTTTGGCAAGCCAAAGATAAAAATCTATGCAATTGTCTACCCAATACTTCTTCTGGAATTTGCAGAGGGTGTAATAAACCAAGATTGGCTATAATTTCATTTTTGGCTTCTTGAAATGTAATGCAATTCCTCACAAATTGACTAACTGTATTAATCATGGCTTTTCAATAAAATATTTGTTTCAATCTCCTCAAGGTTAATTTCCTTCCAGAATGCCCAGCCTCTGGACTATTGCGGTGCCAATGAATCAATGTATTCATTAGTTGCTTATTAGGAACTTATAGTTAATCTCCTCAAGGTTAACTTATTGTGAAATTATATATATCATTAACATTAGTCAATAAATATCTCTTTATTGCAATCTCAACACATTCAAAAATACAAAAAAAAAAAAAGCAAAAACAAGTCAGACCCTTTTTGGACCCGGATCCGGTACTGGATACGCAGTATCCGCGGATCCGGATCTGGGTCTTGCAAAACTAGACCCGCGGATTCGGGTCCGGGTGTGGACCCTGTTCTTGAAAACGGATCTGGATTCGGGTCCACCTAGACCCGGCCCAGATCCGACCTGTTGCCATCCCTAGTCTTGATGCTCCTACCGGTTTTTTCTCTACCATTTTCTTCCACTCCAAGAAAACATCAAAAAAACTTCATTCTTTTGTTTGATGAACTAACACCAAACTTTTTTTGAGAAATCCTCAATAAAGGTCAACAAATAATTACAGCCACTAAGGGAGGGCTTTCGTGAAGGCCCCCACAAGTCGGAATGGATATAGCCTAAAATTATTTTTAGTGTTGTGTATGGCGGGTTTAAAACTAATCCTCTTGTGTTTCCCATAAACACAATGTTCACAAAGCCCAAGGTTTCCAAATTTCTTGCCATCAAATAAACCTTGTTTAGAAAGTTCAAACATACCTCTTTCTCCCATGTGACCAAGTCTTAATTGCCAAAGCTTTGTATTATGATCGGACATTGTGCTTGTGGAAATGTTTGCCGAGCTTAGGATAGTTGAACCTTCAAGAGCATAGAAACTCTCATTCAACTTTCCCTTCATCACTACTAGTGATCCTCTTGCAACCTTCTTAACTCCACCTTTACAAGTGATTTTACACCCGATTTTATCTAGAGTACCCAAAGATATAAGATTCTTTTTCAAACCCGCAACATACCTTACATCGGTCAAGATCCTCACCATTCCATCAAACATCTTCATTTTAACGCTTCCAACACCAACTACCTTACATGTTGTGTTGTTCCCCATGATTACATTTCTCCCATCAACACTTTCAAATGTTTGGAAGAAAGTTTTGTTGGAAGTCATGTGGAATGTGCACCCCGAGTCTAGAATCCACTCATCACTATCTTTGTACCCATGTGTGGTGGCAACTAATACACCACCATCATCACTATCATTTACGTAACTAGAATCGACATTGCTAGTTCCCTCCCTAGCCCCCTCATCATTTTTCTTTTTCAATTTCCAATAATCTTTCTTAATGTGGCCCTTAAGCTTGCAATAGTTACAAGTATTATTTTTGTTAGGCCCCCTAGACTTAGACCTCCCTTTACCCTTGTTTCCACTCCCATTAGTGGAACTTTTCCCTTGTGTCCTCCCTCTCACAAACAACCCATCACTAGTACTACTTTGTGATTTTTGTGATAATTGTGAATCAATAAGGTCCCTTTGTGTCAAGGCATTTTTCACATCATTACTACTCAAATTATCTCTACCATAAAGTAGAGTTTCTCTAAAATTTTTGTAAGAAAGGGGTAGAGAACATAAGAGGTAAATTGCCAAGTCTTCATCATCAAGTTTGACATCAATATTTTGCAAATCCAAAACAATGGAATAAAATTCGTCTAAGTGAGGTTTTAAAGGTTTACCTTCCTCTAAGCGTAGATCGTAGAGTCTACTTTTCAAAAGTAGCCTATTGGTAACACTCTTGGCCATATAGAGTGATTCTGATTTCTCCCATATCCCCTTGGTTGTTGTTTCTTTAACAACCTCTTTTAGCACTTCGTTGGAAAGACATAATTGAATTGCCGATAATGCCTTTGAGTCAATCTCTTCCCAATTCGTCGCGGTCATTCCTTCCGGCATCTTGTCTACACCATCAATGGCCTTATGCACACCATTTTGGATTAAAATGGCTCTCATTTTGACTTGCCATAAGCCAAAATTCACATTTCTATCAAACTTCTCTATGTCAAGTTTCATTGTAGACATGTTTCACCAATAACGACTTCTTAAGACACCGTAAAGACAACTTGGCTCTGATACCAATTGAAATATTTGATAAGATCGTTACGACGCTAAGAACTTAGATGAACGATACAAACAACAATGAACAAGACAACATTTGATAATGTAAAACTAAGCAAAGAGACACAAAGATTTAAGGAGGTTCACCCAATGATGGTTACGTCCTCCGTCGTGTGTAGTTTCCATTTATATTATATCAATGGTGTATAAAATACTCTTACAAATGAAGTATTACAATTGTGTAAGAGATAAAAAACAAAAGGCTATGTGTTTTTTTTAGGGGTTGTGTTTTATATATTTTGTGAGTGAGTGTGAGAGCTCTATATATAGTACTAAGTACATTAACGTCAATTGCTCACTGAATACATGATTAATATTGAATAATGAATGATATGAAACAGCTCTAAGAACTTAAAAGGTCGAAAAACAGCATCCTAGGTACATCAGAAGATCCGCTCGACTGGAACAGAGAGCTCGTTCGGTCAAGCGGCTTGGTCGAGCGAGCTACAGACACCTTCTAGATGCATTTTATCTGACCACTCGACCAACCAAGAAACCTCGCTCGGTCGAGCAATCATCAGGCTTCCTCTGTCAAAATTCTGTTCGAGCAAGCATCTAACAAAGCCCTTTACACTTCTTCATTAATCATCATTAACACCAATAATTTCCATGAATACTTTTCCACAATAAATCACACTTAAACACTACAATTATTAAGCTAACAACTTAATCTCCCACATTATCACATCCATTGGATTCCAAACCTAAGAGTCATACATGAATGCACTCATCAAATATGCACTCAAGTCACATAATTCATAACATTGATGTTTATCGGATACTTCATGCAGTGTATTATTACCTACTACACTAATCTATTTGACTTCGAAAATGGAAATTCATTCAGAAAATTTGGTAGCACTGTTTAGGCACCTAGAGTTGTGAGTATATTATGAGTCAATTGCTGGATCAATTATCCCTTCATTATTCTCTTTCAGATAGGAGTTCAGGGTCGGGGATCTAGCATTAGATACTCAACAGCTGCATCAAAAGTTTCTACTTGAAGATTTGTGGCATTAAGACTTTTATATGCACCATAGTAGCCAATGTTCATCAATTCTCTTTCTACCTTGTGATCCCCCCCCCCCCCCCCCCCCCCCCCTCCCTTCTCTGTGTGGTATACTACACCATTATACTTGTCAATATGTCAGGTTTTGAAATATGTATTCTTGAGGAACTACCACATTTTCTTGCTAAAATATCTTTAACTTAAAGGTTTATCCTTATTAACTACATATTTCTGGTAATACAAGTTTTTATTGGTTGTTCTTTATCCTTTTCTGGCCAGCTTGACACAAGCCTAACTTGCTTTGTGCTCACTTCATTTTTGAAAACTTGAAACGAGGATATTGGCTATATGTCTTCAGTATGTAGCTGTATTTTAGTTGTCACTGTCTTATATGGGGCTAGCGTTGCTTCTCACCTTACACAATATCTCCTGATTATTTTCCATGTCGTCAGTAATGACCCAAGCATGGCTGGTTGCCATAATTGCTGTTAAGGATGGGGTATATTGGATTGTTTTCCTGCATCTATGGAAGCATGTTTTGCACTTGTCATTGTTTTCGTGGTAATCTTCGCAATACTTGGAATCGCATATGGTTTTCTTGCTGCTACCTTGGCTATTCAAAGGATATGGCAGAGACACTACCATATCCTCACAAAGAGGTAGCTGACAAAGGTTGGTATCCAACTATGCATGCGTTTCACTGTTCCATAAATTTGCTGATGAGTATTTATGTCAATTAATAATAAACTCGTGAAAACTTTTAGAGAATATATGCAGCCACTAGCTGAATACTTGGCTATTTCCGTCAAGAGTAGTAGGATACTTGTGATTACGGCAATTGATCAACTTCCATATCTTGCATGCAAAACTCAGTTAATCCTTGGGTCAGAATAAAACCTTGCTGTCAGTTTACATTTCAAACTATTTTGTTTAGTTAAAGGACGGAATGTCTAGCATATTCTAACAATGTCAAACTTTCTGACATTGGATTTTAATTGTTGTTTGATATTGCAGATTGCCATGTTTGTTATTTGGACTTGAGAATGTGTCTACTGTCTAACTTGTCTGTTTCGTAAAAAAATTTCTGATGTTTATGTTCCAAAATTTTGTGTGCAGATGCCATTACTAGATGTGGCAATTTATAGGTCGGGTTTTCGTCCATGTGTTTGGTGTCAGATCATTCTGAGTTTTGGATGTACCTTGATCAACATGTTGATTCGGTTTCAATTTTATCTTATGTTGGAGTATATAGAGGATTTGACATGAACATAGGCTTTTGTCAACATTTTTAGTTGAAATCAAATATCTGTATTGTCATAGATTTGAATCTTTCTTTTTGAATCATAACTTGGGCAACAAGCTCTAAGTTATTTAGGAGAGTGGTAGCTGATTTACCTCGGTCTGTAATATATGGAAATGTAGTGTGCAGCGTCCTTCATTGTTGAATCAAAAGTATGCACTGGCATGAATGGGGACATCATCTTGACCTGTTGAGGTTTGAGAGTGGCAGCTACCGTACCTTGGTCTCCAATGTCTTGTTCATGTATAGTGCAGTATGCCAGTGTCCTTTGTCGATTTGACCTGTATCGTCTGGCGTAATTCTCTAATGTCTGTTCATGTAACATGCAGTGTTCTTAGTTTTGACGTATGCCTTGTCGTGTCTTTTCAGGAATATATTATAGAGGATTTACATGGGTGCTACACCCCACCTAAGCTCAAATTGTTGTAAGAATAGAAAGAAGTAATTTGAATACAGTTATGTTCTGATATATAGAAGTGTGATAGGCATAGTTTGGTATCTTGTTTCAATGCGAGGAATCACATTTCTTATGCCAATGTATTCCGCCCATAGAAAACTATGAGCAGGGTCTGGGGAGGGAAGGAAGGCGGCAACTCATATCTTTTGAGCGCGGTAAAAGAGTCCCTCAACTTTAGAAAGATTATGAGCAGTTCTAGTAACGAAAAAACTGAGTGGGGCTCACACTAACTCCACAGGCCTCTAACTTATCACACAAACGTAACCCTTAAACACAAAATAAAGATAAATAAAATGTTTAAAAAGGAATAAAATAAAAAAATAAAATAAAATAAAAATAAAAATAAAAACAAAATAATAAGAGCCACAGAACAAGAGCACCAATAGGTAAGCGAAAGGAGATTAATAGTCTAAAACATGAATAAGGCGCCTTCAACTACCCCTTATCCCATGTCAGGTCCTCGGAGAAGTATAACTCATGCAAGTCAATTTTTATTTGATCTTCCCAAGTTCTCCTTGGTCTTCCTTGACTTCTCTTACCTTCCATTATGATACTTTCTATCTTCCTCACATGGGCGTCAAAGGTATTGCTCTGCACATGTCCAAACCATCTCAATCTATTTCGCGCTTCTTTGCAGAAATAGGGGCAACCCCTAGTTTCTCTCTGAACTCTCGATTCCTAATCTGATCCATCAATGTGTTACCGCACATTTACCTCAGCATACACTTTTCTATTACTTCCATCTTATGTTCAAAAGTCATCTTTACGGGCCAACATTCCGTCCCATTCAACAAAGCAGGTTTGATTGCCACTAGGTTAAATTTACCTTTTAACCTACTTGGAAACTTCCTATCACATATCACCCCGGTAGCTGCTCTCCACTTGATCCAATTCGCTTGTATTTGATGAATAACATCCCCGTCAATCTCTTCATTACTCTGAATAATCGATCCCAAATACTTGTACTTGGTTGTACTTGTTACAACTTCTTCACCAATAGACATCTCTAGCTCCCCAATCGGCGATGTCCCACTAAAATTGCATCGCAAATATTCAGTCTTCATACGGATTATGTGCAACCCGTTACTTTCTAAAACTTCCCTCCATTCTTGTAATTTATTTTTAACTTTCACTTTAGTTTCTATTACCAACACTATATCGTCAGTGAGTAGCATGCACCACGGTACTGTCTCCCAGATAGATTTAGAAACCTCTTTCATAATGGTCATAAAAA
>NC_080055.1:16256213-16338713 GCF_026212465.1 Amaranthus tricolor
TGGATTGATTTCCTGTTGTTTGAAGTTGATTGTTCTGCATTATAAATTAAAAAATGTGGACGAAATCAGGTGCTTGTTCAAATCTTGAAGCTGTAATTATACTAAACATTTAATAGTTGTACTTTATCTTTAGTTTAGCTTTTCTCTTTGATATACAAGTTTTAATGTTTGAAATGGATAAAGTTGAAGGATTCGATAGGCAAGAGAAGCAATTATTCATTCATTCTGTGAGAATCAAAATAAGATAATTTTATATTTCTATTGGTTTTCTAACAAACTACTAAAATTTAACAATTGATAATTATCATATAGAAGTACTTCTATACTAAAATTTAACTAACTAATTAATAATTTCAGCCGGTTAGATTAGCTATTATCGCTATTCCTCATTAATGCTTTATAGGGCTAGTAAACAACAATCTTACCTTAAATCCAATTCAAACTCGATTTCAGTTGTTTTAATCAAATGTTCCAACCCAATAAACTGAATAGATTGATTAATTTATTTTGTTAACCAAGTTTTAGTTTGAATAAACTTTCTCTGATTTTTCTGTTTGTACTCGTCATGGTATTGTTTACTCAATTATTTTATTTATTTATTACTTAGCATCATGTTACTAAAATACCCTTTGACCTTTCCGGATTGACTTTGACTTTTGGTCAATGGGCTTTCTGCTGGACTTCTCGTCTTCCTTGGAGGGCCCATGGGCTTTTTACCTTCAGAATACTTAACTTCCCTGTCATCTATCTTCTTTGGCCATCCTCCTTTTAAGGAGAATAACTGCCCACCACCTTCCACTCTTCAATCATGCTTGGCTCTCCTTATTTCAGGCTTGATAACTGTCCATTCTTCCCATGACCAGTCCACCTCCCATTACTCCCACTACTCCCATGATCTTCCACCTCTCCTCTCTGAAGTAACTTCCTCCTTCAACATTATAAATAGGGACAACCATCAGAGAGGAGGGGACATCAAAAAATAACCCTCTTAAGCATCCTTGCTCATACTCCACTTCATTAGCCTACCAACACTCCAATAATATCACCCACTGCATCTTTTTGTATTCATTCTGTAATCACTTACTCCATATTCTCATATCCACGTTCTAACTTGAGCGTCGGAGGGGTTTTCCGGGAGATCACCCCCCGGACAAGGCTAATGTGTTGATTTGCAGGAATTCAAGTCGCTTCCTTCCACGAGTCGCTGCTCTTGATAACACTTCTGCTAAACGGTATTTCAAGTGTATCCCACTTCCTCGTTTCATTACCGAAACAGTTTGGCGCCGTCTGTGGGGAGAGTACAAGAAGTCATGGCTCCCAAGAAGAACCCGACTCAAACCGCCACCGTGCATAGCACAGATACAGACACTTCAGCGGGTCACGCTAATAATCAAGCCGTGACTTGCCGTGATCTGGACATGCTAGCGCGAAATCTCACGGCCGCGTTCTCTGAACAACTCCGCGCCGTCATAAACAATACCCCTACTCAACAACGAGTACTGGAAGACATGGCGAACCAAATAAAGAACTTAGAGGAACGAATCGAGCCCCGTCAAGAGATACCAAAATCTCATGAATCTCAAGATGGGAACTCGAGGACTTCCCATTCCAGTAGACGCAATAAAAATAGGCGGGAAAGGTCCAGAACTTACCCGCACCATAGCAAGACAGATACACGAGATGGCGAATCCAAAACCGCCACTCCAGATGCCCGAACCTTCCTAGAGAGCAAAAAACGAAAGACGTCTGAGAGCGTCCAATCCCTGGTAGATAAAAGAAGGGAGGAAAGGAAGAAGGCGCAACTCGCGGGGTCTAGCCGTCCCCTCACTCCCACCTCCATACCGCGGAATGAGGCCGACAAGAATGTCCTTCCTGAAGAGCCCATATCATTAGTCTCTCCCCTGGCCATGGAGATACTGAATACTCCCAATCCCGGGAAAATAAAGGTACCGAACATGGCTGCTTTCGATGGCACGTCATGCCCGCAGGAGCACCTGACGGCATATAAGAATCTTATGTTGTTGTACACCACCAACTCATCGTTATGGTGTAAGTTCTTTCCAACTACTCTTACAGGAGTAGCTTTGACGTGGTACACCTCCCTTCCCGGAGGAAGCATCCACAACTTTGCCCAACTAGAGGACAAGTTCTTGGGCCACTTTATAGCCTCAAGAAGGCAGGAGAAATCAAACTTCCACCTGCTTAGTGTCACTCAATTGGAAGGAGAGTCCATATCCTCATATCTTAAGAAGTTCCATGAGGCAGTCCTGGAAGTGACTGATTTGGAGGAATCGGTTGCGCTAAACGCCCTAATCAACGGAATGAAGGCCCAACGGCTGAAGTTCCAGTTGGTTGAAAGTCAAGTAAAGACGTACGCAGAGGCCATGAAACAATGCCAAAGTTATGTCACGGCCTCAGAGATATGTCAAGCACATGATCCGAAAAGGCGAAAATTTGAGAAAAAAGATGTCGGGCCCTCCCATCAATCCTCACGAAACAGGGAGGAGCATTCTTCGAGGAGAGAGAAGAATTACATGCCGCGTCGTCCTACACCGCCATCTGATATGGGACCTCCACGAGCCCGACACGTGTATGTTACAGAAGGAGAAACTAGGACGCGGAATCTGGGAGATGGAGGAAACGACCCCATATTCAATCGAAACAGGAGGGACATTTTCTTCGCTGTTCGAGATCAATTGCCAGCTCCACCTCCTGTTACCACCCCCTCTGATAGGCGCAACTATAATCTGTGGTGTGATTACCACAAAGAGCACGGCCATACTCTGGCACAATGCCGCGAACTAAAGCGCATCTTGCATCAGTTGGCTGACGAGGGAAAACTGTCCAGGATCCTCAACAGGAGGGATTATGATGTTGGAAGAGAAGGGGAAAGGAGGCCATGGCAACAGAAACGCAGATCCCCCAAGAGGAACGAAGCCAGACGCGAAAGTTCCGATACTCAAGGAACTATCAACATGATTTTTGGGGGATACACTGAGGAATATCCCACTATCCGCGCTGCAAAAAACAGCGTCCATACTTTGCTGAAAGGACCTCCCATGGCCGCATCTAAGGGACCGGTCATGAAGTTCGATGCCACGACCTCCCAACCGCTGCAACAACCCCATACCGACCCTCTGGTGGTCACTCTTAAAATCGGGCAAATGAAAGTCAGACGGGTGCTGGTAGATACAGGAAGCACGGCTGATCTTATTACAATGGAGTGCTTGAGAAAGATGAAGTTCGAGGAAAAGCACTTACAACCCCTAGACAAACCACTGATTGGGTTTGGAGGGAGTCAGGTCATTCCGTTGGGCACGATCATTCTCCCCGTACGGGTAGGGGAGAGAAGTGAAAGCCGGACCATGCCCATACGGTTCACAGTGGTAGATCTCAACTTCCCCTACAATGCTATCATGGGGCTCCCACTCATTAATAAGATCAAGGCAGCAATCTTTCCCCATCAACTCTTGCTGCAATTCGAGACAGATAATGGACAAGTTGGCATTCTCAAGGGAGACCAGGTGACGGCTCGCCAATGCCTCGTCGACACCCTGAAGCGCGGGTCTTCCGAGACACCTGCAAAAAGAAAAAGGGAAGACAATGTCCCAGCTGTCATGAGCGTGTACAAGGAAAATCCCAGCACGCATGAAAGGCCTCGCCCCATAGAACGATACGAGGAAGTAGACATGTTCGAGGGGAAACAAATCAAGGTAGGGAAAGATCTTCCTAGCACGGTCAAACAGGACATAGTGGCCACCATTGCTGAGTTCCGCGACGTCTTTGCTTTTTGCACGGAAGAAATGCCTGGCATCCCTACCAGTGTCGCGTGTCATAAACTTGACATCAAACCAGGCTATAAACCCATAAAACAAAAGCTACGACATCAAGGAAGAGAGCGGACTGAGGCCGCCAAGGAGGAAGTCGAGAAGTTGTTGAGAGCCGGATTTATTAAAGAATGCAAATACTCTGAGTGGCTATCCAACGTTGTCCTGGTGAAAAAACCGAATGGCAAGTGGAGGATGTGCGTCGACTTCACGGACCTGAATAAGGCGTGCCCTAAAGACGATTACCCACTTCCAAAGATAGATCATCTGGTGGATTCTACAGCAGGCCATGCATTATTAAGCTTCATGGATGCCAATGCCGGCTATCATCAGATTCCGTTGGCAATTGAAGACCAACCTCACACGGCCTTCATTACCAGCATGGGAGTCTATTGCTACAAGGTTATGCCCTTCGGATTAAAAAACGCGGGGGCAACTTATCAAAGGATGGTCAACAAGGTCTTCCAATCTCAGATTGGACGGAATTTAGAAGTATATGTAGATGACATGATCACAAAAAGCAAACAAGCAAGTCAACACGCCGCAGACTTACGAGAGACGTTCCTTACCCTTCGAAAGCACCAAATGAAACTCAATCCTGACAAGTGTGTGTTTGGAGTTACCGGAGGAAAGTGCCTCGGCTTCCTGGTAGACGAGCGAGGCATTGAAGCGAATCCTGATAAGATCCGAGCTATACAGAACATGAGATCCCCCACCTCAGTAAAAGAAGTACAAAAGCTCACGGGTTGCGTGGCTGCTCTTGGAAGATTCCTTTCCAAGTCCGCGGATAAATGTTCACCCTTCTTTAAAACAATAAAACAACAGAAGTTCGAGTGGACAGCAGAAGCAGAAGAGTCCTTCCGCCAACTTAAAGAGCACCTGTCCACCTTGCCAAAACTAGTTTCGCCCATCAAAGGGGAGAAGCTAGTCCTATATGTCTCTGTCTCCGAATATTCGTTATCCGGAGTACTGGTTGCGGAAAGGGAAAAGAAACAGCTTCCTATATACTATGTAAGTCATGCATTCCGTGGCTCGGAGGGAAACTACGGTGAAGTCGAAAAAGTCATATTCGCAATCGTCATGGCAAGCAGGAAATTGAAGCCCTACTTTCAATCCCACCAGGTCATCGTCCGGACTGATCAACCTTTGAAAAAGATTCTGGAAGGGAAAAACAAGTCAAGCCGCGTCACAGATTGGGCAAACCAGCTAGCGGATTTCGGCATCGAATATGAGCCTCGAACAGCAATCAAAGCCCAAGCTCTGGCTGACTTCATTGCTGAAAGCACTCTCCCCTATCATCCTGAACCCAATCAGGAATGGAAGTTGTATGTAGATGGGTCCTCAACACAATCAGCAAGTGGGGCTGGACTCCTCATTGTGTCTTCCGCCGGGGTCCGTATGGAAAGGGCGGTCAGGTTCGAGTTCGCAGCATCCAACAACGAGGCCGAATATGAAGCATTATTGATGGGACTGAGAATTTGCTACGAAGCGGGAGCCAAAAAATTGTCCGCCTTCTCTGACTCCCAATTGATTGTTGGACAAGTGAACGGGGAATTCGAAGCTAAAGATGATAGCATGAAAATGTACCTGCAGCAAGTAAAGGAATTTGTTCAAAAATTCGACAAATTCGCGTTGGAGCACATTCCAAGATCCCAGAATGCCCAGGCTGATTCCCTAGCGAAGCTTGCCAGCTCAGCAGAAACATCCGCGGCTCGAGACATAATCTGGGAAGTGCTTCCTAACCCCAGCATCAACTTCATGGTCGATACCATCGACAGATCAGAAACATGGATGGAGCCATACATCGAATATTTGCGGAATCAGACGCTTCCCCAAGATGAAAGTCAGGCCAAAATGCTCCGGAAGAAAGCCAGATGGTTCGAACTGCACGAAGGAACGCTCTACAAGAAGTCATATACACACCCCCTCCTGAAATGCGTATCCCCTGAAGAAGGAAACTATATCCTCCGTGAAATACACGAAGGTGGATGCGGTATACACCAAGGAGTACGAACTGTCATTGGGAAAGTCCTTAGAAGTGGATATTATTGGCCCTCACTCCGAGAAGACGCGGAGTATTTGATCAAAAGATGTCCTGAATGTCGGTACCACTCAAAGACAGGAAGGAAGCCATCTAATTACTTGACCGCCATGCAAGCCGTCCTGCCTTTCGACAAGTGGGGCATGGACCTCCTTGGCCCCTTCCCTCCGGCAAAAGGGCAACGCAAATTCATCATTGTGGCCATTGATTATTTCACAAAATATGTAGAAGCGGAAGCCCTTAGCTCAATCACGGACAAACAAGTCTGTCTGTTTATATGGCGGAATATCATCACAAGGTACGGCATCCCCCGGGTGATCATAACAGATAATGGAAGGCAGTTCGTCAGCAAGAACACCATCGAGTACTGCGACAAGTTTAACATCCAAATCAGATTCAGTTCAGTGTCCAGGCCGCAAACTAATGGTCAAGTAGAGTCCGCGAACAAAGAGATCCTGAATGGCATTAAGAAGAAGATAGAGGGGGTCAAAGGTAATTGGGATGAAGAACTACCAGGCATCTTATGGGCAAGTCGAACAACCATCAAAGACGCAACGGGGCATACACCTTTCTCTTTAGTATACGGATCTGAAGCCGTGCTCCCAGTTGAAATAGGCGTACCCTCTACAAGGGTCACCTACTACTCACACGACGAAAATGAGGAAGGAAAAAGAGCAAACTTAGATCTGCTGCCAGAGACAAGAGGAAACGCAATGCTGAGATCAATAGCACAAAAACAAAAGATGATCCGTAGCTTCAATCGCCACGTCAAAACCAGACGCATTCAAATTGGTGATTTGGTACTCCGAAAAATAGAAGCTACGGGAAAGATTGTGGAGAAAGGAAAGTTAGGGGCCAACTGGGACGGACCTTTCAAAGTCACCCACGTCATCAAACCAGGAACTTTCGAACTAGAAGACATGAAAGGGAAAAAACTACCCCGACCATGGAATGGAGATCATTTGAAAAAATTCTTCATTTAATAAAATTTGCAAGGGGCAATCGGTAAGCATCAGCATAAACAGCCTCATCAGTGACAGACTCATCAGTACCAATCCGCGACTACAGTCATTCCGCAACATAGTTGCGTTGTAATTCAAAATTACTTCAATCATCGCTTGTATCCTTATCAATCATTAATAAACAGGTTTTATTTTCAGATTATCCGGCTCTTATGTTCGCAAATATTGGGTAAAATTCTTCTGCAAATATTTCGTTCCATTATCAAATTATTCTGTCACTAACGAACTTGTGATACCTATAAGTCGGACCCTTAGGATAGGGTTCCAAGACCAAAAATCACTTGAAGTATTTGACATCCGTTCGTAGCATCGATAAGTCGGACCCCCAGTTTGGGGTCCCTAGAGTTCAAAATATTCTAAGTTTCTCGCAATGATGTTTCCCAACCGGGACATCGATAAGTCGGACCCCTAGTTTGGGGTCCCTGAGTTCAAAAAATCCCAAGTCTCCCACTAAGATACCCCCCAACCGGGACATCGACAAGTCGGACCCCCTTACTGGGGTCTAAGGCGGAAAATATTCTAAGTACAAATCTCCTTGATGTCGCCTGCGCGTGACATCGACAAATCACGCCCTCTGCTAATACGATTAAGCAATATTCCGCGGCCTCAGATGAGAGAAGCCACGGCTCAACGAACAAAAGCATGGATACCACGAATAAACTCCATAATCAGGAATATATATACATCAAAATATTCAAAATACAGAGTTGAATGTTTGCAAAAATCAAATTACAAAATTGCAAGACTATACATTCTCCAAAAAAGCCTCGACGTCTTGATCCGGCGGCAGAGGAGACCCGATCCTTCCCTCTTCAAGACTGGGGGTGAAGCTTACATAATCTTCAACGTTAAACGGCTCCACCCCGATCTCGGACAGCTATCGGGACAAGCCCTAGAGGTTCCTACCTTCGTCAATAATAAGATTCGATAGATCAAGGCACAAAACCTCCAGGTTGGAGAGCGTCAAGTTTTCCGGGACATCTGACGCCGGAGGAGAAGAGAGAGCCAGCTGATCCAAGTCGAGACATAAAGCCTCCCTCTCAGCCTCAGCATCCATCCTTTCGGACCAGGCTCTCTTTTCTTCCGCATCCCAGACAGCGTCGACCAGTACCGCCGACTCCCCGTCCAAGACAGGAGCAAGGTTGGACAAGGCTTCACTCCCCTTCTGATTAGCAGTTTGCTGAAGGGAGGTAAAATCCATGCCCAACTCTGCGGCAGCCAAACGATACTTTTCGTCACTGATCAGGGTTCCGGCTTTCACCATCTCCGCCGTCAGATCTCCAAGAAACTTCGACGCTTCCGGCTCATCCGAAAGAAGCCAGTCTCGAGCTATCCGGGCCTTCCTGGTTAAGCACAGTTTATACACCTTAGCCGCGGATAGGATCATCTTGAAGTGGGTAGAGTCAGTCGATACTTGCTGCATAAGTTGCTGGTTCTGATGAACGAGCTTGGCATGGGTATCCATCAGCAAGCCGACTTCATGGCCGAGGCTCGCAGACCTGGTGGAAGCAGCATCTAAGTTCTCGACGGTCTGGTCCAGCTGCTTCCTTGCCCTTTCCCGCCATTGTTCGGTCTTGACCAAGCGTTCTTTCAGCTCAGAACACTTGGCCAGTTTCTCTTTTAGGCCCGGCAGGTCCTCCCGCAATTTTGATAATTCGTCATTCAGCTCCTCACAGCGGGAGGTAAGGGCGGCCATGGTTTCCTGGTCTGCGGCACTTTGACGGTTTGCGTCGAGCTCAAAAGCCAATCGTATGAACGCCTGCAAAGGAACGGCTACTAAAGAAATCCGGAAACCAAGTAATCACACCACTAAGCATAAAAAGTCATTACCTCTGCCGCCGAAGCTTGTGCCTGACGCACCCTATCACGGGGGGGCATGGACTCTAGTAGGTCGACGTCCACCTTGCTGATTAAGTTGGACGTCGCCCTGTTAAAACGAACAATTAAGCCCTTATGCCCCAACTCCGGAAAGGGTGTCTCGTGTCGAAAAGGGGAAACTTCACGACGACGATAAACCTCAGCAAACTGCGATGAGGGAGCCGCGGAAGACTCCCCCACCTTCTCCTTCCCCTTGTTTGAAGCTGGCCGTGGAGAGTCCAAAGGGGGCGACGCCTCCTCATCCACCGACCTTATGCGGAGAGGTACGGCCGTAGGGATCGTACCCACAGAGGGCCTCTTGGCCGAGCTCTCCTTGTGGGAAGAAGAATCCCGCTTCCTCTTTTTCTTCCCACTCTTTTTCACCCCCCTCGTCTGTGGAGGAATCACCCTCTCAGATTCATCGGGGATGTGAATTTGTTTTCTCTCCTCGAGAAGTCGGAGAGCCTCTTGCTCTGAGGGCACGTCCTCCAGACCCTTCTCTACAGTCGCCGAGTCCTACAAAAGAAAAAGTTAGGAAGAATCAACAGAAGTCTTTCATAACGAAGAATTTTGTGAAGTTATACCTTCGGAGGAAGGGGAAGAGGCTTATCCTCGGGTCGCTGGATGGCCCCTTGAGCAAGTCTTAGAACGCTGAATTTCTTCATCAGCTCCGGATTCTTCGCTCGAAGATTCTCCTTGGCTATCCCTGTAAAACCGCGAGTTAGAAACAGTTAAACATGTCATAGAAAAGAGAAGGAAGAAACCCGGCAACTCTTACTCCGATCGATAGCCAAGCTGATGCCGAATGCTGAGAGGAGGTTCTCGTTCTCCAACTCAGGATGACCGGGTATCCAATTAAGTTGGACGTTCATTGGTTTCCTTCCCAATTGAACGTCCATCTTTGCATATTCAATGATCACCGCGTCACTAAAAGAACACTGCGGGATCCCATTATTAAAACCCGCGAGGTTGGGTTTAATGTCAAAAGAGGTCTTGATATTCCATCCCTCTGAGTTATATAAAAATGCAAATTTCGTCCTATACCCCTTCTGGTTATCGGGGAGGTCTTGGACTATCTTCAGTCCTCGACGGTGTGTAAAAGTAATCCAGCCACAGCCGTATGATTGCGAATTACATAGGCGGGCTCTGAATATATATCTAAAAGCTGTGAGTGTTGGTGGCACGGCCAAAAACTTTGCATAAGATCAAAAAGGCCACCATACAACCCCAGGCGTTTGGGTATAACTCGGGCACTGAATTGTTCAAAAACTCTAACACCTCCCTAAAAAACGGGTGAAGAGGAAATCTAAGCCCTAATTCAAAAGAAGGAAAGTATACAGCTATACAATGTGGGGGAGGAAACCTAACGGTGTCATAATTCCCCGGGGTAATAATGTTTATATTGTCCTTCAAACCCCATTTTTGAGAGATGGCCTCCCGACGGTTGTCTAGATCTCTTTTGGTCTGTAAATCAATGAAGTAGTTTAGGGGCCCGCCGTTTGGAATGTAGAACGGAGGAGAAACTGGCGCTGCACTCTCCCTTCCAGAAGACTCGGTTGATCCTTCAAGGTTTTCCATATCTACATACAATAACCCTTCTAGGTCAGGATTTATTCGCGGCAAGTAATTTGGAAAGAAAGCAATGCTCACTTCCCAAGGAGCAGTTTTCATAATCTCCGGAGGGTATATAGGGGATACAGACGACTCATCCCCAGCTTTTATTGGTTCATAATGGGGGGTAATTCTCACCGAACTACTTTCATTCGAGTCATTCATTGGTAACCCCTTTTTATTAAGACGCCTACGTACTATCAAAGGAGTTTCCGGCAAGTTAGTAGGGTTGGTGTCTGAGTTAGCTATAGTCTCTTGAGTAGTCGCGACATCCATGTTAATAATAAAGTAGTAGTCGAAACTTGTAAAGAATAGAGACTAAATTCATAAACAAATTCAAAGTTCTAGGCTAACATTCAAGAACAGTTTGAAGAATAACTTGAAGAAATTCGAAAAATCTGGAAAAGTTTGAATACCTTAAAAAGAAATTTGAAGATTTGTCAGAAACTTGATGAAGATCTGTCAGAAACCTTGAAGATCTTCGAAGGATTTGTCAGAAGTTTGAAGGAGGGATGAAGATTGTCCGAGCGTCTCTCTCTACTTTCTCTTTCTTGCAATTTGAAGATTTGAGGGAGTTAATGAAGATTAGGTGAAATGGAACTATTCCAACTACCCTATTTATTGCAGCAATAAATGCTTCACTTGGGACTTGAGCATTCGAACGAAAGGGTGGAATTCCGGAGGAAAGCTGGGAAGTCGATAAGTCGGACTCCCAATAAGGGGAAGACAGATTTTTCTTAAGTGTTTAGTAATGACCGTGAAGTCTATTAGTCGGACCCTAGTTGAAAGGGTAATGTTGCGAAATTTTTCTAAGTGTTAATTCTTGAATATAGCCGGAAGGTCGAAAAGTCGGACCCCCAATTAGAGAGGAACGTCATAAATTTGTTTGAGTGTCAAAGCCATCCAACCGGTGGGTCGACAAGTCAGACCCCCAGGGAGGGGTGGAGCAGATAATTATTCAAGTCCTTTAGCACTCGAATATGTCCGGAGAGTCGATAAGTCGGACCCTAAACTGAACCTCCAGGAAGGAAAATCATTTTAAGTATAAAGATTACGCATTCAACCGTCCGACTTATGGACACGGCGGATGAAATGTGATGGAAGGAAATATGAAAATATCTCAAGGGCGAAGGAAATCCGTGTGGTCAATAAGTCGGACTCCTTGGTGCATTCAGTCATGATGTAGAAATTCTAAGTATGAGAGAAGTCCCATATTTCTGTATGATTGAAGACACTGGTCTGCGAGCTGGTTCCCCGTCATAAAAGATGAGGAGTGAAAAGTAAAGTGGCTGATTCCCATATTCATCCGTGTGGTCGATAAGTCGGACCCCCAAATGGCCCTAGTCCAGGTGAAAAATTCTAAGTATAGAACCTCTCATGTGTGTCCGTGGGATCGAAGATGCGAGTTATGGGGCTCATTCCGTATCATGCTAGAATAAAGGGGGCTGCTTTGACGGAGTACTGAACATTTTTATTTTTCCACAAATATCAAGGATATCCGTGTGGTCGATAAGTCGGACCCCCAGGTGGTCCTTCTCTTTCTCAAAATATTCTAAGTGTTGAAGAGGGATTCTCGTGCTGAACTTGCGAGTGAAGACGCAAACTATTAGTTCGCGGCATAGTTCAACCATAGGTGTAGAAATATCTTGAGGAGAATGCTATGCCGCGTCCTTACTAGGGATTCGATTCGTAAATACCCTTGGCGCTACGCGGCATTAGTTCAAAACAGACAGTTGATTTAATCCGCACAGTAGATAAGTCGGACCCTCCTTTGGTGTTTTGTTGAAAACATTTTAAGTGTGGGGATTTCTGCGATATCAGTGAAGCAAGGGCCGAGACATGATGTCGCGGAATCAAGATCCCACATTCACTACTTCGCTGTTGTGTTATAACACGTCTGGGGCTATTCCGCGGCATACTTCAAGCCGCGGCTTCATATGCCTGTTTGACCCGGATTCAATACGTTCTTACCTGACAAGCTTAAAAAGGTCATATCTTTTTCATTACAACTCGGAATTCAGCACATGAACTGTCGATTCGAAGCTTGCAAGCTCAATTTTCATGATCCATGAGGAGATTCGCCACCTGTTGGGCATATGTTTTACCTCATGGGGCTTTCGAATGTTCTCTACGATCATTAAATCAAGCTCCGACGGGCACCTGTTTTTCCGCATAAAGGAGGATGTTTCCAGTCGTTGTGGCTCTCTTTTCACATCATCCTTCATGCGTGGGGCTAATTGTCATGGTATTGTTTACTCAATTATTTTATTTATTTATTACTTAGCATCATGTTACTAAAATACCCTTTGACCTTTCCGGATTGACTTTGACTTTTGGTCAATGGGCTTTCTGCTGGACTTCCCGTCTTCCTTGGAGGGCCCATGGGCTTTTTACCTTCAGAATACTTAACTTCCCTGTCATCTATCTTCTTTGGCCATCCTCCTTTAAAGGAGAATAACTGCCCACCACCTTCCACTCTTCAATCATGCTTGGCTCTCCTTGTTTCAGGCTTGATAACTGTCCATTCTTCCCATGACCAGTCCACCTCCCATTACTCCCACTACTCCCATGATCTTCCACCTCTCCTCTCTGAAGTAACTTCCTCCTTCAACATTATAAATAGGGACAACCATCAGAGAGGAGGGGACATCAAAAAATAACCCTCTTAAGCATCCTTGCTCATACTCCACTTCATTAGCCTACCAACACTCCAATAATATCACCCACTGCATCTTTTTGTATTCATTCTGTAATCACTTACTCCATATTCTCATATCCACGTTCTAACTTGAGCGTCGGAGGGGTTTTCCGGGAGATCACCCCCCGGACAAGGCTAATGTGTTGATTTGCAGGAATTCAAGTCGCTTCCTTCCACGAGTCGTTGCTCTTGATAACGCTTCTGCTAAACGGTATTTCAAGTGTATCCCACTTCCTCGTTTCATTACCGAAACAGTACTATTTTGGCTTTTCTGCATTTAAAATTGATTTTTATTATGATTACTTTAATCATCTAAGAGGATATATGGTTAATATTTTTAAGGAAAAATTATCAGGAAATAACAATTCTTGTGTGAGGCGGTTTTATCTTATATTGTATTGGGCTTATTAGCCCATAAGCAAAATAAAAGAGAAAAAGCTGTTTTATTATAAATCGTATCTCGGCAGGATAACCTCAAATTAAGAACTTCATATACTAATAATTTATATTACTAAGGCTATTTAGTCTATGTATAAAACGCGTCTTACATTGAGAACGTCTCATACAAGAATTTGTTGTTCTTTAATTCATCCTCTCTTCCTCTCTCTTATCCTCTTTTCTCATCAATTGTCTTCTTAAATTGGAATCACAAATTTTTGGTTGAGACCGTTTATTATATAGACGCCTATGTTTGGGCCGCCCCAGTTTTTGAATTTTTCTTTTTTAAAAAGAAATGAGGTAACTGATTATTATGAAAATATGCGCATCCTGAAAAGTTATATCATAACCTTTCAACTTCAACTTTCTCTCCACTCCTTATTACTCTCTTTCGTAACAACTCTCAATTTCATCCCTCAAAATTTCGGTTTCTTGTGTTACTCTTCCAAATCTTCATCCTTTAATCTTCGAGTTTCTTCTTCAAGATTATTCACACTTGTGATTTTTCTTTATCTGGTCAAATTTCTCAACCTCTGCGTTTCATCTAAGGTATGTGTTTCAAAATTCTTTCAATGGCTCCATTTTCGCACGAAAAAGCTTCATTTTTTGGTTAATTTTTCGGTATTTCTTGTACTGTTTTTAGGTTTTCAAACAACATTTGCGTTTCATCCAAGGTATGTGTTTTAAAATTCTTTCAATGTTTCACCATTTTCGTCTGAAAAAGCTTAGATTTTTCGTTGATTTTTCGCTATTCTATGTACTGTACTTAGGTTTTCATAATGGAAAAAATCAGTGACGATGATGTGTTAGCTTATGGTTTTTCTAAAATGAACAAAAGGATTCCTCCCAGGGATCACAATGTCACCAATCAAGAGACAAAGACGACAGAAAAAGTCCCCAAAAAAAGGACTCCCATGCCTTAGACTTCACCGGTTAAAATAGAGATGTATGAAGTAATGTAAGTTCATCCTTTTGATCTAATTTGAGATTATTGTATTATATATTTTGGATATTTGACCCACTCATTTGGGATTATGAAATCGTTGAGTGCAGGATAAATTATGGAGTGTTGTGTTGTATTTTTTTTTTTTGGAGTATGATTTTGTGATGGTTTGTACTACGATAAGACATATTTGCTCTTATATTAATCTATATTTGTGTCTAAAATAAATGTATTTGCTCTTTTATAATTTATGTGTATGTCTAAAATAATTCATATTCATAGTAGGGATTACAACACTGACGTTGGAGTTATAATATTATATACTCCCTCCGATTCTTTTCAGTTATCCCACTTAATTTTTGACACTGTTGATCGATCACTCTTAATTTGTATTTTATTCTTAATCTAGACGTTAAAATATAGTCATATGGGATCTTGTTTGATTCATCTCAATGTAAATTTTATTAATATCAAATTTTTAAAATTTTTAATTATGCACAATTAGAGATATTTAGAATTGAATTAGTGCATTGGATAGTGTGCCCAAAACTAAATAGGACAACTGAAAAGAATCGGAGGGAGTATTTGGATTTATAATATCATATAGTTGGAGTTATAATATTATGTATTTGCTTTTATACTAACGTTGGATGTATAATATTATGTATTTGGATTGATATTTTTATGTGGGATTGTTTTACAAAGTATTTGGTGTTTTATTGATATGCAATTGGAATTATAATAAGGTATAATGGAAGCTTTATGTTTGGATATATAACATTATTAAATTGCGTTTTTTTTCAGTGTTGATAAGAACATATATACCAACTGCAAATCCCATTTATTTCTAATAAATGGTAAAGAACAAGTGAAGCTAACTACTAAGCAAGTTGATGACGTTAATGATATTGGCTTTGGAGGCCTTCTTAGAATGAATCCTTTTAGGTTTTTCGCTGGTCTAATTCCTTTTCTGGTTGCCCACTTTGAGCAGTAAGCCGCATCCAGTGTCTGCCGAATCAACCTAACTACATTATCACGACTGATGACATTTATGACTTTTTTGGGTTGCCGTTGAACCCTTCTTAACGACTAATTACTCGGTCTAAGAGAGCGGAGAATGACATTAATACATGGCTAGGGAAGGTTGGCTTCCCTAAGCCTGAGACCGTCAAGGCAAAGGAGGTTCTTGCTATGTTTAACAGTTTCCCCGAAGGCGGGGATGATTTTGATTAATAAGAACAAGGCCATACCTAAAGCACCAACCCTAATAAGCGGGTCCGTGTATATCTATTTGGCACAACCCATTGTGTAAGTGAAAATATTTCTTGGTTTATTACACTACAAATATTTATCATAATATATTTTCTTATATACTACATTATATTTGAGATTTTCATAGTAGTTAATTGGATTTGTATTGTATTATTTTTATAATTATATCATTGTTTTGAATCAGTTTTGGTTGTGCAACCTTCTCAATGATAATAATAAGTATACATCCCAAGAGGATAAGAAGACGCAAGTGATTAACAGTTGGAGACAGTGGGTCGAAGTGTATTGCCCCATGAATTTCAAGAGTTGTAATATCGTCTATACCCTATAAAAATCAAAATCTTTTTCTAAATTTTCAAAAATGAAACCAACAAATGGCTTTTTATCATCTTCACAATAAGGAAACCACTCAGTAGAACCGTTACGACTAACATGTGTTATAGTTCTCGGAGTTTTAGTCACGTTTAATAAAAAAAAAGACACTATGAGATTCAAATATTACGCAACAAAAACAACTATCTATGAAGAAAATTCTGATCAAATGTGATGTTGTCTTAATATATATGTGCTTCTTGCTTATAAAAAAGGTGCTATTACTTTTTGAACTCATAATGTGATGCTTTCTTGATAAATATGTGATGGTTTTATGATGAACAAATGATGCTTTGTTGATAAACATGTGATTCTTTCTTGCTAAACATGTAATGCTTTAATTAAATTGTGATGCTTTCATTAAAATATTCAACTAAAAATTTGTATCTCATCCGTAATTAATAACAGTCTCTAAATTATATCACTGATGCAAGAAACAAAACTTGCCTAAAATAAACTAATCTACTTAATGCTTTCCCATTCAAATGAACCCAAAACTCAAAATTCATCATCTTCCAGCAGTCTATTTCCATATCTCAAAGCTCAGTATAGCATTTCTCATCAAGTTCTACACATTTAACAACACTTGATTACTATCTAAAATATTCAACTAAAAATATGTTCTCATTAATAAGAAAATATTCATCAGTAATTCTCGATTTATTGGTTTATAAACCTAAAATTTAGATTTCATAAAAATTATCTTCTAATTCAGCCAATTGTAAAGATAAATTTAAGCATTCTTATTCATTGTTGATGGATCTTTCTGATTCTTCATTTGCTAACATTATGTTTGTAGAATAAAAGGGGAGATGATATCGAAAAATCGCAACCCTAAATCAAAAAAATCAAATCTAAATCAACCCTAAATTAAGCATTCTTATTCTTTCTAAAATATATATATAAATTTTTTTGAGTATTATAATACTAAAAAAATTTAATTTTCTTATTTATTTAGATTCCGTGAATCTATTTTTTTTTAAGATACTTTATACGCTTAATGAACATTTATAGAAGGATAATGCCTTGCTATTATATTCAATTCCCTTAACCATGTAATATTTTCCTTTAAAATTCAATACCCACATAAAAAAATTTAGAAAAAAACAAAATAATTTACAAAAAGAACTCAATTGATACACTAAAACAAATCAGGTCAGGCGGCGGTAATGTGGATTCAGTGTATAACACACTAACAACATACTGACAAAACAAAAAGAAAACGGGCAATTTACTTAAGATCAAATTCAAGTGTAAAGTATAACATTTAATTGATAAGAAAACAAAATTTTATAACAAAATTTAAAAATTTTGGAGAAAAGCGGTACTATTATTATTATAAATTAAGGTTTGAAACAATAACTGAAATTAAGAGAGTTTAAGAAAAAAAGTACTACCTTGTTTGCGCTGCTGTTAAAGAAAGTTCTAACCTTAGAAGAAGAGTTGACAGGAACGCTTGTTTTGAAGAGAAGATGAGTAACTCATTCTAATTTCTATTTGGGAACTATATTATTTAATTAAAATAATTAAGCTTTATTAGCTAAAAACCTATATTCCTAAAATTAATAATGTAGGAAAAATCACAAATAAATTGAAAATCAACCCCAAACAAACATTGAGGAGAAACAAAACTCACAAAATGCGAAATTTAATCATAAACCCTAACTTTATTCGCCTGACGTTGGTATTAAATTTTGCCCTCAAATCAAAGTACTTCTATATAGTAAGACAAACAAATTCAATATCATTATTTGCATTTTTTTTCAATAATTGATCTCAATGTACTTATGATAACTTAGTAGACAACAAACAAAAATTGGCAGCAAGTAGACTTGTGCATTGGGACGGATAAGGGTTAAGTCGGGCTTGAATGAAATTGGTCGGGTCGGCAGAGTCTTGCAAAATTAAATGCTGGCTTATTACGAGTTGGGCCTAATGAGCGCAGCCTGCCTAACCCGACCCATATATCATACTTTCTGATTAAACAACCTTTAACTGAGGAAAGATATTACAATCCTCACAAAACATATTATGAAAACGATCGCCAAATACTTACGATGTTAAGAACAAACAACAATGAGCAAAATTAAGTTTGACAAAGTAACAAACAAGGACACAAAGATTTAAGGAGGTTCACCCAATGATGGCTACGTCCTCCGTGGTGTGTAGTTTATGTTTATATTATATCAAATGAATACAAACAACACTTCAATATGAAGAATTACAATTGAGATAGAGATAACAACAATAGGCTATGTGTTTGGCTTAAGGGTTGTGTTTGATGTGTTTTGCATACTTGAAGTGTGGGTATGAGAGCCCTATTTATAGTGCTAGGTACTTGAAGATGAATGGCTCACATAAATACATAGTTAATTTAGGGTAATGAATACTATGAAATAACTCTAAGAACTTGAAAAGGCATTATCTCAAGAGTCACACACATGAGACTCTTCACCTTAATCTTCATTAACACCAATAATTCCCATGAATACTCTTCACCTTATTACACCCTTTTGGATTCCACAACTCAAGAGTCACACACATGAATTCAACCCTTTAATGTGCACTCAAGTCACACATTAGTATAGTATCATTTATAATCACATTAGTATACTACCATTCATAACATATTATATAGTATACTTACCTCACACACTTTGTTGCACATTTCACCAACAAGACCTTTAAGCCATTTTGCTTCCTTGAATGACTCGGCCACGGCTATGTACTCCGCTTCGGTTGTAGAAAGAGCAACCACATCTTGCAAAGATGATTGCCAACTAATCGCCGAACCACCCAAAGTAAACACAAACCCACTTGTGGACTTTCTATTATCTAGATCACCACCATAATCCGAGTCACAAAACCCGGTTAGCTCACTTGAATTTTTCCCATACATGAGACAAACATTTGAAGTATCTTTCAAATACCTCAATAGCCATTTTAGTGCCTCCCAATGTCCCTTACCCGGATTAGACATATATCTACTCACCAAACTCACCGCATGAGCAATGTCGGGCCTAGAGCATACCATAACATACATAATGCTACCAACGACACTAGTGTATGGAATTCTTACCATTTGCTCTTCTTCCTCTTTTGTTTGTGCACACAAATTCTTGGACAATTTGAAATGAGAAGCAAGAGGAGTAGACACACCTTTAGCATCATCCATGGAGAAACGTTGAACAACTTTCTCAATGTACTTCCTTTGACTAAGGTATAAGACACCCTTAGCCCGATCTCTCAAAATCTCCATCCCAAGAATCTTCTTGGCTTCACCAAGATCTTTCATATCAAATTCACTTGAAAGCAACTCTTTCAAGTCCTCCACCTTGAGCAAAGAGCTACATGCTACTAGCATATCATCAACATATAAGAGCAAATATAGTAAAGAACCAGCTTCAAATTTCTTAAGATAAACACAGCTATCATAAGAACTTCTAACAAAATCATGTGAAATCATAAAGGAATCAAACCTTTTGTACCATTGCCTTGGAGATTGCTTCAACCCATACAATGACCTCTTCAATCTACACACATGATTCTCCTTACCGGCTACCTCAAAACCTTCCGGTTGCTTCATAAAGATTTCTTCTTCAAGCTCACCGTGAAGAAAAGCCGTCTTTACATCCAATTGATGTAACTCCAAATCCTCCATCGCCACCAAAGCAAGCAATGCCCTAATAGAAGAGTGTTTCACGACCGGAGAGAAAACTTCGTGAAAATCAATACCCTCAATTTGAGAGTATCCCTTTGCAACAACCCTTGCTTTGTAGATGGGAGGAATATCACTAGAAGGACCCTCCTTCCTCTTGAATATCCACTTGCACCCCACAATCTTCTTTTTCTTTGGTGCAACAACGATATCCCAAGTTCCATTCTTCGCAAGAGATTCCATCTCTTGTTTCATAGCAATCAACCACTTGCTTGAGTCATTTGAGGCCATAGCCTCCTTGTACGTACTTGGTTCATTTAACCCTTCAACTTCGCTAGCAATGTTGAGAGCATAAACAACATAATCACACTCTTCAATGTACCTCCTTGGAGCCACGATCTTCCTTCTTTGCCTAGTTGTGGACAAAGGAGGAGACCTTTGTTGAACATCATCATTTTTCTCATTATCAATATTGGAGGATTCAACCTCTACTTGTGCTTCATTATCATCATTATTAAAAGGTTTTTCAACATTAGATATAAGCATGCTATCTTCATCAAAAACAACATCTCTAGAAACAATAATTTTCTTTGAATCATTACACCATACCCTATACCCCTTTACACCCACTCCATACCCCACAAAGATACCTTTTCTAGCCCTAGGTTCTAACTTACCATCATTTACATGAATATAAGCTGGACAACCAAAGATTCTAAGACTAGAATAGTTTACCGGAGTGTTGTACCATACCTCTTGTGGCGACTTGAACTTCAAGGCGGTATGAGGTGAACGGTTGATCAAATAACATGCCGTAGCCACCGCTTCGGCCCAAAATTGTTTCCCCAAATTTGCTTGATTTAGCATGCATCTTGCCCTTTCCAATAACGTTTTATTCATCCTCTCCGCAACACCATTTTGTTGAGGACGACCTGCACAAGTTCTATGTCTAACAATACCTTCATTAGAACAATAATTGAGAAACTTGCTATCAACAAATTCAAGACCATTGTCGGTTCTCAAGGTCTTGATGCTCCTACCGGCTTTCTTTTCAATCATCTTCTTCCATTCCAAGAAGACATCAAAAACTTCATATTTATGTTTTATAAAATAACACCAAACTTTCCTAGAGTAATCATCAATAAAGGTCAACATGTAGCTACAACCACTAAGGGAGGGCGTTCGAGAAGGCCCCCACAAGTCGGAATGGACATAATCTAATATCCCCTTAGTGTTGTGGATGGCGGGTTTAAAACTAACTCTCTTGTGTTTCCCATAAACACAATGTTCACAAAAACCAAGGTTCCCAAAATTTTTCCCATTAAATAAACCTTGTTTAGAGAGTTCAAATATACCTCTTTCGCTCATGTGACCAAGCCTTAAGTGCCAAAGTTTGGTGTCACGATCGGACATTGTGCTTGTGGATACATTCGCCGAGCCAAGAATGGTTGAACCTTGAAGAGCATACAAACTCCCATTCAACCTCCCCTTCATCACCACTAGTGAACCCTTGGCTACCTTCATAACTCCACCTTCACAAGTGATTCTACACCCGATCTTATCAAGAGTACCCAAAGATAAAAGATTCTTTTTCAAGCCCGGGACATACCTTACATTGGTTAAGGTCCTCACAATCCCATCAAACATTTTAATTTTAATGCTCCCAATCCCAACAACCTTACATGTGGTGTTGTTTCCCATGGTAACATTTCCCCCATCAACACTTTCAAATGTATGGAAGAAAGTTTTGTTGGGAGTCATGTGGAATGTGCACCCCGAATCAAGAATCCATTCATTATTACCTTTGTACTCATGAGTGGCAACAAGAACATCGCCATCATCACTATCATTCACATAACTAGCATTGGCATTGCTAGTTCCTTCCCTTGCCTCTTCTTCTAGCTTTCCCTTAAGCTTCCAACAATCCTTCTTGATGTGGCCCTTAAGCTTACAATAGTTACAAGTCTTATTTTTGTTTGGCCTTACGGACTTGGACCTTCCTTTACCCTTGTTTCCACTCCCACTAGTGGAACCTTTCTCTTGTGACCTCCCTCTTACAAACAAACCGTCACTAGCATTGCTTGGTGACTTTTGTGACAATTGTGTATCAATGAGATCCCTTTGAGTCAAGGCATTCTTCACATCATCACTACTCAAATTATCTCTACCATAAAGTAGAGTTTCTCTAAAATTTTTATAAGAAGGGGGTAAAGAACATAAAAGATAAATTGACAAGTCTTCATCATCAAGCTTAACATCAATGTTTTGTAAATCCATAACAATGGAACAAAACTCATCCAAGTGAGGTTTTAAAAGTTTACCTTCCTCCAAGCGTAAGTCGTAGAGTCTACTCTTCAAAAGTAGCCTATTGGTAACACTCTTGGCCATGTAGAGTGATTCCAATTTCTCCCATATACTCTTGGTTGTTGTTTCTTTAACAACCTCTCTTAGAACTTCATTGGATAAGCATAATTGGATTGCCGATAACGCCTTTGTGTCTATCTCTTCCCATCTCGATGCGGACATTCCTTCCGGCATCTTCTCTACACCATCAATCGCCTTGTGCACACCATTTTGAATCAAAATGGCTCTCATTTTGACTTGCCATAAGCCAAAGTTTACATTCCTATCAAACTTCTCAATATCGAGCTTCATTGTAGTCATGATTTTCAAGTAATAATTTCTTAAAACACCGCAAAATAACCTTGGCTCTGATACCAATTGAAAACGATCGCCAAATACTTACGATGTTAAGAACAAACAACAATGAGCAAACAACAATGAGCAAAATTAAGTTTGACAAAGTAACAAACAAGGACACAAAGATTTAAGGAGGTTCACCCAATGATGGCTACGTCCTCCGTGGTGTGTAGTTTATGTTTATATTATATCAAATGAATACAAACAACACTTCAATATGAAGAATTACAATTGAGATAGAGATAACAACAATAGGCTATGTGTTTGGCTTAAGGGTTGTGTTTGATGTGTTTTGCATACTTGAAGTGTGGGTATGAGAGCCCTATTTATAGTGCTAGGTACTTGAAGATGAATGGCTCACATAAATACATAGTTAATTTAGGGTAATGAATACTATGAAATAACTCTAAGAACTTGAAAAGGCATTATCTCAAGAGTCACACACATGAGACTCTTCACCTTAATCTTCATTAACACCAATAATTCCCATGAATACTCTTCACCTTATTACACCCTTTTGGATTCCACAACTCAAGAGTCACACACATGAATTCAACCCTTTAATGTGCACTCAAGTCACACATTAGTATAGTATCATTTATAATCACATTAGTATACTACCATTCATAACATATTATATGGCCAAAAATTAAATTTTTGTTTGCTGGAAAAGTAAATTATAGCTTTTAGCTATATATCTCCATTGTTAAACAAATATAACTATAAGAAAATTAGATATGACTACGTGTTTTCTTTTCGTATTTTATAATAAAGTCCATGTGTACCTTATACTTTATCTTCTTCATCAGTCCAATTATAACTATAATATATACATATATATATATATATATATATATATATATATATATATATATATATATATAATATTAATATTAATAATATTAATATTAATTAATACTCTCTCCATTTTCATATGTTTTTCTCAAATAAAATTTAAGAATTTTAGTTTCAAACTTTGATTATGATTTCTCATCAATCTATATGAGAAAACAAATTCATTTGGGATCTTGATAAATTCGTGTCAATATACATTCTCTAGATATAAAATTTTTATAATTTTTGAAAACTCACAATTAAAATTATTTGACTTTTAAGTTTGAATTGGGATTCGCGCAAAAAGCGAACGAAGAAAAAATGAAAACAGAAAGAGTATTTATAATAATTATTAATATTAAGTAATATTAACAATATTAATAATAGATAATAGATTTGACCAACCTACAAGCCAAAAGCCAACCAAAAAGTTAGGCGAAAAGACATAAACCAAACACCCCCAAAGTTATAAATAGTGAAAATATTATTCATTTTTGTTGAACTGAATAGTGTTAACAAATTTGACAAACTAACACGCCAAAAGATAAAATTAACCAAAAATCTAAGCAAAAAGTCATAAACCAAATACCCCAAAGTAATGAATAGTGAAAACACTACTTAGTTTTGTTGAAATGGATAGTGTTAAAACCTTACCCAGATTTTATAGTTAATAGATAATATAATAGATGATAGATTTTTGAAAACTCACAATTAAAATTATTTGACTTTTAAGTTTGAATTGAAATTTGCGCAAAAAGTGAATGAGAAGAATAAATAAAAATAGAGGGAGTATTAATTAAAGTATATTAATATTAATATTAATAATATTAATATTAATTAATATTAACAATATTAATAATTGATAATAGATATGACAAAACAACAAGTTAAAAGTTAAAAGCCAACAAAAAAGTTAGGCAAAAAGCCATAAACTAAACCCCCCAAAGTAATGAATAGTTAAAACTTTATACACTTTTGTTGAAATGAATATGTTAATAGATTTGACCAACCAACAAGGCAAAAGTTAACCAAAAAGTTAGGCAAAAAGCCATAAACTAAACACCCCCAAAGTAATGAATAGTGCAAACACTATTCATTCTTGTTGAAATGAATTATGTTATTAGATTTGACCAACCAACATGCCAAAAATCAACCAAAAAGTTAGCCAAAAAGTCATAAACCAAACACCTTAAATAGTGAAAACGCTATTCTTTTTTGTTAAAATGAATATTAAAACCTTAGCCACATTTTATAGTTAATAGATAATAGATTTGTTGAAACAAATAGTGTTAAAACCTTAGTCACATTTTATAGTTAATAGATAATAGAAATACATAATTGATAATAAAAGTATTAATTGATATTTATATTAATAATATTAATACTAATTATTGATATTAATTAATATTAACAATATTAATAATATATAATAAATAATAAATAATAAATAATAAATAATAAATAATAGATTTCACCAATCAACAAGTTAAAAGTCAAAAACCAACCAAAAAGTTAGGCAAAAAGACATAAACCAAACACCCCTAAAGTAATAAATAGTGAAAACACCGCCTTTCATTTTTGTTGAAATAAATAGTGTTAAAACCTTAGCCACATTTTATAGATATAACGTTTCACCATAACAAGTGTCAATCACTCAATTAAAGAATTTTCTACAGTTCATTAGATGCAAAATTGAACTGTAAAATTTTTTTGCTTGTTTTTTATATGTAATAGATAAAAAAAAAAGAAACTAATTTAGAAAGAAAATGCAGTTTATGTATACCTGAGAACAAAAATCAAGAATAAAAAAGAACCCTTGTACAATCATCCCAAAGGAATTAACAAATAACCACCAAAACCCATTATATAAACTTAAACATTTAACATATGTTCTTTAGCTTCCTTCAATTCAGCTCCAAATAAATTCATTTAACCTATAAGTAAACCAGTGGTATTCCCAAAGCCATTGAGAAAAGGGAAGCCACTCTAATTACAAATTGTAATTTATAAATCAAAGTAAAACTAGCTACATGAACCGAGAAAGAGTTGAAGAGGAGAAGACATTTTTCAATGCAAATTGCAAAATCATTACTACTCCCAAAGCCATTTAAAAAAGGCAAGCCTATGTAATTATTCTAAAGTTGGTTTTTACAAGAGACATGAGATTCATTTAGTTGGGTCTTAAACACACTTTTTACTTTGCATTGACTATTATTTACGGGGCCTTTCATTATCAATATGACTATTTTACATGGGCCCCCTAAATAACAATTTTTTTACTCCTTAAGTTTGGGCCCTGGGCGGTTGTCCTATTGGCCTACCCTCAGGGCCGACCCTGGGTGCAATGTTCTTCCTTATTTTAGATAGTCAATTTTTCATATTGGAACTGCTGCTGCTGTCTGGGTGTGTCTTTGTTGAGAGTTATTGTATTTCACATATTGCAATTGCTACTGCTGCTTGGGTGTATCTTTGCTGCTGTTGCTGCTGCACACAGTGAAAGAAGTTGGCTACTGTCTTGCAACTCAACTGCTGCCAGATATTTGTTGTTCGCTTAATGAAGAGTCTATTTCTCAATTGGTTTTATTGCTTTGTTTGTGTGGATTTGAGCTGCTAATACCTATGGCCTTTTAGTGATTGAGTTATAAAATTTGTACACTTTTTAGAACTTTGTATTGAAAATGAGTTGTAAATTTTTATTGCTTTAGTTTAAACTCTTTTTTATGAGGTTTCTCTTCATTCAGTCCGAGTAATTTATTATTTTAATGATAATAAAAACTTTATCAATTATAATAATAATATTAATAAAAAATAATAATCCTGTCAATAATTATATTAGTATCTATACCCGCACTTATTTACGTATAAAAACAAGAAGAAAAACAATAGAATGTACTAAATCATTTAGCCACGCTTATTAAGTGAAGAAATATTGTGATGCCTATAAGCATGGCAATTGGCAAAAAGTAATATCATCCATGCTTAAAGCGTGGCAAAAAACAAATTTAGCCACTATTAAGCGTGCCTAAAATTTACTCCACAAGCTGGAAGCATGCTTAATTAAGCGTGACTAAATGCATCAGCCTCACATATAAGCGTGCCTAAATGTATTTTTAAGCGTAGGTGGAGACAACATTTTTTGTAGTGGTTTGAACGTCACATTATTATTTACCTAATTTAACATAGCTTTTAAATATGTTAATAAATTATATTCATTGTAAACTTATAATTATTTAAATTTTTATTATTTACTTAATTTATTAGTCATGTAATCAATAAAAAACTAATAAGATTATTCCATTTGTCAAAACTCTAATAGTCTGATACTTGGAATTTTCTGACTTTTTTATAACAATCATATGATTATAATACAATCATACAATTGTTATAAAAAAGTTGAAAATTTTCAAGTGTCAGACCCTGTCCTTAGTTCTTTGTTTTCTTTTTGTAGTGGGTTCTCCTTTTATTTATAGGACTTTTGGTTATCTTTCTCGTGTATCTACGTCTCTTTATCTTTCTCGAGCCGGGGGACTCCTTTAGCCACGCTCTTCTTTATGGGTATGAGTTGCCGCCGTCTTTCCCTCCCCAGACCTTGTTCTTAGTTTTCTATGAGCGGGAGACACTGGGTAGGATGATGATGATGATGTATGATTGTATTATTACATTTGTCAAAACTCTAATAGCCTCAGACTTGGTATTTTTCAACTCTTTTATAACATTGTATAATATGATTATGATTATGATTATGATTATGATTATGATTATGAAAATAATTTAAATTAATATACTTGTCAAAATTCCTTACTTACGTATAAATTATGTTTTTTAAAAAAATCAATTTATTTAAGATTCTTATTTAGATATAAAGAATTAATGTAATGATATTTACTTACCTAATTTAACTTTTAAATTCATTTAGGAAAATAAATTATCACGCAATCAATTATAGTCCTATCAAATTAATACATCTTGTAAAACTTTAAGAAGTCGCCATGTGTTATTTTCCAGTTCTTTTATTAGTATTTATTCTTAATTAGATATAAAGAATTTATGTAATAATATTTACTAACCTAATTTAACTTTAAAACTTGTAAAAATATTCCGTTTGGCAAAATTCTATAAAATCACCGCTTAAAATTATCCAGTTCTTTTATAGTATTGTATGATTAAGCCTTGTTTTTGTGCATTGTAGGATTCATCCTGTTTCTTGCGCATATGAGTGATCGCCTAGATCATCACATTAGAGAGCTTCAATAATACTTAATATCCCTACTTTTCTTGATTTATGCTACATATATCACTAAATTATTGTCTTTGATTGATTTATGTACTAAGATATTTCTCCAAGTACTTGAATGTGTGAAATGAGTGAGAATGAATAGGATGGATGAATGAGAAATGAGAATGAAGATGATGAGTGTTACAATGCTTTAAAGAAAGAAGACAAGGGTGCATATGTAATTTCACACATCAATGGAAAAAAATGATTTTGAGTAATAATGTTACAGTAGCTTTAAGTACGATATTACAATGTTACGCTATGAAATTTTTTTAAGATTTGCTACCATTGACGTTTCTTAAAACTACGTTACTAGCATATTGAATATCCCTTCTTGTTTTAAATCAACTGGTCCAGGGTTTGGAACTCCAATTTCATGACGTTTAATTGATTCGTGAACATCATCCAAAAGTAACAGAAGTTTTCTGTCTATCAGGGCCTGATGTATAAGAGTGCAAATTTCATCTTCTGTGTGGGATCCAATTTGTACATTTCAATGATAACTGTTGTGCAATCTCATCTCTCACATGTTTTGATATGAAAATTTAGGGACAATCACAAAAGCAACCTGGTCAAAGAACTCCTTGGCTGCAGCATGTTGGGACAAGTTTCTCAGGACAGTGGTCTTGCCACTACCCCCTCTTCCATATAGACCAATTCTTCTGTGACGAGGATCCTTGAAAGCTTCCACAATTTTCTCAACGGTACAATGGACATGTCTCGCTAGAACCTCGTTCATTTCACAACTCCCTGCCTGACATGAAATTCTGTGGACTTTTTCATTCTGGTCAAAAATGCCAAAAGCTGCAGATGTAGTTCGCACATCAGGATCCACTACAATCTGATCAAACAAAATCTCCGATTGAGGAGGTTCACTCATTTGTAGTTCCATGTGACGCCTGTGTTAATTTGAAATCTGTGTCAAATATTTTAAAAGTTACAGATGTTGTTTGCTCATCAGGATCCACTGCAGTATGATCAAACAAACACCCTGATTGCGAAGGTTCACTCATTTGCAGTTCAGCTTCTACATCATATGACATCTGTGTTGATTTTACTGCCTCAACCATTTCTTCACGGACATGAATATCAGTACAGAGAGATGAAGGGATGTCAACACTAGTACTTAGAGATGAACGGCTAACAAAATCATGTTTTACTACATTTTTACCAGGAAGTCTTGATCCTGATATAGAAGGTTTATAGATGTTTTCCCCAATCGGGTGGTATAGTTCTGTTTCTAGAACATGTGAAATCTCCATTAATTCTGATGCACTCGAACGTGTATCCAAATCACTCTCAATTTCGGTTTCGAAACCAAGGGTAGCCTTATTTGGTAATTCATTACTTTCTTCCAATAGTTCCTTGTTCCTACTTGATACAGGGATTTTAGGAATTGCATCACTGCTAGTCACACTTATTTCCGCTTTTGCCTGTTTTTTTTTTTATCAGTGGAAATAGCCATAAAAATAAAGTTAATAGCAATTTCATTAATAAGTCCAAACATTTAACATATATAGCATAAAAAAGAACCTCAATGCTATATGGTATTTTGCAATTGCGCACATGCAAGCCAGCATAAAGCATCATCTACTCTTCAAGAACAGCACTCCCTACATTCTTATGAATGCTCCTTGTAGATTCTTATGCTAAACTACAATTTAACTTTTTCCGTAAATGTTACGCAAAATTTATAGTAAAAACTACTGATCAAAGGTACGTTAAGCTCAACCTATTCTGATTTGCAAATGTCCAAGAACAGCAATGTTGACACTTGTTTTCTTCAACACTAGTTAGTAGATGATGTGGCATGTGTAAGATTTGGGTAGTGTTAGAATAAAAGGATAATATTCTGTTTTGAATATTATCCTTATTTAGCTTAGTTAATTTTACCAAGTAAATATTGATGTATATCTCCATTCCATGATTATAGCCTAAGAAATCTCATGAATATGGAAAGATTAGGAGGAACGTCCGCCTAAATGCTAGGCCTCACATACTGTACAAATACTTGCCATTGTTCAATGGTCAAAGCAAGGAATTAAAACTCTTTCATGGTATCAGATTAAGGTTTCGACCTTGGCTCCATTCTCTAACATTCTTCTTCCTTCTCTTCTGCTGCAAATTATGACTCCCTCTCCCAAATTTCACCCGGCCTTGACAGTCACCAATGTCAAGTCTCTTATTCCTATTGAATTAGACACTGAAACTGGAATGTATCATTCCTGGGCTGCTCTATTCAAAGTCTTGTTAGAGTCCATGACGTCTATGAGCACATCATACCACCTACTACAACAGAGGAAATTGCCGCCTATGAGAAAATCAAATCAGAAGACCTATCTCTTTGGAAACGCCTCGATGCGGTGGTACTACAATGGATTTATGGGACTATATCCAACAATCTTCTTCTCGCAATTCTACTCAAGGATGACTCTGCTCAAGGGGCTTGGTCTCGTCTCGAGTCCATGTTCAAAGACAATAAAGCTTCACGTGCAACCCATCTTGAAGAAGAATTATCTGATCTCAATTTTGAGAATTTCTCCTCCATTGATGCTTACTGCAATCATATAAAATCATTGGTGGATCGTCTCGCAGATGTTGATGCTCCGATCCCAAACAGTCGTCTTGTTCTCAAACTCACCGGTGGTCTTCCCGAGGCATATTCTGGCACCGTGGATTTTATTCAAAATCAAGAACCATTGCCTACGTTTGAGAGTTGTCGTTCACGTTTGAAACTTGCGGAGCGAACCATTAAAAATCATTTGGCAAAGGAAGGTAAGGCCGGTAACATTCCACAGGCTGCTCTAGTCACCACCTCCGCCGGCCACCAAGGAAGTGACGGAAACAGGTACAGTAACGGAGGAGGGCCTGCCTCACGTCATAACTCCAGGAATTATAGAGGCAAGAAACAAAGCCCAAAAAATAATGGAAAATGGAAGAATGGGCCGGCCCAACATCAATCTGCTCCTAACTGGCAGCAGCATCCATGGGCTTCATGGGCCCAGTGGTTGTCACAATGGCCTGTTCCCCCTCCATGCCCATATCCTGCTTCTCCCTGGGCCTCTAAAACTGCTACAGCTAATATGGGCCCTAAGCATTCTGGATCCGGGATCCTAGGCCCACGCCCTCAAGCCTATTCTGCAATGGGTCCAGCAAATTCCTACTCTCCAACTGATATTGAAGCAGCCTTGCAAGCACTCTCTTTCTCTCAATCGGATGGAAATTACATGGATACCGGTGCAACATCTCATATGACTGCGGATCAAGGTATACTTTCTCCTTATTTTAATTCAAGCATTAAAAACAATAACATTGTTCTTGGTAGCGGTCATTCAATTCCAATTGTAGGTCATGGAAGTACTACTCTACCCTCCCCATTTCCACCATTTACCTTAAATAATGTTTTGCATGCTCCAAAATTAATAAAAAACCTTATTTCCGTTCGTTAATTCACCACTGACAAAATGGTTTCCATTACATTTGATCCTTACGGGTTTTCTGTCAATGATTTACAGACGGGAATCACACTCCTGAGATGTAACAGTACCGGTGCCCTATATCCTCTGTTTTCTAGTAGTCAAGCCAACTCTCCAGTCAATCATACTACTTTCACTGCTCTCTCTCCTGAGCTATGGCACAATCGCTTAGGACATCTTGGAATTGCTGTTTTTAAATCTCTTAGTAGTAACAATTTAATTGACTGTAATAAGGCTTGTAAATCTTATTGTTCCTCTTGTTCTATTGAAAAACTTTCTAAATTGCCTTTTTATGATTCTGTGTCGCACACTATTTTTCCCTTTGATATTATTCATAGCGATCTTTGGACTTCTCCCACTACTAGTTCTTCTGGTCATTGTTATTATGTCTTATTTCTTGATGATTATAACAAATTTCTGTGAACATTTCCTATCTCTAAAAAATCACAAGTAAAACATTTATTCAAATCTTTTTTCTCTCTTGTCCATACTCAATTTGAACGAAAAATAAAGACCTTTCAGTGTGACAATGGCACCGAATACATTAATGGTACTTTTAAAGAATTTTTTGATCGTCATGGCATGTTATTCCGTCTTTCTTGTCCTCACTCCTCTCCCCAAAATGGCAAAGCAGAACGCCACATCAAATCCATAAACAATATCATTCGGACCTTACTTGCACATGCTTCCTTACCACTTTCTTTTTGGCATCATGCCTTAGAAATGGCCACTTACCTTCTAAACATTCTTCCGACCAAAATCTTAGGATTTAAGTCTCCAACTCAAATCTTGTATCAATGTGATCCAATATACTCGGAATTACGTGTTTTTGGTTGTTTATGTTTTCCTCTTTTTCCATCTACCACTATTAACAAATTGCAAGAAAGGTCCACTCCTTGTGTCTATCTTGGTCCCGCTAAGAATCATCGTGGTTCAAAGTGTTACAATATGTCAAATGGTAAAATCATCATATGTCGTCATGTGAAATTTATTGAAATCGAATTTCCTTTTGCTAAACATCACAAGCCACATAAAAATGATTATAATTTTCTAGACTCTAATCCTATTCTACGCCATTTACACCACCCAGACACACCACAAATCTCTCCTACACAAAATGTTGAAACTGGCCCAATCTCGCAAGATCCAGCTTCTCACAATACTGCTGGATCACCTAATTCTGGCCCAACAACTTCCTCCCCTCACGCCTCTCCTCAGTGGCCCAGTCCACAATCTTCTCCTTTGCTTCACAGTGGGCCAGCTACTTTTTCAAACCCACAAAATGCCTCTTCATCCACGTACAACACTCAATCTATCTCATCCAATCCTAATTCCCACATTATGACTACTAGAGCAAAGAATGGCATCTACAAACCAAACACAAAATATTTTCACAATTTAGCCGCCATGCATACACCTAACATCTCTCCCATACCCAAGGACCCCGTTAGTGCTATTCGTGACCCAAATTGGAAAAATGCGATGTTAGATGAATTTAATGCTCTAATTAAAAATAAAACATGGGAATTAGTACCTAGACCTAAAGATGTGAATTTTATTCGATCTATGTGGATTTTTCAGCACAAAAAGAATTCTGATGGTTCTTTTGAGAGGCATAAAGCCCGTCTTGTAGGTGATGGGAAAATCCAACAACAGGGTGTTGACTGTGATGAGACATTCAGTCCGGTTGTTAAACCGGCCACTATTCGCACTGTTCTTAGCATTGCTCTTTCCAAGTCCTGGCCCATACATCAGTTGGATGTCAAAAATGCTTTCTTACATGGTCATCTAAATTAAACAGTCTACATGCATCAACCTATGGGGTTTCGTGATAAAAGTCGCCCAGATCATGTGTGCTTACTGAAGAAATCTCTTTATGGTCTAAAACAGGCTCCTCGGGCCTGGTATCAGCGTTTTGCAGATTTTGTGACCACTATTGGCTTTTCTAACAGCAAATCTGATCACTCTTTGTTTATTTATCAAAAGCAAAACGATATGGCTTATATCCTATTATATGTTGATGACATCATTCTTACATCATCTTCCGATCATCTACGACAACATTTTATGACTCTTTTAGGTACAGAATTTGCTATGAAGGATCTTGGTCCTTTAAGTTACTTCTTGGGAATAGCTGTGACTCGTACTAATAATAGTATGTTCTTGTCTCAAAAGCAGTATGCTTCGGATATTATTTCTAGAGCTGGCATGTCTAATTGTAGTCCTTGCAAAACACCTGTTGACACAAAACCCAAACTTAGTGCCTCTAAAGACTCTCCTTTTGTGGATCCTACTAAGTATCGTAGTCTTGCAGGCGCTCTACAATATCTTACTTTCACCAGACCTGACATTTCATATGCAGTTCAGCAGGTTTGCCTTCACATGCATAATCCTAGGGTTGAACATATGAATGCTCTGAAGCGTATTTTGCGTTACTTACAAGGCACTTTATCTTTTGGTCTACACTTGTATCCATCCTCACTTGATACCCTCATCTCTTATACTGATGCTGATTGGGGTGGGTGCCCAGATACTAGAAGATCAACATCCGGTTATTGTGTATTTCTTGGAGATAATTTGGTTTCTTGGTCGTCAAAAAGACAACCCACATTGTCCCGTTTTAGTGCCGAAGCTGAATATCGCGGAGTTGCTAATGTGGTATCTGATTCTTGCTGGATAAGAAACTTGTTACTTGAATTACATTGTCCTATCCGGACAGCTACCTTGGTCTATTGTGATAATGTGAGTGCTATTTATTTATCTGGAAATCCGGTACAACATCAACGCACCAAACACATTGAAATGGATATTCATTTTGTTCGTGAAAAAGTAGCCAAAGGTGAAGTACGAAATTACAGATATCTTTACGAAAGGTCTTCCCCGAGTACTCTTTGATGATTTCCGATCCATTCTGAGCATTCGACAACCTCCTGCTACAACTGCGGGGGTGTGTTAGAATAAAAGGATAATATTCTGTTTTGAATATTATCCTTATTTAGCTTAGTTAATTTTACCAAGTAAATATTGATGTATATTTCCATTCCATGATTATAGCCTAAGAAATCTCATGAATATGGAAAGATTAGTAGGAACGTCCGCCTAAATGCTAGGCCTCACATACTGTACAAATACTTGGCATTGTTCAATGGTCAAAGCAAGGAATTAAAACTCTTTCAGGTAGTCAGTTATGGTGATTGTTTTCTATTGGTGTCAAATTTTAGGAGGAAAAGGAATGCTATAAGTAAATAGATTGTGAGAGTCGAATTATACTGGTTCTTTCTTTACTGCCAATGCTAATACATTAGTCATCAATTTGGAATATGACAAAGACCATTACTTGACTCATAAATCATCTCCTCGATGTTGACACATAACATTGAAACAAAAGATCTTGGACAAGACTTGGTAAAGTCTCTCTATGTTTTTTACTTCATTGCTGAAAAGTTGACAAAAGTTCTCAGAAAGTTAGATTTATTGCATAGAAACACAAATGTGATAACAACCTAGTTTAATTAGACTTTTCAAGAATAAAAAAAATTATTATATGTTTCGCCCCTGAAATAATTTATCTTATAGCTTAAACCATCCTCTACATGCTTCACACGGTCCCCTTTTTGAACTCTCAATATGTACACGTTCATTTTGCACCTCTATCTTGCTTTCCTTTCCTTAATATCTGTGCCCCCTCCCCCTCCCACAATCCCTTCCCCCCTCCAAAAAAAAGCAACCCACCAAATAAATGACTAGTTGTAGTACGAGATGAAATATAATTGACTTCACTTAATGCAACCTGGCTCCAATATTGAAGCCTATGTTACTTGGACTTGGGTACTGATGTCGGATACTGGAACGTGTCTAAGTGTCGCATACATTTAAATATTCGGTTTTACACCTAAAATAAAGTGTCTAAGTGCCATACCAATGTCCGAGCATCAAGGATCCGACACGGGTACGTGAAGCAAAATGAAGAGTCCAAGTATCATATATTGAAGCAATAAAGATTTTTGGAGAAACTTTTTAATAGCACCCATATTATAGGTGGATATGCAGCACTTATGGTCAGGGTAAGTTTACATATATTGTTGAAATACACGAAGATGGTCGAATGCAACAAGAGGGGGGTGAATTGTTGTGTATCAAGCTTTACTTCGTTTTTCTTCTAATTTGCGGAATTTTAACAAACAAAATAAAGCTTAAACTTAAAAAGCAAAAGATAAAAAGGAGACAAAGATTTTACGTGGAAACCTTCTTAGCCTAATAAGAAGGAAAACCACGACCCTCCGGGATTTCAAAATTCTCACTATGTTTTAGGCAACCAAATACAATTACATAAAACAGTTTGCTTCACTTGAAGCTTCTCTACTCTAGGCCTAATTCTCTTTCTCTACTTTCTCCTTCTCTTTCTCTTCTTACGCTTCTCTTCTCTATTCCCTTAGACTTCTCATGAGTCTAATTACAACAAATCACTCAACAACCCTTACAAAGCCAAATCTCAAGAGGATAAAAATTAAAATAATTACTTAAGAAAAATATAATAAATTAATTGGCATTTAAAAACAGAAAATATTTTTCTTAAATGATCTCCCTTTAATGGACACTCTTGGATAGATCACCGGTTTGAGCAAAGTTCCTCCTATTTATAGTGGGAACAGCCAGCAGTTACCTCAAACACACCTCCCACTATCATCCACGTTCTCAAAACATATGGTAGTGGAATTGCCAAAAAAATAAATAAATGGCTGTCATTTGCTCAGAGAGAAAATCAGTTTCCTTAAGCTAAAAATAGCATAGGAGTTAAAAACACAAGATCCTAAAAAATAGAAGATCTTAATCTTAAGAAGAAAAAGTCTTAGGCTATTTTTAGATAACTTAAAAATGGTTTAGCCAATTAACTTACTAATTAATTTAAGCAACTAATTTAAGATTTAACCGTTTACATCAACTAAAATCAGAATAATAAAATAATTGCAATTTTCCAGTCGATGTTTTTCTCCAGAGCTGCTACGTAGAAACAGTGTACTGTCTCCAGCTTCAACTTCTGTTAGATTGTTCATTTTAGGAACAGTAGACCGTCTGTCAACCTTTAACTTCCTAAGCACTTATCTAACTTCTTGAATATTTTAAGACACGTACAACTTCCACGAACCAAGTCATAGACTTCATCAACGATTTCAACAAAATTGGATATTCACCTACAAAACAATCTCTAAAATATGTTTGTTTATTTAAAAGTGAAGTCATCATCAAAACCTTAAGAGCCAACAAATTCCCTCTTTTTGATGATGACAAACTTTATAAACAAACTTAAGTATACTAGAGTAAAACAAATTTCTTAGAGCATACTAGAGATTAAAGCAACTCTAAATAACTTAGTAAATCAACTTGTTACAACATAATTTACCAAGCATACATAAACCAACTTACTCTATAAAAACATAATATCAAATATGTTTTAAGAATTTCAAAAATAATTAAACTAAAACAAAAATTGACTAAAACATAAATTATTAAGTATTTTCAAAAGAAACAAAGAAACAACTTTAAAACAATTAATCAAAATATCCATAAGAACTTAATATCAACACAGATGATCTGATTTTAAGCTAACATGAACACAACACATTAACTTCCATAAAAACGCAATATAAATCAATCAAGATATGTACTGTGTAATCACAGCTCTTCTTAAGTTTGTGCATAATCTTCCCCCTTTTGTCATCAATCAAAAAGAATATGGAGTTATCAAACCTCAGCACAAACCATATAGATTTGTCAGTGATGAAAGCAAGAAACAATAATAAAAGTAAGCACCATAAAAAGAAATCAAATCTGCATAGTGTTAGTTATCACAGACCAGAAATAAAAACAAAAGAAAGAAATGTAGCAGTTGTTCAAATACAAACTTGTACCCCAGATGGTACAAAGGAAAATGAAATTGTTTGATTAGTGTTACAGCCAACAAATCATTAAAAACATGGGAAGAGGAATCAGGGAGCAGTCTCTTCTTCATCGATGAACTCAGTCTGTACTTCCACTGTGTCCAGCTTGGCACCAAGACGGCTCTCCATCTGGTTAAGCTGATCAACAATTGAAGCAAGTGAGACTCGAACTTCGTCTTGAAAAGCAGTGAAATGAGACTGTAGGTCAAGGAGCTTGGAGATAATGAGGTTTGAAGAAGCTGCAGGAACAGAATCAGGGTTATTGAGGTGGTGATGGATTGTGATGTGGTGGTGATGGAGTGTGATGTGGTGATGATGTGGTTGGCTTGGGAGAGGGAGGTTTATTGGATGTAGACTCAGGCATGGTCTCAAATGTGGTATCATCAACCAATGTAGCATTACGTTTCGAGGCTAACCTCCTACTCTTCCTCTGAACAGATTTAGCCTTTCTCCTCAATGCTATCACAGTCTCTTCATCACTTGAATCATTACAGAGATTGTGATAAGCATCTACTCCTTCTTGTTCTGCTCCCCCCTTACTAGCTTCTCTATCCTGTTCCCCTTTTTCTTCTTTTTCAATATTATAAGTGGGAACAGGTCCTTGCTCTTTTTCCTCTTTTTCTTCCTGTTCTTCCTCCCTCAATGTTCTTCTTCTTTTTCAATCCCTTCTTCTTCAGAACCAACTTCAACTTCATCCTCTACATAATGTATTAACATCCCTTTATCAGTTAATTTTAAGTGCAAATTTTGTAAGCATTTTGCACCTATCTTCATGTTGGGTCCCATTGGGAACTCCAACCCTTCCAAAGGGACATCAAATTTTTTTAAAATACAGGTCAGCAATCCTCCATAACCAACAAAATTTTTCTTCTCAATACAATCAGACAAATGAGATATCATCATAGATGGAAAATTTATCTTTATGTGATTAGCCATGCAGTAAATCAATGTAGCATCACGTAAACTTACTTCACTCCTTTTGGAGTTTCTTGGCAAAATAAATCTTCGTGCAATATTGTACAGTAATTTATGCAGAGGATTTAAAATGTTATGGCTTATTTTCCCTTTTCTTTGCTCAATCCCTAAAAATTTTAAAACCGTTTTTTCATTTACCCCAGAAAATACTATTTTTGAACCAACGTAGTAAGTATCAAACCCAACATTAGGAACATTAAACCATTCCCCCAGCAATTCACTATTAAATTCTATTTTGATGTTTTTGACAATACTAGAACACATCCCACAATCATTTGAGAAATTAGAAATAAATTCTCGCATAAGATTTGGAAAAATGGAATTGCAACTAAAATTTGACATCAAAACTTCCCATTCTTGATGTTGCAAAATGTCATGCAGTTGAGGAAAATGGGTAGAGTCATACCAGTATTTGTCGAGTCCGAAACCAACAGACATTTCTTTTGAGATTTCTTCAGCACTATTAGGATCACTATGCTTCGAACGTTTGACTACTTTGGAGGATGAACCACTTGAAATCTTGCGTTTGGTACTGGTAGGTTCAGTAGTATGTTTGGGTGATTCTTTTGTGGTTTTTGTGGTTGTGGGTGGTGCAGCATCCAGTAATGGTGGAGGATGAACCACTTTTAGAGGTTTTGGCTGGGTATGTGTACGGGATTTAGGTGTTTTCTTGCCTGATTTTGAAGATCTTGGGGTTTTCATTTTGTACTTTTGAAGAGGTTGAGAGAAAAGAAGGAGAACGGTTTCTTGAAGAAGAATTGAGAAAGCGTGAGTAGCGTGTGTACTTTTGAAAAGATTGGGAGTTTAATAAGGGTTAAAATGACGGTTACCTTAAGTCCCATCTCATCAATGCCATCATCATTACTTGTTATTTTGAAGGATTATTTGAAAGAAATGAAAACCGTTTCCCATTATTTTTTATTGATTTATGTTGACTATATAAAAATAAAATTATGAAATATTAAATTATGATATTAAATTATAAAAAGAATGAATTATGATATTATAAAATATTATATGAAGAGAATAACGAACATACTGCTTTGGTCTGATCAACTTAACAACATACAAACGAGAAGACATTCATAGTACAAACTTTATTAAGTGTTTACCTGATCCATTCAATAATTGATTCTCAATCAAGATATTGAGGTTGATTCCTGACCTTTTTCATTCTCATGATGCTTCATTGGGAATTTTATTCAATCAACTTTACTGGAGCTTGATCATACCAAGTTTCAATCTCATCTTTTCATATTGTTCCCTTGGAAGTGGTTTGGTCAGAATATCTGCAACTTGTTCGTTGGTGTTAACATGCTTTAATACAATATTTTTGTTTTCTACATTATCCTTAAGAAAATGATGTCTAATATGTATGTGTTTAGCTCGTGAGTGATGCACTGGATCTTTAGATATACATATGGCACTGGTATTATCACAATAAATAGGAATGCATTCAATTTTAATACCAAAATCTCTTAGTTGCTGTTTTATCCAAAGCATTTGGGAACAGCAAGCTGCTGCTGCTACGTATTCAGCTTCGGCTGTGGATAATGCAATCGTGTTTTGTTTCTTGGAACTCCATGAAACTAAACATGAGCCAAGAAATTGTACCATACCTGACGTGCTTTTTCTATTAACTAGATCACCTACATGATCTGCATCACTAAAGCCTTTTAAATCATAAACATCACTTTTAGGATAAAATAGGGACAAGTCGTCTGTTCCCTTCAAATATCTTAAAATTCGTTTTACTGCTGTGAGATGTGATTCTTTGGGGTTGGACTGAGACCAACACTAAATGAAATATCGGGTCTACTTGCAGTTAGATATAATAGGGAACCTATCATGCCTCGATACATTGTTTGATCTACGTTAGTTCCTTTTAGGTCTTCATCTAATCTAACATTTGTAGCCATGGGTGTATGGTTGGTTTTAGCGTTGTTTAGCCCATACTTCTTAAGAAGTTCTTTTATGTATTTTTGTTGATGAATAAAAATACCATTTTCAGTTTGTTTAATTTGCAAACCAAGGAAGAAATTTAATTCTCCCATCATGCTCATTTCAAATTCTGTGCCCATAAGTTTGGCAAATTCTTTACATAACAAATCATTGGTCGCACCGAAAATAATATCATCAACATAAATTTGAACAACTAAAATATCATAACCTTTATTCTTAAAGAATAAGGTTTTGTCAATTTTTCCTCTTACAAAGTTATTTTGAATCAAAAACTTTGATAGTCTTTCATACCATTGCCTAGGAGCTTGCTTCAAGCCATATAAAGCTTTATCAAGCTTGTAGACATGATCAGGACAAGAGGTATTCTCAAAACCTGAGAATTGTTCAACAAAAACTTCTTCATCAAGAAAACCATTTAAGAAAGCACATTTCACATCCATTTGATATAACTTAAAGTTCATAAATGCAGCAAAAGAAATTAAAATTCTAATAGCCTCTAACCTTGCTACCGGAGCAAATGTCTCAGTGTAATCAATACCTTCTTGTTGATTGTACCCTTTGACCACGAGTCTTGCTTTGTTTCTTACAATTATTCCATGCTCATCTAGCTTATTCTGAAATACCCATTTTAAACCGATTAGCTTTTTGCCTTTTGGTTTGGGTTCTAAGTGCCATACTTTGTTTCTTTCAAATTCATTTAATTATCTTGCATGGCTACTATCCATTCGGAATCCTTTAGATGTTCTTCGTGATTTTTGGGTTCAAGTGATGATAGGAACGCAAAATGTGCACAAAAGTTTCACAGTTGGGATCTGGTTTGTGTTCCCTTATTCATATCACTTATGATCAGATCAAGAGAATGATAACTTTGATATTTCCAAGGTTTGGGCACAAATTCTCTTGAGGGAACAATAGAATGTTCTGATTCGACATCTTGATTGGCATTTTGTTCAGCTACTGGATCATTTTGCTCATCTGCGGGAACAGCTGGATTGGGAACAGTTTACTGGTCCTATTGTGCTGGCAGTTCCTGGACTTGGTCAGTTTCTCCTGCATCTTCTTGTATTGGCTGTTCACCTGCTGTTCCTTGATCTTGCACCTTTATTTTTTCATCATCTTCTAGACTTGCAAGACCTATTTTGACATTGTTTATTTCCTTTTCACTTGTTGAAAAGTTAGTTTCATCAAAGATTATGTGAACGGATTCCTCCACGCACATTGTTCTCTTATTATAAACTCTGTAAGCTTTGCTATGTGATGAATAATCGAGAAATACTGCTTCATCACTTCTTTCATCAAATTTACCTATATTTCGTTTTCCATTTACATGAACAAAACATTTGCATCCAAACACACGAAAATAGGAAATATTTGGTTTAACATCTTTAAGCAATTCATAGGGTGTTTTAGAAGTGATTGGTCTTATTAATATACGATTCAAAGTATAGCATGCAGTATTGACGGCATCGGCCCAAAAATTTCTAGGTAGACCACTAGCAATCAACATAGTCCTAGCCATTTCTTCTAGGGTTCTATTTTTCCTCTCTACCACTCCATTTTGTTGTGGTGTTCTAGGAGCGGAAAAATTGTGATTTATACCATGTTCATTACAATAATTCATAAAGTTTGAATTTTCAAATTCTTTGCCATGATCTGATCTTATGTGAACAATTAGATTATTGGTAGATTTTTGTATTTTGTTAGCAAAAGAAACAAACTCATCAAAAGCTTCATCTTTGCTTACTAAAAATAGGGTCCAAGTAAATCTACTATAGTCATCAACTATGACAAACACATATCTTTTGCCACTACGGCTTTGTGTTCTCATAGGTCCACATAGATCCATATGAATTAATTCTAATGGTCTAGAGGTAGTCACCAGATACTTTGATTTAAAGGATGACCGCACTTGTTTTCCTTTAGCACAAGGATCACAAATTTCATTTTTGAGGAATTTTATTGCTGGTAATCCTCTTACTAGGTCTTTTGATCTTAAAGTGTTAATTAAAAAATAGCTAGCATGACCTAGACGCTTGTGCCAAAGCAGTGGGTCTTCTTCTATAACGCTTAAACACGTTAGACTGGTTTTGGGAACAGTGTCCAGGTCCACAACATAAGTGTTCCCATTTCTGATTCCCTCAAGCACAAGGTCTCCTGTGTTGTTCCTAGAAATTATGCATCGTTCAGAAGTAAACTTAACAGAGTTACCTTTGTCACAAAATTGAGAAATACTTAAAAGATTGTGTTTTAAATTCTCGACTAAAAATACATTGTCAATGGCATGAGAACTTGACCTTCCAACCTTTCCTTTGGCGATTATCTCACCCTTCATATTATCACCGAAGGTTACAGTTCCCCAATCATATGCTTCAAGTGAGAGAAATTTAGATTTGTCACCCGTCATGTGCTTGGAACACCCACTGTCGAGATACCATGAGTTGTTCACCCTCACTTGAACCTGCACAGCAAATTAAGAGTTAGGTTTAGGAACCCAGTTATCCTTGGGTTCCTTGTCGATTATACATGAATCATATTTCTTGATCCATAACTGTTCGACATGAATTTTATTTGCTATGTGGTGCTGTTCCCTTTTTATACAATGATATTTTAGGTGTCCAATTTTACCACAAAAGGAACAGATTTTACTACTAGGGAGATCAACATAGACCTTTTTCTTTTTATCATTTTTAACATAACCTAGACCTTCTTTACTCTTTGGTTTAGCATTTAGAATCCATTTGGGAACTTCATTGATTTTCCGTTTTCCTTATTGAATTGATCTTTTAGTTGCTTATTTTCTCTTTTACATGATTCTAATTTTAATTTCATTTCTTGAAATTCCGTGCTAAACACATGAGTGGATATATCATTTTAATGCCATTTTAAGCCTAGCAATTTGTTTTGATTCTTTTCAATGTTAAGAATGATGAATTCCTGCTTTATTTTCTCCAATTGCTCTTTTAAAATGATGTTCTTATCTAACAAATCAAAAAATCTACTTTGCACATCGATCCTAAAAGTCTTTAAGTATGAGATGTGATCTTTACTTAACTTAAGGTCTTTCTCAATTTGGAGACACTTAGCTGTTTTTTCTTCCAACTTCTCTTGTGTTTCCAAAAATAACTTAATTAATTTATCCTTACTTAAACTGAATAGATGTTTAGGAGAAGAACTATAAGACATTACCTCTCTTTCCTTAGTCTTTTCATGAGATGCCATGAGACACGGATTTGCAGTTTCTTCCTCTACTGGAACTTCAGTTTCAACTTCGCTTTCAATGTCACCCCAAGCTGCGATCATTGCTTTACGAAAATCTGTTCTGAAGTTTCCCTTCTTTGGCATTCTTCCAGCTTCCCTTGTCTTCCCTTTACCCTTCTCATTCTTCCATAGAGGGCAATCCTTGATGAAGTGATCAGTACTTCCACATTTGTGACATTCAAAATTTGTCTTCATGTTTGCAGTTCCTCTTTCCTTATTATTTCTTTGGTTTCTATATCTGCTGTTCTTGGAGAATTTTTTGAATTTACGTGCCAACATAGCAGCTTCCTCTTCACCAGCTTCTGATTCTTCACTATCATCAGCTGCTAGAGCCAGTCCTTTGTTTCGGGAACAGGCCGCTGTTCCCAAATGCAGTTCGTGTGTCATGAGTGAACAAGCCAGCTCCTCCAAATTGAACTTGGTGAAATCTTTGGACTCTTGGATGGCTGTGACCTTAGCTCTCCAGTGCTCATCTTGTGGAAGACTTCTCAGTATTTTCCTGACTTGTTCATCAACGGGAATGATCTTACCAAGAGAGACTAATTCGTTCGTGATATTTGTGAACCTGGTGAACATCTCTTGAATGTTTTCCCTAGGTTCCATGACGAACCTTTCATATCTGGACATCAGTAGATCAATCTTGGAGCGCTTCACTTCACTGGTGCCTTCATGGGTAACTTCCAGCAGGTCCCAAATTTGCTTTGCCGTTTTAGAACCCATGATACGATTATGTTCATTTGGCCCGAGACCACAGTGAAGTAGCTTGATCGCAAGAGCGTTCATCTCCATCTTTTGAAAGTCTTCCTTTTCATACTCAGTGATTGGTTTTGGAATTGATTCATTATTGGAGTTGATGGTCGTCACTTCAAAGTCTACTATTTCAATTACTCTCCATACTTGGTAATTTTCGGCCTTTATGAAAATTTTCATCCTATTTTTCCAGTAGGTATAGAATTTCCCATCGAACATGGGTGGCCTTTGCGTAGAGTACCCTTCTTCCATGCATTCGTTCATCTTCAACATCTTGCCAGGGAACAGGATACTGCTCTCAGGGTTTCTTGATTAAATGAGGAACAGGGCTCTGATACCAATTGTTGAAATACACAGAGATGGTTGAATGCAACAAGAGGGGGGTGAATTGTTGTGTATCAAGCTTTACTACGTTTTTCTTCTAATTTGCGGAATTTTAACAAACAAAATAAAGCTTAAACTTAAAAAGCAAAAGATAAAAAGAAGACAAAGATTTTACGTGGGCAAATTCAATAAGTAGGAAGAATTATGCCCTATTTGGAGAGATGGTCACCTTTGATTGTACTTATGATACTAATAAATCTAATATGGTTTTAGCTCCTTTTACCGATGTAGATTATCATAGGTCTTGTATTACATTTGGTGTTGGTTTGTTGGCTAAAGAGGATACTGAGTCATTTGAGTGGTTGTTTAGGACTTTTTCATACTGTACGGGGGATTGTATGCCTACTTATTTAATAACTGATCAAGACCCAGCAATGAAAATTGCAATTAAGAATGTTTTTTCAAATACAATACATGAACTTTGTATGTGGCACATAATGAGCAAAGTCACTGACAAAATAGGACCTGAATTGAACAAAGATGAGTTTTTTTTTAAAGAATTAAATAGTTATGTGTGGAATGTTGAACAAGAAGAAAGTGAATTTGAGGAGAAATGGGAGGCAATCATGATAAAGTATAATCTTCTTGGAATAAATGGTTTTGTAACTTGTTTAGTATACGAGACCAATAAATACCGGCATATTTTAGGGACATCACATTATTGGGAGGGATTTTGAGAATTACATCTAGATCAGAGTGCATTAACATTTTTTTTAACAATTTTTCAAACCCACACATGACGCTTGTTGACTTTTACATGAGCTATGAAAGTGCAATGGATGCCCAAAGATATAGCCAAGAAAAGCTGAATGTATCATCACTTCATACGGTACCCCAATTAAAAAGTCCATTGCTAATTGAAAAGCATGCTAATGAAGTCTATACAAGAACAATATTTTTTCTTTTTCAATATGAAGTTTATAAGTCTAGTTTTAAGACTTATATTCAAAGTATTGAAAAAAGTGAAAGTGTTGAAACTATAATTGTTTTGGACTCGGTATCAGACAAGATTTACAAAGTCACATTTATTGCAGGAAGTTCAATTCAAGAGCTTCAACTAGATTGTGGGTGTAAGTTTTTCAAACGTGTAGGCCTATTATGTTGTCATGCGATTTGTGTTATGAGTGCAAGACAAATAACACAAATCCCAAAGAAAGATATCTTAGATCGTTGGACAAAACCAGCAATGAAGAAGCCTATTTTTGATATGCATGGCAATTTGATTGAAGACCAGAAAAATTTGGACAACATGGGGAACTTGTTGGGGGAAGTTTGGTCGGAAATATTCCATTGTGTTGGTTTAGCTGAAGGGAGTGAAAGTGACTTACAATCACTTCTAAAACCCTCAAGGGTTTTAGTAGAAAAATGGAGGAACGTGATGATGTAAGATTGAAAATTATGAAAGAACAACAAATAGAATTTTTGTTAGGGTCAAATTCATCGTCAACAATGAAAATCCAAAACCCAATACAATCAAAAAACAAGGGAAAGAGGCAGAGGATAGTTAGTGAAAAGGAACAAAATATCGAGCAAAGCAAGAAGAACAAACAAAAGTGTAAAACTTGTGGGGAATTTGATTACCATGATAGTCGTAATTGCCCAACAAGAAGAACATCTTTGTAAATAAGGTATGTATTCTTCTATATGAATATTTTTTTAGTGTCTTGTTCATGAAAAATATTGAACTTATATTACCTGACTTTGAAAATGTGTATTGGTTGCTTTTACTGTTTACAAGTTGCTGCTTTACATGTTGATTTTGATTTACATGTTGTTGCTTTGTTGGTGTTTCACATTTACATACATTCTATTATGTTGTCATGCACCAAAGTACGTTCTGGTGGAAAGATTAAGAACATAATGATCTTAATCACCATGGATGATCTTAAGTAATGTAAGAAAATTTTGAGCAAAATAATGGTGAGAGTGAGTGATGAAGGAGAATATGAAAAATATCAGTTCCACAGTTTTTCTTAATTCCACAGTTATTTTTAGAAAATTGGAAGAAAATAAGCTTATTTGGGAAAAAAATTCCCAAAATAAGCATCGGGAAACTTATTTTCAAAAAGAGCACCTTCTAATCCTATGCTAAGGTTTGGTTGTGTTCGCTGTTACTAACAGCGGACCATTATTAAGTTGAGTCAACTAAAGTTAGCTAAAGAATCGCTGTTATTAGTATCAGTGGGCCATATACGGAAAGATTGAAAAAAATTAAGTTTTTTTCTATCAAAAACAATTCCCAAAATAAGCATCGGTAAATTTTAATTCCAAAAATTAGCGTCTCCATGCCAAATCAGAGGTCAGGTATGTTCGTTGCTACTAACAGGAAACAAAGAAACTGGTCAAAAACAAAAGTCAAAATTCTTTGTTCATAGTTAAAAACAACGAACAAAAGGAAGGCAATGTCATTGCGTTGAAAAAGACAAAAAAAAATGAAAACAAGTTTGTTCGTTGTTACTAACAGCGAACACAACTAAACCTTAGCATTGGACTAGGATGCGTTTATTTTGGGAAATAAGTTTTCTCGAAGTTTATTTTGGGAATTTTTTCCTAAATAAGCTTATTTTCTTCAAATTTTCATTTTTTGAAATTGTATTTTATTTTTTTTAATTTTGGCAGGCCCAATTATAACCTTCTTTTTAAAAGACCCTTTCAAGTAACAATTTGTGCTTTTTTTATTTCTTTCTTTATTAATGTGTGGGTATTGGATTTTTACGTCTTGTTTTTCAGGAGTCAGATTCAATTTGTCAAAACTTAGATTTTGATTTGAGGTGTTTTGGAATTCCCCTTGTAATGTGAATTTTGTCTGATTATTCTCTATATCACAATTATGATTTTCAAAAAAAAAAAATCATTACAAAATAATTTATCAAACCAAATCAAGTGGGCAAAAAAATTGGAACTTTTAGATAATAAATAGAAAAGCCCGAGAAGTAAAAGGATGAAAGCTAGTCACAAAACAATCGAATTAATTACGTTATGACCTGCTAAATTGAGTTGTTAATATAGCGAGTCGGATCTGGACTTGAACAGAGGAAATTCGATTCAAGTGATTCATCTGAGTAATTAGCATTTATGTTTCTGTTTTAGTTTATTTAACCCTAATACATACTCCTACTATTTACTAATCAAACACACTTAAGAATCGATGATTTTCACTAGAAAAGATTTCTCAAGATCAAAATGCTTTGATAAAAAAAAATATTGATGATGGCAATTTACAAGGAAAAGTTCATTTTAAATTAAAGAATAATTTGCGAATTACAGTCTTAAAACTTAGCATTTTTGCGAATTACAGTCCCAATGTTTATTTTTCTCAAATTACAACTGAAGACTCAATTCCGATAAGTGATAATATTCAAAACGCATATTAAATCAAACAAATAAATTAAGTAATTATATTTAGTTGTTTAATAGATCCAAAATTATATTAAATATAAAGTGTTTAATTGGTAAATGATTTAAGTCCAAATGTATATTGAAATTAGTTTAAATATATTGACTTAAGTTTTAACGTTTTATAAAATAAGTAATTTAGGTTAAGTAAATCCTATTGCTTGTTTATACGATTTTTAAATTGATTAGTTAAATTAGTGATTTACTTAGTAAACAAGTTATTTTATTCTATTTATAGATGGAAACGTTTACTAAAATATATGGAAACGTTTTTAGAGAAACTAAAATATAGGAAAGAATAATTCAAATGTTTCTGTAATCTTGGAATAAATTATGAATTATCTATATTGGTTATGTAGATTGAATTAATCAATATACAATACTTGGTATAAGGACTAACGTGACAGGTATACTAAGTTTTGAAGAAACCTTAAAATAACTCCAAACATGTTGATTCTGAATAAGTCAAGTGGAGCGTCTAGCTAACTTTCTGACCACGGTTTGGAAGATTGATTCAGCATAACTAACTAGAGATAAATAAGAAATAGAACCTTCATGTTCTCAACGGCTAATTTGAAGGCGTGGCCTATATAGAGAAGCTTCATCAAGAATTGAAGAACATAGAACACAAGGGATAATATACGAACAACACAACTTACATTTGATATCTAATATCTTTAAGAGTCTAAAAAGAGAAAATTTGAAATAGTAAAATTATCAAAAAAAGCTATGTTTTAACTTATCTCTAAATATAAGCGCTTAATTCTCAAACCTGAGGTAAATCTGTTCGCAATTACTAACTGCGAACAAAGGGTTTGATTCAAAAAAATGCGAAAGGAATTATTCACACTTACTAACTGTGAACAGAATTGTTTGCTTTTTTTGACCAAATATCCTGTTCGCATGGTTGATTTTTTTGACCAGTTTGCCTCTATTCACAGTTACTAACTGCGAACAAAACCTAACCTGAGCTCTGGGCTGAAGACACTTACATTTGAAAATAAGTTGAAATATAGCTTAATATATGTTTTTTTTTTGATAATTTACTTATCTATTTCAAAATTTCATAAAAAGGGTTGTAAATTTTGTTCTTCATTGTTCATCTCTCACAATTGTAATAGGTTTTAGAAGTCTAAAAGAGAGTTAGAATTATAATTTCATTTTACGACTTAAAGTTTTTGAATACTTTTAGAAGTATTCGTTTGTAATCTCTATTGTGTGGTTTTTGGGTTTACGTCTTTTATTAAAGGGAACTTGTAATCGTTCTTTAACGGGAAGAACGTGGTAAGAGAAGATAGAGAGATCTAGTAATCTAGGGTTCATTAATAAAAGAAGTTGAATCCTAAGGGTTGAAAAGGAACCCATAAGCGGATTTACAAATCTTTTGTTTTATCTAAGTTAAATTCAGCACTTAAGTTTTTGTTTGTTTTTCGTCCTAAGAATAGTTTCCGGAAAAACTATTTGAAAGGTCTTACAAGCTCTTGAGGTAACTTTTCGGACAAAATTTTAAAAAGTCATACTCTCTATTCACCCCCTATAGATTAGAGAGTTCACATCTCCTATCAACTTTCAACAGCCACCAAAGTATCAAAATTTACAGGTTCAGGCTAAAAACGCAGAACTTCAACCACTTAACCTAAAATTCCGACGACTAAAATAGTCGGAATTTTGTGTTTTGGCCTGAAGCTACAAACTTTGACACGTAGGTGATTGTAATTCGCAAAAAATAAACATTGTGGCTGTAATTCGCAAAAGTACTAAACTTTAAGGCTGTAATTCACAAATTATTCTAAATTAAACCAATAGTAATTTGTGGAGCTGTTCAAATGTGATCCGATCCGAAAATGCGACTCGAAATCAAAAGTTATCCAACCTAAAAATGCGTATCTTTTTTAGATTTATCGAGCCGACATTACTCGAACCGAAGTTGCACCTAAACCGATTGACAACCGAAAATGGAAAACTGAATCCGAACTGCGACCGATTTTTAAAACCAATATGTAACCGTTGACCGAGATTACCCGAACCTAATAGTAATCGAACCGAGTCATATCCGACCCCTACCATACTCGAAACCGAACTCAACCCGACTATAACCAATTTAGCCCGAACCAATTGTTAATCGAACAACTATAAACCTGAAACAATTTCTAACATAAAAGTATGATCAACTCATATTCAATCATCTTATTAGTTAATCTAATAAAGCAATAAATATTTTCATAAATTAAATTTTAAAAATATATGATTTTATTTATTTAGAGTTATAATCAATGATTAAAGTCTAATAAACTATTTTTAATCAAATTAGATGAAAAATGATAGAACTTTAATTTTAATTTACAGTCAAACAAGTAAAACTAACAAAGTAATAATTATTAATTGATTTGCATTTTAACTAAGTAAAGAGAATATTGTCATAAATTAAAAAATGACTAGCAAATTAATGTGATATTGACTCGATCGATAATAATTATTAACTCGTAGCCGAATTTTACTTGAAAAAAAATACCCGGATTCAATCTATACCCGATAAAACCGAACCAATTGTTAACCGATAACAACTCGAGACCGATTGACACTCGACTCGAACTTCAATCGACACTGAACTGATACAAACCCGATAGCTCGAATAACTGATCTTCAACGGAACCGTGAGTGACCGACCAGGCCCGAATGTGACCTGCCGTAACACGCATCCGATTAATAACCAATCCGAAATTCAATCGAACTAAATGACACCCGTTCGAAACCGACCCAATCACCCGAATGAACACTTCTAATAATTTGTAAACTTTGTTTTACAGCGTAAAACTTTCCAGCCCCTTCACCTTTGCACGTTCGTCGTTCGATTAAGATGTCTCTAAATTCTTCCACAAGTAGAGAGTCCTTCTGATGATAGGATCTGCTGAAAAACCTTCAGCATATGCACTGATTGCGTTCAACAGGGCAGTGAACTTCTCTCCATCATCCTGTATTTATGCAGTAACACTTACGAAATCAGCGATACATTATATGCCAATACTGTAAATTACATTTCAGATATAATACCGCCTTTTTCACATTATTTACATCACCCTTCACTTGTTAATAAGAAAATAACAACGCTTTTCTGATGCATCATATCATATGTTACTTGAGAACACGGTTCAACATTGATAACATTTCCGAGATAACAAGCAGAGGAAGAAATTTGAAAGAAACTGTTAAAGTGGGATCAAATCCTAGAAATTTTTATTACATTTCATATTTACACAACATGCTATCATCCTAATGCCATTAAATGACTCCCACCTAAGCGCAGTTTATGTTTTAAAAATGTACGCAACCTCTTAACAATCACAACGTAGTTTTCAATTGACCTTTGATAGCAAACGCGATCTCCAACGTCACATAAATAAGTACATATGATTTAGTGAGCCACTTTACTGATGTGAAATCAAAGATCTTAAGTTTTTTAGCTCTCTCGAAAATGGAGCCTAAATGTCATATTTGACATCCCAAATTGCATGTCTGCAAAGACAAACACAAAATGGTTTGCACAGAGAACAATCTCAAATTTAAACTCAGTAACTGATTCCAGTATCAACTAGTAACTTTGCCAAAAACGGATAATACTAATACTGCGCAAAATACGAAACCAAACTCGGTATCATACCAACCTCTGGCTTTCGGAAGAACAGGTCAGTTGTAGCAAATGGAACAAGATAATGAGGAAGATCAGAACGTAGAATTGCCTGCAAGATTATCATATGTTAGTAAAGCAACAGTGTGCATATAGAAGATATCATGAATTTTTCAACCTTTTCCTTGCTCACAAAATTAAAAATCTCAGCAAAACACTAGCAGACGATACTAAGATATCGCAATAAGATATACATGTCTCAAAAGAAGTTTTTACCAGAGTTGTCAGAAAAGATACAACAAGTTCATCTGATTGAAGTAAAGCATTTTTTCTGCTTAGAAACAGATCAATCATGTTGCTACTCTTATAACCCACAACAACATTTTAAAATTTAAAATCACACCAAAAGTTCAAGAATAAAATGTTTGTGCCCGGATTATTATGATACGTATCAGCTGTCGACTAATAAGGCCCTGTCACTCGCATAATTCGCTGCATCCCATGTTATTATCAAGGTCAGGGAATGAAAGATAGAGGGGCATTCATGTACTGTTTTCCACCATTAATATATTAGACTTTAGACCATTAGCTATTTAATATCTGGATAATTTTATTAACAACGTTTTGGAACAACAAGAAAAAGGGAAAAATTAACTAATATGAGTGGTAGTAGCTATTATAGATTAAAAAAGCATAGTGAATACAATTACCAGTTCTTTACTCATGCGGGCGAGATCGGTACTTGAAATTAGAGCCTACAAAAAAAATGTGAAGTGGGATGTGATTAAAAAGAATGCAAACAAATTGAGAAATATATCAGCAACAAGGAAAACATGCCTTAAATACATTAGAAAATTCTAGCAGCCCTGTTGCATCAGGAATCGGAACAGCAAGTAGCCAACATAATTGGCTCACTAAAAAAACGGAAGCAACAACATGGTTACATTTAGATCTTCTTACCTTATGGGCCTGCATATATTGAATTTCACACGACAACTCACTAAAGGGACAACAAAGTTTCTAGTAGAAGACAACTAAATATCGCCTTACGTGTGCTTCAAAGTTCATATTATAGTCCGTCTGTTCTAAATTATTCCCTATCCTAACTAATTAGGTTTTGAAGGGTGTAATTGAGTGGGGTTGATGAGAAAAAAAAAGATAGCAGGGCCAAGTGATTAAGGGACTATCATCTATAGAATACAACAAGCTCTTGATTCTAGTTGAATGGCATTATCAGAAATCCAGCAAAATTATGCAACTTAAACTGGAAATCACAACATGAATCCCCTTCAAACTAAAAGAAGGAAATAAAAAAGCTCTGAGTGAAAACTAGTAGTAGAAAATGCGAAAATATTCAGAAATTATTTTTTGGAACTCCCCTTATTCTTCCCAAAATGCAACTCACTTTCCTCAAATTAATCCAAACCCTGAAGGTTCTCCATGTCTCCAGGTACAAGTGAAACAAAACCTGAACTACCCTTTTGAAAAAAAAGGCCAATAATTTGCAGAATTGTAAAGAGCACAAATAGAAATGCATTAGAGCTGATAACATATAGGAAGACTACTTCAACAAAGCAGGCTGATGACAGAACTACCGACTGAGCATTTGGCTGCATTTTACACCAATTGCAGACGTCTTTGCTGGTGCATATCCTTCATGTCTTCTTTGTTCTTGCTCTTGATTAAAACACCCCTAAAACAGTTGCCTGACAACAAACTTCAATCTTTTCATTGAATATTCCTAAAGCTCAAGACAATGGTGCATACCCTGCATGTCTGCTTTGTTCTTGCTCTTGATTAAAACAACCCAAAAACAGTTGCTTGACAACAAACTTCAATCTTTTCATTGAATATTCCTAAAGCTCAAGACAATGGTGCATAGCCTGCATGTCTGCTTTGTTCTTGCTCTTGATTAAAACAACCCAAAAACAGTTGCTTGACAACAAACTTCAATCTTTTCATTGAATATTCCTAAAGCTCTAGACAATGGCTCTAGACTTATAAGGTTCAATCAACCTTAAGATGTTCGAGCAGGTTGCAGGGCATGTCAAATAATAACAACAGCAGCCAAAGCAGTTTCACAAATATCAACTTCCATAGATGACGGGAAAACAAAATTAACTGGCGAGAGATTTTTTGGGATAAGGCTCACTGTGATGGTTTATGACACTTCGACAGTCTCCAGTACATCTAATAGTTAGGCTATAAACAAGAACTAATGAAATTTAGATCCTCCACCCAAGTATATCTGCATAACTACTTTTGGGGACTCCATATTCTACCTCTCGAGGAAGAAAAAAGCCAAACCTGATTTGAGCTTAACCTTTTCGTGTCACTTTGACAGTGAATGCAAAAATCACTGTCTGTGTGTTTGTGAATGAATGCCTCCAAAATGCATATTGATTGCCTTTAGCAAGTATATCATTTAACTAGCCTATCAAAGAAATCTAACATGCCTTCAGAATTTCACTTAAATATATACCTCTCTTATATGATCTTGTCGCACTTTATCAACATTAGACAACAATTCTTCCAGAGAACCAAATTCCGTTATCAACTGAACTGCATTCACTTCCCCTATTCCTGTTACCCCTGTATAAGAAGTTGCTCGTATTGTTAGAATCTTATAACAGACTTCAACGACCAATAAAAAGAGATTGACACTTGGTGATGAGTAAAGGAGATTCTTGAACTTTCAAATCTAACCTGGGATGTTATCACTTTTATCACCAACAAGTGCAACAACATCAACAAACTGCGAAGGACTTAGAGTTCCATATCTTTTGGCAAAATCCTCCAAGCCAAATGAGACCATCCTGCACAACCCCAAAAATACCAGAATGAACAACAGAGAAACTCCAAGTGCAATTAAGTGGATAAAAAGCAGTACTTAAATAACGTTCATCTTCCACAGGTATTTTTAGCAGCTGATATGAGTAAAATGGGAAATCCCATTATTACTTTTTGTAGATTATAACTTCAAGAAGCACCAGAATATTGGTTTGGGCATGTGCAACATCCATCAAAAGGTTGCATCAATGAGTAGGTGTTAAAGTTATTCAGATGAAAACCAACAACCGAACTAAATCAACCCATTAAAAAAGTTTTGGTTTGTGTTTTAAAAAAAATTATTTTTAAGATTTGGATTCGGAAATTGAAGACCAAATTTAGATTCCGTTTGACAAATTAAAAACTCTTTGAAAGTATATGATCAAGAAAATCTGGACAATGGAATATGGATACACAACAAATTCAAGAAGAGAGTAAAAAGAAGAGTAGGAAGTGTGTGGATAAAGAAAATTCCATCAATAGTGTGGATCAAGCATACAAAACATATCACATTAACTGCTCATCAATAATTAGTATTGTAAGTAAAAAGAGCTATAAACCCATTTCTGACTTCACTGGAAAACATTAATCAAGTCAGGAGCCAAAAGACGGCGAAGCTGCACTGCTATTCTGTGCACGTCACAGGCACCAATATTAGCACTGGCAACTAAGGCAATCATTTTCATTTAAGAAATCCACTCCAATTGTTCATTTGTTTGCATGATGCATGCTTCTAATCTAACAGATTACAGGCATTTAACTTGGAATAAATACACCATGAGTGAAACTTTTATTGATAATTGCTTTAGGTGATCAAAGTTGAAAGAAGATGTAACAGCCACTAAGCATTGCTCGCCATAACTAGACTTTTCTTGGTTCTATTAATAGCTATCACTGTTTTAAGCTATGCATGACAAAAACATTTTCTATCCTATTTACCTGTGTCAATTATGATATATGTTTTTCAAATGGAAGATACAAAACCTCATTTTAAAATGCATTGAGTCATCATGTGTATGCCCTTACATGCAAAAACTAGAGTTGAAATGCCAACTATCCAGAAGAATGGCATTGGGTTATATAAACATATAGCCAAAGGGGACAAAAAAAAGTGCATGAAAGTTGAAACAGATACATAATCATAAAGATGCAACAGAAATGTTTTCACCAACCAGAAATACCATATGCAGTAATGAATGAGTAAAAGTATGATAAAAGAAGCTTAGAATTGTATTAAGCAACGAATTTGTCCGCTAATTGACCACAGTAGTAATGTGTGGTATATTTCTTTTAAATATCAAAAGCTTCCCTAATCTCTAGTGATGAGAATTCAAAACACATTATTAAAAAAATTCTTTTCAATTAACACATGCGGCCCATTTCAATGAAAAGCGATATCAACCTAAAAAACATAAACAATGTCTAGCCAGAAGAAACAGACTCATTTGAACTTTTGCAAGACCCAAAGTCCTAGTTTTTGCTTTAATTTTTCCAGAATCCTAAGTAATGAGATTTTCATTGAAGGCCATGTAATGTAAAGTGGCTCATTTGGCATCTCAAGACATACATCTACTTTTGGTTAATCTTAGCTGTGAGGGTACAATGTCCTACAATCCTAGTACCCCCACTCCCTCAATAGGAACACAGTTTCTTCAGGTGAAAAAAGAAGTTGTCATGAGGACACTTCACTAAATGTGTGCTTGGCATAAGGAGACGTGTGCATTGATCTTGGCATAATGGTTCTACTACTAATAGCATTCTACAGAAAGCTTTTGGAGATTTTAGTTGGGAAATAAGATAAAAGCACTTTCTAAAAGGCTTGCTTGATAAGGTAGGAAGTTAATTACAAAAGCTCGTGAGAAAAAATCATAAGCTAGTTCAATAAGTACAGGAAATCAAGATGAGAGTCATTAAAGAAACAAAAGGTTTTTTAATTTGTTTAGTTTTTTTTTTTTTTTTTTTTGCGAGTGTCAAGCCACTCAAAGAACTTCAATCAATCTTCACTTTTTAGCTGTAACTGCCAGAATATAATTCCACGGCCTTAAAACCATGATTGAGATACCAGTTTATAATGGTGTGGTCAAGGGTGAAGGAATATAAAGTTTACTGCAAAATGTCAAAATAGTTTGATCATTAGTAGATATCTATGAAAAGTGGTGCTGAGAAAAATTAAAGCACAAAAATCCAAGGAGAAAAAATAAGCCAAGGTCGTTAACGATTAAATTTGTGACCCAAATGAGAGAGGGAGTAGCGGAAAAGAATCAACAGAATCAACACCAAACATCCTAGTGTGCTTTCATTTTCCAGCAATCATTTGTGATTTCTGATTTATCCTACTCTTTTTGACACCATGGACGGTAACGTAAACAATAATTTATAATGACATTGCGTATTTATTAACAGAACTTTTTAAAGGAAAAATTTATTAATTAAATAAAGAAAAAGATAAAAGATTAGAGATAAGGCATCCCTTAACAAACAAGAAAGCTACAATAGGATTCTCCATTCATTCTTACAAAGATTATCAAGAGAAAAATATGAAACAAGCCATTGGCCTTAGCCCAAAATGTGGCAAGGAACCTAACCCAATTCAACGAAGGACATGAAAAAAACTGATGGGCATCAAAGTACAATTGTAAGAGGTACTAACTGATGCATGATCAACTCAAAGATGTTTGGTTTGGGGGCAAATTTTTTCTTGGATAAATTTTTTCCCCATTTTCAGTTGTTTAATTTGAGAAGACTTCAAATGGAAAACTTGGGTGGAAATGAGTTTCTACATCACTTTGCTAACATTTTCCTCCAAAATTAGAAGGAAGCTAATTTTCCTTTACCCTTCCATTCCCAACATTCATTTCTCCCAAGAGTTTTCAAACAAAACCAAACATACGAAAATAAATTATCATTTAAATTTTCAATTAGAAAATAGTTTTCATGGAAAACTGTGTCATAAGAAATATATTTCCCACCAAACCACCTCCTTAGAAAAGATATGTTAATAGAGATAAACATAGTAATCACAAAAGGCACTAACTCATCTCCACGTGGAGCAATCCTCAGAAGACGCAATGAAGGTGACAGAATCTGGAAGAAATCTTTATCTGGTGACACAACCCGTACCTGTGTAGTTAGTGTTACATATCAGTGACAAGTAAACTACAATCCAGAGATTGAACTATACACTAACAGAAAAAGGTAGAGAGAGAGATGAATATCCCCCACAAACTCAAATAAACATACAAGACATCTCAAGAAAACATGTCTAGCAAGTCATACTATAAAAAAGATAACTTGAAAAATAGGAAACTTCCTAGAACACAATCTAAATAAAAGGACATTTATTCTCAATGAGTATGCCTAATTCTTACTATGAAACTGTTAAAACGAGAAGATGGACGGAATACGTCGTCAAATCAATGACTGCCAGATTTTAGATTCTTTCATGATAAAGCAGGATGCCACATGACATCAATACTTCATACAAACTTGCCAAAGTTAAGGTAGCTGTGTGGGTTGGATTTAGGCCACAAGACAAAAGCGGTCTGGGGAATGCAAATTAATTAGGTTAGATGTTATTTTTAACTCAAGTAGCATATATTCATAGCACATATATTTTACACAGAAGGGAAAGGAATGTGATGTTGATTTTGTGCAATCATATTTGTTTGAATTGAACAGTCATTGAAATGATGTGATTTAAGCGTGATATAATAATGAAGTCATATATAGGCCATTATAGCTTTATAATGGTTTTTGAGCTTACCATCCACAAAACCCCGTTAAGTAACTTAAGATTTAATAACATAGAGTAACAACCATTATAAGTTGTTTTTCTAACATATTATCCATTATAGTACTTTTTTATAAATAAGTATTAGGTTCTAAAAGGTTTATTATAAATCTATTACAAGTTTTATTTTAAATATATCTTTTACAGAACTCAAGTTACGGTTATAAAACTAATATTTTCGAGTTAAAAATTCAATAATGATATCCGCAAAATGAGTCGTCACATCGTGAGGTGCCGCGTCCGACACATCACAACTATTACCGCAATCGCGACAATATCACCATTTTTTTATGGATGTAAGGTCAACATGACGAACTCTATATCAATAAAATTCTCCATCATCTTATCATGTCTTCTTAGAGTCGAGCTTTCCCAAACCATAGTTCTTTATGGTCAAATTACAATAATGGAATTAGGTCAGCCAAAGAAACCAACAATCGAGGGCTAAGCTTCTTCATGTGAATGATTAAAATCTCTTATTTTAATGGTCATAGATTTAGAGCCAAATGTCGCACTGTTGAGGAAAATTTTTAATTTTGTTTCCAAAACTCTAGAACAAACTAAGAGTACATAGCTTTGTTCTGATCATGCAAAACAACATAATTTTCTATTGATATATTGTTTAGTACATAAAACAATCAGCTATATTGTGGAAAAGTTGAAAGAGAATCGTTTTAGATAGTTTGGGTGTGTGCGAATTCAAGGTATTAGCGAACTGAGAAAGTTGGATCTCGGGAGATTTAAAAAGATGGTGAGGAAGACCAAAGATGACTTGGGGGACAGGGGTGGAAAAGGATATGAATGATCAAGACTTACAAATTGAGATGGTAGAAAGTCAAAACGAATGGATCAGAAGAATCCATGTGGAAGACCATTGAAATTGAAGAAAAAAAATTACATAATGAAGATTTTAATCTATAATTGCATTTTTGTTGTTGAACTATTATTATTATACAATAATATGCTCATAGCTATTATAATTGCAGTATATGAAGTACTTTTAGTGGATAATCAATAAACTTCTTAGTTAAGCATTTTGTTAACGATCAAAATTATGAGCAACTATAATTTAAATGATAAATAATAGTAAAAAATTAATAAGGAGATGTTATAAGAACTTTCTCTACAATTTAGAGAGATGTTAGAAGAAATCTTTTATAACCTCTTTTCGACAACTAACGTTATAACAGTGAAATATCAAGTGTTACACGTTAGATAACAGTTGTGGCAACTCTCAAACAGGTTACATACGGCCATTACATAACATAACAGACTTGTTTTTATTCCACGCTTTGGGTCTATGCAAATAGATAGTTAGTAATTTTGAATTAAATATTTATCACTTGGTATTTTAGTAATAACTTTTATAAGGTTTGAGAAAACCTACAATATAAATTGATTTAATTGGAAAATTTCTATGTATTAAAATTTTTGTCAATTAAAAATGCCTAATAAAACATGTAACATGGTATTGCTATCACCTATAAAAATCACTTATATTCTTTAACTCCTTCTTTCCAAGACATTTTTAGCATGAATAAAAAATCACTTATGTTCTCCATAAAAATCATCCTCATCCTTTCAGTTTATCTACTGCTATATACAATAGCAAACCTATTATATTCATATTATAATTTTTAACTCCCTCTTTTCAGGACATTTTTAGCTTCTCTAATCCACTTAAACCTCTTAAAGGCATTCTGAAACATTCATTTCAAAGCTAGAATGGTGCATTTTGTGCTTGATGCGACCCCTGCTCGGGTGCTTCTTTACCTTATCTTCAATATCTTCACTCCATGCTCCAGCCGAATATTTTCTTCCTAGCTTCACCTTATAATTTATAAATACATCTTAGCTCAAACATCTTGTCACATATATAGAATTTCCTTTTACCCTAACATATGCTAAGGTTGAACAAAATCCAGGTTGGTACCCCATTCCATTTCCACCCAACCTTGATCATATGAATCACATCTTGGTCAAGTTCTCCATTGGAAGAAACGATCCAAGTTACCATGACTAAAAAGAAAATTTCATGCAACCAAAAACTTTATTAAAAGGTAGTTTCGGGAAAAAACTTATATATCAAAATTGTGCTTGATAAGGTAAACGTCCTTAAAATTAACAAAAAAAGAGCCATGTGATCCATACAAAATATAATATATATTTTTAGGATATAAATTTGATTACACAACAAGAATTTCACCTTGTAACCAGCATCGACACTCCTTAAAGCAAGAGTTCCTATAACATCATCAGCTTCAACACCAGGCACCTAAGATCAAAGAGGAAAATGTAATAAGTTATCACAAAGAGGAAATTCAAAATATCATATCTACACATGTAGCTGTTTTGTTAACTTGGTTACCTCAATTACTTTAATTGACATAGCCTTGATGGACGCTTTTAAGTACTGAAGTCCTTGAACCACCGTATCAGGCGTAGGGCCACGGTTGCTCTTATATTGTGGATACATGGTGTGGCGAAAATTTGTGCCTTCACCAAAATAGTACTAATTTCATTAGTCACCTTCACAAAATATCTCGGATAAGAACTTAACAAACAAGAATTAGACACACTGTTACATCGTACATAAAGAACAAACATTATCACCCCACAAGAAGCAACAATACATCATGTTACCAAAAATAATCTCTTCCAAGCATCCATATACACGTACCACTGCTAATAGCATAGAGAACTTGTGCTACATCATTTTTTACAATAAAGTTAACAAAGTAGCAATTTTAAATTTTGACATATTAATTCCCAAATTTGCAAGAATGCATCCCCAAATACGAAAATCACCTGATTTTGCAGATTCTTTTCTTTTTTACTTAACAAATTTTGAGTTCAACTAACATAGAACAGATGTATAAGAGCTGTCAACTGGCCCTTAAACTGCTACTAATAATCACAGAGATCATTGTCAACTAGAACAGAGTAGAGACTCAACTAAATGTATGCAATTGTCAAAACAATGGCGCATGTGAACAAAAAAAAGGAACACCCTGTAATCAGTCATTTAAGCTAAGAATCACAGTTTGACGATTAGCCTTATCCCCTCTCCCTTGAAAAAGAAGGTTCAAAAAGCACTAAGAATACATTAGTACATAGAGGTTTAAATGCCCTAGCATTCATGAATCAAACACATCAAAAGGTAATCATACACTTTGTGCTATCTAATTAAAGAACAGAAACATCTATTGTTAACAAAGTTTTCGAACACTCATACAAAGCAAAATTATAAAAAGTATATCATATCAAGATATGAATTATAAAAAGTTAATCATATTTAGATATGACAAGCACCCAAAGATTAAAACTATAATTGCAAGGCTATTTTTGACTAACCCAATTTTCATACAAGGGAGCTACTCATCTAGCTCATCTCTATATGAGTATCCAATCACAAAATGTTCACTCAAAAAATTTTTAAACCCAAACAGTAGGTGGTACCAAAAATGGAAATTTGCCATGTCATTTAATAACAAAAAATGAATTTTTTCAAAACAATTACAGAAAAGCTTGATGGATTAAAACAATTTGGTTACAATGATGTAGAAAAATATTCAGTCAAGGTAGTTCAAAGAATTTTCCCCTCCTTCATACTTCCACCCTTCCCCTTGGGGAGTTCAAAGAATTGAAGATTTTAAAAAATCATATTGAAACATACCTTTGAACATTAGACTTTGTTTTGAGGAAATAGTGATTTCACCATATGGAGTTCCTGAAATAAGAAAGTTCTTTATTAAAGATGCAAAACGTTTGCATATCTTCAGGATACTCTGCTTCATAATGATGAGAAAGTTTTTCAAAATACAAATTCCAGCGAACTAGTTTGGTAGTCTTCTTAAACTCCGTAACACGTTCTTGAAAGTTGAAGTATATCATGCAAGAAAGTATGTCAACAGGATCAACACTGAGAGAATACATTATTTCTCTTTTTCTCCTAATGTCCTTTCCCAATAAATTTGCAGCAACTAAAGGATTTCAAATTAGAGATCACATTGTATAAGGCTTGCCATAGTAAAACATCAGTTAAGACACTTTAGATGGTTTAACCAACATTTTTCCTATCATGATTTGGCTTCTAGCTCATAGCCAAATTCCAAATGTCTTCTTAGATTTGGTTGACGAAAAAGGCAATGAAAGCATTTTGCTCATTTCTCATCATGTCACTCATTATAATAAAATGAAAAGGAAGTCAAGAATACAACACTTGAAGGGCAGACCGTGCTCCATTATCTTTTGGTTGGGTGGCATATATATCAAGATCTTAGTCCAACTCTAAGAAACACAAATGCAAGAAATGATAGCTCTCTTCTCAAGCATTAATGACAATAGCATAACATTATTAAACCCATGAGAGTATTTAAGAACATTCAGGTTAGCAATTTTATACATTAGCATCAGATCACATTGTGATTCAGCTAAAGGTTTTTAAAAACTCATTCACTCTAGTGTGATTTGACAGGAAAATTGTGAATACAATAACATAGGCAACTTAGGCCCATACAACACAAATTAAAACCACGTTACTATCATTGCAGATAACCAACCTTCTACTGACCAACCATTTCTGGCCATCGAAAAGAAAACCTAAATAATAGTCTCAACTCCATCCTTAACAGCATGTGATATTAGCAATCACCTCCAAATTTCAAGTGAGGAAGTTGTTTCCAGACCATAGAGTAAAAACAAGGCCTTATCGCATCGCATTGTCCCCATTGTAAAGGGGTAAAAAAACCGCGTTTTTGGTCATATCAAGGGATATCTTATGGTTTCGACCGATACTTAGTCCTTATGATAACCACATCACTCTTGTTATCGCATTACAGTTCCATTACCGCAGTCGCGAATGTTACCACAATTTTACACTATGTTCCAGACATGTAGAGTTCACAAAAGCACTATCAACACTATATGAAGCATTAGTTATAAAAGCTTTATAGGGTTCATAATCAAGGGCTAAAAGGTTCGTAAGGTCACAACTGGCAACACCCAAATTTTCTTTAATAAACAACTTAGCCTTAAGTACAGAAATTAACTTAAGCACAAGAAGATACATATTCACAAGCTTAGGCGGAAAGATATACAGCCAGTTCTACAGCTAAAGGCATGAAAATGCTAGATTAGAAACCTCACCAATATGGTCAAACACCACCTGAAAAAAAATATAGTAATACATAAAAGGTAAGTAACTATGCAAATTGACTACATATAAGCAATTGAACAACAATCAAATACATAAATGAAAAAGTTCACTAAAATACATTTGAACAAGCTAACACACACGTTATTAAAAAATTGACACTGCAATGTTTCAGTCTCACAACATCTGATAACCTAAGTCGGCCATTCGACCGCAAAAAAAAAAAAATAGAAGTCAAAAATTTGTAGTTATATCCTCAGCTACCTACCCGACCCCTCTTTTTTTTAAGATAAGCTTTAAAAAATAAGTCAACAGATAGTGAAAATGAAATCAAGGATACACAACCCTCTATTTAGTAAAATAGAAAATAACAATGATTAAACAAGGGAAGAAATAATCCCAAAAAGCCAACAAAAAACTATTTTGAAATGAAATCCTACCAAACAATCAAAGTTTGATGACCAATCTTGTTGCAGAAGTCCTAGAATTCTTCTATCAAGATAATCATATAATAGCCGCTCAAGTTGTACAGCCATTGTCCCACTAGAACCAAAGAACTTCTAAGTATCAGCGCAAGAAGCATGATTAATTACATGACATCATCAAAGCATACAATCCAATGCCCATTCCTTTGAAGTACACAACAAATTTATCAATTTATGCCAAGAAGCAGACTGCAACAAAGAATTGAACCCCATCCCAACCAAGAATATGTTCATAAACTACAAGTTAAGAAGACCAAAACATGTTTTCTTTAACTTATACTAAATCTTAAAGTCTTGGAAATCCCTAAAATTTTTCCCCGCGGGAACTCTAAACTGAAAGTCCACAACAAGTAATACAATCTTAGACAGCAAAGCACGACTCTTTAGCATTGTTGAGTTCTCATTAGTTTTCTACATAAACTCGATCCTGAGTGGAAGCTCTCATCAGTTAGCGCATGAGCTATTGCAAAAGTAAAAAATATAAACTTACTAAATGTTGAAAACAAATCCTTTGGTCGTTTCCATATATAGAAATTAAAATCTTGTGATCAACCATCTAATAAAAAACAGAATAAACAAGTCCACAACTTGAAATCATATTACATTTTTGCGTAAAAAAATATTGGAATTAAAGATACGATAAGTGTCAATGATAGAGAATGAAAGATCCTTTAGGTCAATTGATAAGCATACCTAGTCATTTTCATCATCGCACTTCTATCAATGATAAAGGGCCAAAGGCCATGAAAAACTCGCATAAATTGAGAAGTAACCAACAATAACCAACAGAAGCAAGAAGCAAGAAGCAACTATGACTATATACCACAAATTTAAAGCTATCATCTGGCCATGGTAATAGTAGACTAAAATTTGAAAGCATCAAACTCAGTAGCTTTGAACTACACTACAAAATACACCCTTGATTTTGAAGTCATCCGTAATGATCATATGCAGCAATAGAGCTAGGTAAAGTTAGGGATAGTCATGGGTCCAAGACCCTGTTGGACCTGCTCCGGATTCGCCTCTTTTTTAAGGGTCTGGGTCTTAATTTTTGAGACCCATCGAATCCGGGTCGGATCTGGATCATAAAAATATTTGACGGGTCCAGGTCCGGGTCCTAAGGTGAAGACCCAGACCCGGACCCGGACCCGGACCCTAAACCTTTAAATTTAATATTATGAATTTCTGAAATCTAAATTCTAATATTAATTTTTTTATTATTAATATATGATGCCTTAAATATTGATTATTTGCCTTCTCCTTAATCTCAATCCAGTAACTACCGAAGTACCAGTGTCCAATAACCCTAACTTTTTCTTTCTACTCTAATATAAACTATGTATCTCATTTAGTCTTTTATATTTGATTTTTAATTATGTATTTAGACATGTGTTTTTACGTTTTAGTAATTATTTTGTATTTGAATTTTATGGACTCAAACAATACGATAATAAGTTGCTTTCAAAACTACAAAAGACTCGCAAAAGGTTCAATTTTGACAAATCAAAGAGGCTTTATATAAGACCCATTAAGGACCCTAGACCCGTCAGATCCGTAGGGTCTGGGTCTGAAAATTTTGGACCCTTAGGGTCCGGATCCGGGTCTGGATCCATAAAAAATAAAAGTGTCCGGGTTCGAGTCTGGCCAGACCCGCTCCAGACCCGCCCCATGACCATCCTTAGGTAAAGTATGATGAACAACTTTATATTTATCTTATGATTGCTAATTACTTGTTTATTTTAAGGAACAAAATCTGAGTTGTGAACTACTTATGAATCAATATAAGTAATTCGTAAGGAATAAGTTTCAGAAAATGAACATCTTAGTTTTACGAAGTGACATAGTTACCGTGAATTTGATAGGGGTAGACGAGGGTACTTCTTAGGGATATTGCCTCATAGCGCCTAAGATGAGCCTCAGAGTGCCTTTGGTCTTAGCCTTAGAAGAAGCCCATTTGATGCGGCACACACCTGCTCCTCTTTACTTTTTTTCTCTATTTTTCTTCTCTACTGCTGCTTATTACTTTTGCTTAATCTATTTGAGGTTATTATTATTTTTTTCTTGGGTTTTAGGGCTCCTCACACCTAAAGGCTAGTCTTGTAGGGATCATAGTGCAAAATATTATCTATATCTATATCACGACCGTATTGTAAATTGATTTTTTAGCTCAAAATATAGGTCGAGAGAACCACAAAATCATCAAAATTGACTCCAAAATATTTCACAAATGAGACCGAAACCACATTTTTTAGTGCAAGGAACCCTTAGCACTATAGGGAGCATTCTGCCTTTTAAAACTAAGATGAACATAAAGTGGACGAGGGAAAAGAAGAACAAGACAATCTACTCATAAGAAAGTGGTGAGACTGAGGAGGTAAATAGAGACATTAGACTAAGTTCAAGGGAAAAGGTTCATCAAGAGAGTCTAACGACTATGCTAAAGGAATATACTATTGGCTATAACATGCTACAATTATTTTCCCATTAGGAGGAATATATGTACGTACTTCAGTACACGCATATGTTTGACATCTAATCTAAACTTCTTTTAAAGAAGAGCGATCTCCACAACTTTCAAGGAAGCATTAAATCCTTGACATTCAAACTGAATATAACTAAACAAATCCAAATTTAAAACATAAAAAGACATAGAAATATATAAAAGCTTACCGCAACATGTGATGGATTGAAAGCGAGTACATCTATTATCTGCAAAAAAGATGATTGCTAGTCATTACAAATTATTAAGCAAATAATAAGTTTAAATTAGAATCAAATTCTTCTATCCACACTCAAAAGTCAACCAAAAATCTAAAAAAAAAAAAACAATAGTTGTTGGATAACAATTGGGTTTGGTAAAGAGGATTTAACAATAAAATGAAGAGAGGGGATTGTTATCTTGTGGATCAATACTCTTGTTTTGGAAAAGGAAAAGGAAGGCTAATGGAAGAATCTCATTTACTATTCATTTTAATAATTAATCAATAAAGTCTTCAATTTTAGAAGATTCAGAAGAAAAATACAGGCCCACTTTATCTCCCTCCACAATTGTTGTCTAAACACAACATAAGAAACAATAACTCATGATGACAATACTAGTTGGACACACGTGAAGGAAGAATTCAAAGGGGAAGCTTGAGCAGGAAATGACTACAGAGACAATTAACATGTTCTATTCACAAACTCGAATGTCCCCTCATAAACAAAATGAAAAGGGAAGAGAGAAAGAAGACGTCATATAATAGACAATTATACCATACTTTTAGTAAATCAAAAGTGAGACAGCACAGACTTCCATGAGCAAGAAAACAAATGAATTCAAATAAGACAAGGACAAAAAGAGCACACAGAACTATTATTTGAAACATGTAATATAACTCCAGAAATGGACAAGAATGTACGACCGCGGTAATCAAATGTGAACAAGACCTGTGGTAGAAGGGGGGCAATGGAGACAATTAACATGTTCTATTCACAAACTCGAATGTCCCCTCATAAACAAAATGAAAAGGGAAGAGAGAAAGATGACATCATATAATAGACAATTATACCATACTTTTAGTAAATCAAAAGTGAGACAGCACAAACTTCCATGAGCAAGAAAACAAATGAATTCAAATAAGACAAGGACAAAAAGAGCACACAGAACTATTATTTGAAACATGTAATAAAACTCCAGAAATAGACAAGAATGTACGACCGCGGTAATCAAATGTGAACAAGACCTGTGGTAGAAGGGGGCAACCAGGGAACTTACAAGAGATAAAGCTGCGAATATGGTCAATGCCCAGTCTCCATTACCATCAGCGTTAGAAAGATAGCCATGGTGCAATTTTGCTAGCAGACCAAGGAAAAAAAAACAATTAGAAGTAAATCAACAGTTCCCAATTTATTTCCAGCAAAGAATCTGTGCAAAATGAAGCAGTTCAAATATACAGGATAGAAAAGCAACAATATCAAGCTTTTACATTGTTCTAGCCAATGTTGCACGTAATTGGATACACTATGAAACATAGTACTAGAACGTTGAACACTACCTATAAAGCATGTGGAACGATAGTGACGAAGTGTTTTTTTAAACCATATATACATAGTATAACATTACCTTGATATGAAACATAATGTCGCTTTCAAGCCTCAAACTTCAAATGAAGTTTTGGAAAGCACATAGTTCATAGTTTTGGGTTGAAGTTCCAAGAACGAGGAGCAATGAATAGTTCCCAGTTCCCAGTTTAAGGCTCATAAAAGATATAAACAAGATCAACTAAAAAAGGTTTGAAAGATGAAGCTCATGCACACAATAATTTACTATGATCACCAAGTTTAAAGTAGAAGTGTATCAAATTGATGATGACATGGTGTCTAAAAAGAGTTCATGCTATCACTATTAAAGCTGCTTTAATGATTGCCAAATAGTTGATTAAGTTAATGCCTTTTTAAGCAAAAGAAGATGTCAGGAAAATATATTAAAACACTAAAAAATACAAAATAACATAAGTGTGTGCAAAAGTACCTAAAAGTTTGTAGTAGGCTCTGTATATAATAGCGCTTCCATCAATGAGCATCACCCTACCATTTGGAAAAGCTTCACTTGATGCGGCACCATTGGCAGTGACAGAATGTGAAAATACACGTTGACTGATGGTTTGCACACCTTTTAATGAATTGTCCACATTTCTAGCAGAGGAAAAGAGTGGAAATTTGGGAGTATCTCGTTTTGAACAGTAAGATACCTTGGAAAACCCCTATTGGTATCAAAAGTGTCAACAGAAAGTGATCAGTTTGATGTTGAACAACTTTAGTAATACTATGCACGCAAATACTGGAAAACATAAGCAGAGTAAAATTTGTATAATTAGAAATTAAAATTCCTTTATTGTTGAAAGATAAAAAAATTTTAAAATAGAAAATTTCAAAAAAAAATTTGCAACATTCTTGTCATAGTCAGTGGAATCATTGCTATTGTTTTTCAAATTCAAGCACAATCTCGATTGAGCCATATATGTATAGTTCATCAATTTTGGATTATAATGAACTATACAGCCATACACACTTTTTTTTTGTGAAATTGCAAATGATGTTCACTATAAAGTGTCAATTGGAAACAAGCTATTTTTTTTACGAGGGTATCTAAACCCCGTAACTCTGCCTAGGTTGAGCCACTTAATAGCATTAAAGTAATGTAATGACATTTGACATTACTATTTTAAAGGGGGGGGATAAATTAAAAGATAACTTTTTATGCGTTTGTAACATCAACATAAGCTCCAAGCCTTACACATAAACAAAACAAGTTACAAGCTACTCCCCATGGTCCATTCCAAATCACATCCCTTTCTCGATACCTCTGGTTCCAACTTTTTCGGTCTGTTTTTCTACATAAAGGTAGCAACTTCAAAGTGAAAAAGGTACCTTAATCCACAATATGTTTGGCAAGTGGGTATTTTATTTCATGAATGATAATAGGTAAATCTAATGTTTAAAGATAAGGAGTCATGGACATTATTATCTAATGTTCTAAGCTATTTCAAATTCAAAACCAATTGAACATTCATTCTCCTATTTCTTGCTATTTACGTACAAAGGATAGAGAAACAACATATAGAAAAAGTAGTTAGAAGAAAGAAGTCATTAGAGAGAGAGTCGAAAATGGAGTAGCAAACTAGCTTGTTTTGTAATATAAGTTTAAGTGTACTATAATTCTAACGGTAGCTATAAATGCATAAACATTGGTGCTATTTCAAAATAAAAATAAAAAAAAAAAAAAAAACGCTACACTTCAAATTTGTTTTGAAAAATAACAAAATCGTTTTTTGCCACATCAACATTTCAACACAATTTTCTTCTCTAATGAATACCAAAATATGTATCATTGGTTAAAAGGTGTTTAATACTGTATTTGTGTGCTAAACATCAAAGGTGCAAACACATAAAAATTGGTAAAATTAACAATAATTAATTCAAGAACAATGGTTCAAATGCAAATATGATTAATTTCAATATTTAAATTGTTCAAACCTGAGAAAAAAGAATAATCAAAACAAAGAGAGAGGCTATGTTATTATTCCTAGGAGCTACTTAATAATAAGCATATCTAATTATACAAGCATCCAGCTAATGGAGATGTGAAATTGAGAAAGCACACGTATTAAGAAACATTGGTGATTCTAGAAAATATACCATGAGGACCTAGTTTCTTATAAGAGAGTGATAATAGGCATTAAATCAATTATTATTTACAATTATTTTAGATTTTGGTTCGGAATGTGAGTCAAGTCTGAGAAATTAATTTCATCGTATAAAAAGTTGATCAATTTGCAAAATAACTAAAATGAATACTACTTAAGCGTACTTATAGTCAATAATAGAAACATTGTTCAGGAATGACATCATAATATAATTTGAAGGCTAGAGCTCAAATTTGCTTAAAAAGAATGCATTAACTTCTAAAACAAGGAGCTTATGTGATGATATTGGAGTTTTTCACATTGTAGAAGTACTGATTGTGGAATATTCTAGAGAGGGTGATAGAAGCTGTATCTAGGTGATAGGAGCTTCTATGATATCCCGCTTATAGTAGCTATGATCTAGGTATAGAAGACAGCGGATCATACCCTTTCAAAAGGGCTTGCAGCCAACGAAATCCCCGGCTCCCATCTATCTGTTAAATAAACAATTGAATATGTGAAACGAATATTAATTAGCCCTGCGAAGGGAATAAATATTAACTAATTACCATTAGTGTCTTATTTCACTTAACTTCATCAATAATGACCTTAGTCTAAGAAAAAAGATTTTCCCTCCCTTGGATAATTGGAAGGAGCGGATTGTTTTATACTTTTCATCTAAGCTTTTACAAGGTTGTTAGGGAAGTGTTCTAAAACCAACTAGTAGTTGCTTGATTTCTTTGTAGTTTTTCCCACAATTTCTATGTCACTTATATAAATCAAAAACATTGCTAATAAAAGCAGATTTTAATGAATAGACCAATGGAAATAAAGGGAGGTAGTAGCAAGAACTAAACTATTGTTTGTTGTAATGATGCTCAAAGATTATGCTCAAAGACTATGCTCAAAGATTTATGCTTTTTCTTTTGAAAAACCATTCCAATAAAGTGAAAAAAAAGTGAAAACATGACAAAAAGTGAAAAAAAAGCTTGTCACACTTCGAAAGCATAACAAAGAGCTCCTTTAAAACCACATAAACAGTGCAAAAGAAGGCCTCATCACTATATCGCGGCCATATTATAAAGGTTCTTGAGTTTACCGCGACTGAAATGTATGTCACATTAACCACAAAAGTATTCGTAATGACCGCAATATCCATTTTGCAACCGTTACCACAAGTGTGATTGAAATCGTTTTTTGCACTATGCACACGAACACTACATGTGTCAAAGGAAAAAGAAAACAAATCAAGAATACCAGTTGGATTACCTTTACATTAAGAATGGATGAGAACTTTATTACATATGATTGGCAAATATTTCTACCAACCCCATACGTAGGTAGCTTCTTTCCTAAGCAATCAATGGAGCTTGAGTAGACATGAAGATGAGACAAACAATAGCGCGCCATATACTTATGCGGTCAAGCCAGTATATTTTGCCTACACAAAGAAAGCAATTACTTGCAATGTTCTTTTATTTGGAATCACAATGAACTAAAGTAAAATGGTTTGTTAAATCAAGTGAACTTTTTATTTATAAGAACCTTCAAATCATGTTTGTTATCAAGAGTCAATGGAAAAGGACCTCTTTGTTTTTACAAGGGTAAGATTAAATACATGTAACCTCTCTAAACTCTGCTTAAGTGAGAGCAACTTAGTGACATTGAGCCAATTAAATGTTGTTGATAGATGTAGAAAGCAAATAAAACTACTAAATATGTTGTCCATAGAATGGACAATAACAAAATGTGCGTTTCTACTGAAAACAAACATAGTCAAGAATTTTCGGAGAGAATAGAAACAAAAAACCATGCTTTTGTAGCAAAACATAATAGCACAGCTATCAAAATCCAGCCTTTCAGTTTTCTCATTATCCTTGTAACCGGAAGAAGTATAGAGTGGCCATACCCAATGTAAAAAAAAGTTCAAATGAATAGCATGAATAACTTCAAATGAAAAATACTATCAATCAAAGCATTGGAATTATTATCTAACCACAAGCCCACAAGCAAAATTTTAAACCTCAAAATGAGTGCATGTCACATTAGTGTTAACAATAACAACAATGCTAGAACCTTGATCCTAAAAAATTGTAGTCGGCTACATAAACCGATATATCAGTTCAAATGGTCATCCACATGCAAAAAATGTCAACAACATACTGTTCTCTGACCTTGCCTAGTAAGGGGTTTAAACGTAAAAAATCATGGTCAAATAGAACCAATGCAGGGTCACAATTTCTTTCAATCACACAACTTTCCGGAAAGGGGTTTTCCGTGGATAAATTATTGAGTGGTAAATAAAACTCGAATATTTCAAAACAGACCTATATGTCAAAGTAATCAGTCTAATAGCTTATGAGGATGACAATGTGCATAATGTAACTTTAATAAGTACAACTATACATTTACTTATACATCAATGAAGAACCCAGAATTTGATGATGGGGTTGTGCAACTTATTTTAATACAAATATTCTCTCCCTCCTTATATTTAATTAATGTACACTAGATTGTGAAATCAACTAACCTTTAAGAGCTCAATTTTTATGTCTTCATTATTATCAAAAACTCTAATTAGTAAAATATAAAAAGATTATATTATATAGATATTTTGAATACATAGTACAATAAAAAAAAACTTTTAAACCCCTACAAAATTCAATACCCTGAAAAAATTTAGCTCTTTCCCTTAATATTCTATCTTAAATTCTTATCTTCAAAACAACAATAATTCCTTGAACTACAACAAAACAATTTACAAATGTCATTTTCTCTCATTCCTATAGCAGCCATTTTACTCATGACAATCAAAATTTACAAAATAAATTGAAGGATATGCAAAAGGATTGACATTGTCAGTATAATGGTGATTTCATTTTAGCTATAATGATAAGCATCGATCAAGTTCTTTATTTCCATAGCATTTATTGTAAAAAAAGCAAATTAGAGTTGACAAAATATTATAGATCAAAGATGTGAATTGCTTAACATTGCCCTAAAAATGTTGATCATGTGAGTTGATAAATGATTCAGGATCATACTCGGAACCCATAATTTTTTTACTTCATTTTTTAAAAAAAAAAATCACATACTCTCAATTTATAGTTCATCCAAAACTTAAATACAATAAATACGAATTAATTTGATAAACTAAAATATACAAATAAAAGCATATAAATAATTTGTGTGCATACAAATAACTTTGTATTTATTTAAGGAAATTTTTATACTCATAATCATTATAATGAATATAAACAGCAACAAACAATCTGATGAAATCGCAGTCAGTGTATCCATACACTTTTCAAGCCCAATTTTCTTCAATTTTCTTTTATTCATCTCAATTGTATTTGAAAAGCCCTTTATTAGAATCTCCTAACATATGCCCATATAAAATTGATTAATCCATACCGTATTCTTATCATTGTAATAATTGAGTAGAATTTCCAGAGAGATACCACAATTTTCTAACCTATACATTTGTACTAATTTCTAAATCTTGTGAGTTAAATAGATTTGTTCATAATGCATTATTATTTTTAGTAAGTAATGATGCAGTCGGATCGATCAAATTTTTAGTGCTTTATTATTTTAAGTTGCCACCAGTCCTCCCAAATCATTGTTTCATAATTTTCCTATTTTTTGTGATAAAATGATAATTGTATTAATTATCTATAAGAGCATACATTTGTGCAATATATACAAGAGGTTGATAATCAACCATATCAATAATCAAGGAAAAGTATCCCATGATAAATGGGTAGTCAAAGTCCTAAGAAAAACTAACTCCTTAACTCTAGTGATTGAAAATATAATTTGTACAGAGAATGGTAATAAATAAAGTAGAAGATATTAGCAATATATTTACTTATCATGCCCCCAAAAGATGGATGATCCATTAATGAGTCCGATCTTGGATAAAAGTTCATGAAATCGTGGTCTAGGTAGTGGCTTTGTGAGAGCATCAACAAGTTGGTTGTCGACGAAAATATGACTGACCTGAAGGGTGCCTTGCTTAACTTTGTCATAGACGTAGTGAAAGTGAATTGCTAGATGTTTCATTTTGGATTGGAACACTAGATTTGCCGAATACGTGATGGCACTTAATTTGTCACAAAAAATAGCAAGAATGATGAAAGAAACATAACCCAACTCATACATAAAAAAAGTGATCCAATCTATTACTGTAGTGGTGGAAGCGACGGCACAAAATCCAGCCTCAGTGAAAGAACAAGCTATTTTCTTTTGTCGTTTTGAGCCCCAAGCAATAGGATTATGGCCAAGATAGACAATATAGCCAGTAGTACTACGAAAATTATCTTTGTCACCCGCTTAATTTGCGTCTGTAAAAGCATGGAGTTGAAGGGGAGAGGACTTGCGAAACAATAACCCTTGATTTACGGTACCATGTAATTAACGAAGTAGACGTTTCAAAGCAGTCAAATGAGAATCAAATGGATTTTGCATAGATTGGGAGAGTTTATTTACGGTAAATGAAATGTTTGTGTGAGTTAACAAGAGATATTGAAGATCACCTACAAGGACACGATAGTTGGTGGGATTTGGTAAAGGGGAGCATTCACAAAGCATAAGAGGGGGTTTAGTAGCAATAGGGGTACTTGCAAGTTTACATTCCTATAGATTAGCTTTGTGAAGTATGTCATTGATGTACTTCCTTTAAGAGAGAAATAAACCATGAGGGTGAGGGATGACTTCCACAAAGAGAAAGTATGATAGAAGACCAAGGTCTCTAAGAGAAAAACAAGATGCTAAAGTAGTGCTAAAGTTATCTAATTGAGACCGATTAGGACCCGTGATAATAATGTCATCTACATATTGTAACAACCCAACTTACTGTTTGACTGAACAAGACAAGTCATCACGGGGTTTACTTACCCAAAGAACTCAAATCTCAAATCATAACGCGTGAAAAGGGTCACCAGATCTAAAACATAACTATTACAACTAATCTTGATCCAAATATATAAACCAAATCCAAAATAATCATACAACTATAAAAGTCCGAAATAATCAACATAACCAAATCTACTACACACTTACTAAAGCCCAACGCAAACACTACAACTTCTATACGTAGTCAAATTCAAAATATCTTCAAGGTATACTCTAATCAGCTCTGCTGTCCCATCGTTCCCGACTAGTACTGTAAGCAATCTAAAATATAGAAACAACAGGGAGATAGATTTAACTGAATGAGCAAAAGCGATCTAAAATAAAACAAACATGATAAATCAAAATAAAAGATTTAAAAGCAACATCAGTCCTAGATCTTTGTGCGCACTGGGAGTCTAGTGGAAAGAAACCTCCATAGCTCTAAAGCCATGTCTCTCTCGGGTGAAGATAGTCAATTTTTAAATGACAATTCGCCTCAAAATAGGGAGTGAGGGACATTTTCCCTCTACTCCGTCAATGACCAGCTCGTGAGCTCAATCCATTGACCATATCACAATAACATCATAAGTAATCAACAAGTTCACCTCATTAATCTTCAATATCAAAGAAACTTTAGTAAAACAGTTTTCAAGAAAGGTAGTTTGGTCAGACTCTTTAATAGACTGCTACTACTCACCGACAACGTCACTTTAAGGAGTCAAGTCCAGTCCACAGCTATCAACTAGAAGGGTTCCTCGATGATATCGTCTCCTGAAGCATAACAAAGTCACAACATCACCAAAGAGCGTTCAATACTACTATACTAATATATATAACTTATTACATTTCCTCTTAAAACAGTAGCTTAACCGAGACTTTATTCTAATATTCTAACTTTCCATATCCTAAGTTTGTTTCTAAACATAAAGAAGAACCTAGAGTAAACCAACGATGCTCATATATTTATATTCATCCTAAATCCTCACTTATCGATACCTTCGAGAATCATCTACTTTATTCAAGAACATCAATTATCAAATATCTTAATTATTAACAAATTTTCCTCGGTAAGTTCTATACCCAAGGTAATCCATCATATCTCAAAAATTTATATCAACAATCATTATTCTTCAAATCACATATATTCATTCAAGAATGTCAAGATACCCAACATTCACCATTAAGGAGCATTTCCCAACAAATTCATAAATCTCAATTTAACTAGTCTAACATCAAAAACACAAGATCCATCTAATTTAAGTTCAATCAACAATGAGGTTCCTCCATTCTTATTGAAACAAGTATATTTGTAAATTTTGAAGTCAATTAATAGTCTTATGTTCTCATGGTGAAAATGATTCTTTGATGAAGACATAATAATAAATAGAGTGAGAAAAGAAAATGTTTTTAAATCTTACGATATAAAGTAATAGAAGAAAGAAAGAAAAAGAAAAATAATATAAAAACAAAAGAAAATGAAAGGACAAGGGTAGATGATACTAGCTCCATCTTTTTCTTTGGCAGAAATGGACCAAAGAAAAAAGAACCAATGCCTTGTTTGTTCAACGAATCACGCGACCAAAACCGATCGATGGAAAGAAGTGGGATTGCTGTATTTCGGGCCAAACTCACGCAGAACGGAAGGGCCATTGTTGGTCTTCTTTATTAAAAAAAAAAAGGTTGAAGAAATAACAGTGGCTGCTGCCCTTGTTTCGAAAATCAGGGGAAAGATGAAAATGGTGCTGCAATTGAGCTTCGAAAAATCAAAGAAAGAAAGTGGAAGAATATACCTGATTTGTTTCTCTTCATTATTTTTCGAAAATCAGCAGAAAAGGTAACCAGTTTCTTCGAAAATCGAAGGCAGAGGAAGGATCAGTGCTTGCTTCTTGCGAAAATCAGGAGGAAAAGGCTAGAGTTGTTTTTTGTTCGAAAGATTAGAGAAAAGTACGAATAACACTGGGGTTCAGGGTGGGAGATGATGAACAGTATTAGGGTCCGTTTGGAGTTGGAATGGTATTGGAACCTCATACCAGAATGGTATGGATTCAGAACCCTATACCGGACTAAAACTGTTTGGTTTAATCCTGTAATAGATATTCAATCTATTCACACTGTTTGGTTCAATTATGGGATTGATTCTCTGTCCAGTTTATATATATATATATATATATATATATATATATATATATATATATATATATATATATATATATATATATATATATATATATATATATATATATATATATATATATATATATAATTATATTTAATTATTTCTGAAATTAATTTTAATAAATATCTTGTATACATGAATTTAAATGTTAACTTATATACATATATATCAAAAATATAGTTACGATTTCTTAAATAAAGAGGTTCGAATCAATATGATTATTTAATTAAAATGTGTGAGCCCACGAAGGTGATTCTCTTAGTTAGGTCTCGCAAGAAAATCAATTGAGATAAAAATAAATAAATAAATAAATAAACATAATAATAATAATAATAATAATAATAATAATAATAATAATAATTTAAGGCTGTCATTCCTCCTTCTCTTCCTTCTCCTTCTTTCTCTCTTCCCTCTTCTCTCACGTCCCTCCCTCAGTAGAAGAACCAGCAGCCGCGCCACTGTGTCCACCACCAGCAGCGGGCCATGTCGTTTTGTTCTCCTCTGCAGGCGGCCACCGCAGCACACTCTCTTCTCCCTCCTCCCTCGCTGTGAGTAGCCGGCAGCCAACCCACGAGCAGCCGCCAGATGCTGTCCGATTTAAGGCTGCTCTCCAGCCAGTTTTGGCCCTCGTGCACCACCACCACGACCTTCATCCTCCTCTTTACCACTTTTCTGAAATTAGGGTTTGAATATGGGATGGAATGGAGTTTAAAACTTAGGGGTAGGAGGGTATGGAATTCTAGAGGATTGGAATGGGATGAAAATCCAAAGGGTATGACATCCCAATGTAAAAAGGCCTAACCAAACATTGGAATGGTTGCGATACCATTCCATACCATTAAAAAAGAGCCAACCAAACATACCCTTAATGGTATGGACAAAAATCGATTTTTATAGCAAATAAGAACTGTAATTACAATTTTGTTTATTAAATTATTTATTTTTTTATAAAGAATTACATATACTAATAATCATACACTTAAGCCCAAGGTCTTCCTTATTATTTTAGCCCAAAATTATTTATTTAACTTAATTCAAAATAAGGCAAAATTATAAGAAACTATCTATTATATACCCCATTTTTTAAAAAAAATTACCTTATGTAAAAGTTTATGAAAAAAACTGCCTTATATAATACAAAATCTTTGCAAAACACTACCTTTTAACGGATTTTAACAGTTGACCGTTAATTTTGGCCTTTGACCATCACGTGACTCTTAAAAGGGACCTTCTTCTTCATCTCATTTTCACTTTCTGCAGGAAATCAGAAGATTAAAGCCTTCTAGGAGAGAATGAACTCGAATCCGCAAGAAATCAGAATTATCATTGATCATACTAGCAAAATAAGATGACCATGATCTACCTAAACCAGCAGCACCAACAATAGCTTCAAGGAGTATATTACTAGCAGCAATGAAAGCAATAAAATCACCAAGTTCAATTTTAAGGAAAGAAAAAGACCCACCAGCAACAGGGACTTCTACGACAAATTCAGTATAACAAAACACTGATAGTAAATCAGAAATCCCAAAAATTGCATAAGAAAGTACAATTGCAGGGCCAGCATGGTTATGAGCTTCTTGACCCGTAATACTGAAAATACCCGACCCGACAACAGATCCAAAACTAAGCCAAATTAAATCCTACCAAGTCAAACATTTGCTTAAAGGGTTAACACTTTCTTTCCTTAATTCAAAAAGCTCGAAAGAGTCAGAAGAACGACTCAATAATCGATCTTTGAGACGTGGGAAAATCTGGGAAAGGCCGGATTTGTAGTCAGAGAAAGAACTGAAGGATTTTTCAGGGAAAAAATCATGCTTTTTAAATGACCAATAATTGGTTTCGGGTAGTTGAGTTTCATCAATGGCGGTGGAGGTAGAATGAGATGAAGAAGAAGGTCCCTTTTAAGAGTCATGTGAGTGTCACGTGATGATCAAAGGCCAAAATTAACGGTCAACTGTTAAAATACGTTAAAAGGTAGTGTTTTGCAAAGATTTGTATTATATAAGGTAGTTTTTTGCAAAAACTTTTACATAAGGTAGTTTTTTAACAATTGGGCATACAATAGGTAGTTTCTTATAATTTTGCCCCAAAATAATTCTCGTTTTAATATTTATTTTAAACTACCCAATTCTAAAATATAAATTTCTCAAATGTTATAACCTACTCATCTTCAATTGAACTTCGTCCTGAAAGTTAAAATAAATCCCCACAGTCTAAACTTAATTCTTTTTCTAGTATACTTGACCAACTATCCATAATATGTACAACATAGAAGCTATGTTAACCAACTAACCTTAAAACGTATACTAAGATCTAACATGCCCCGAAATCTTACGGTTCTACCAACCTTAGAATAAAGTTCATCCCCAAACTTACTTCTTAAAACTAAGGAGGTGTAATAGTTATAACAACGATCAACGTAAGATATCCTTAAGTGTCTGAATAGTTCGCTCAGTTTGTGCATCTGTATTCATAATATGATCGCTCAAACATAACATCCAACTTCCAACTAATATCACAACGAAATCTACGTCACTTTAAGCACGAGCAAAGCAAATTAAGATTTCCTTAATCTGCTAAGGTTGCATTCACAAGAGTTAATCTATTTAAGAACTAGAATCTCGGTCATACACAACACTTATAATAACCTTTTGCGTGTCAACTATAGTCATAACATCCTTTTCTAAAACAATGGCAATCAAACATTAGATAATACTCGTAAAATACAAAAATTTGAAGAAAATAAGCTTATTTGGGAAAAACAAATTCCCAAAATAAGCTTCGAAAAAACTTATTTCCCAAAATAAGCACCTCCTAGTCCAATGCTAAGGTTTGGTTGTGTTCGCTGTTGGTAACGGCGAACAAACTTGTTTTCATTTTTTTGCCTCTTCCAACGCAATGACATTGTCTCCCTTTTGTTCACTGTTACTAACAATGAACAAAGAATTTTGACTTCTTTTTACCAGTTTCTTTGTTCGCTGTTAGTAACAACGAACATACTTGACCTCAGCTTTGGCATGAAGATGCTTATTTTGAGAATTAAAAGTTTTCAAAGCTTATTTTAGGAATTTTTTTTTGATAAAAAACTTATTTTGTTGAATCTTTTTGTATATGGCCCGCTGTTACTTATAGTGGGTGATTCTTTGGCTAACTTTTGTTGACTCAACTTAATTATGGTCCGTTGTTGGTAACAACAAACATAACCAAACCTTAGCATCCGGAGGCGCTTATTTTGCGAAATAACTTTTCCCGATGCTTATTTCTGGAATGGTTTTCCCAAATAAGCTTATTTTCTTCAAATTTTCTAAAAAAAATTGTGGCATTGAGATAGAAAACATTTAAGATTCCTAGGAAGTTTTAAACTTCCATATTCTTTGAAGTTTGAACTGCTTTTTTCATATTCTCCTTCATCACTCACTCTCATTATGATTTCGCTCAAACTTTTCTTAAATTTTTTAGCTAATTTGTCATCTAAACTAATAGGTAATAATTCTGGATTTTTTTTTTGTTTTTGTATGTTTTGATTTTGGAATTTAATCGATATTTGCATATATTAGGGTTTAATTTTTATGCATTTTTTTGCTTTTCTTTTGTTCACGTTTTTAGATATGGAACGCTCTACTTATCGACCCTTCTTTCGAGGATGATGAACCTCTTGCAATGGTAATTCAAAAATCAAAGGACGTTGTGTTAAAGAAAAAGGAATATTAGATTGACATTGGTAAAATTGTTGATGCAAAGCCTAAACCAAAGAGAGCTAAAGTGTGCATTGTGAAGTTAGAAACTGAGGCTGGAACGTAAGTATTATATAGTAGGTGATTACAACTTATAAAGTAGGTATTTATATAATAGTTCATGTAGTACATGTTTTATGATAATTTAATAGGTATTTATTCGTTGATGAAGTAGGTTTTAATACATTATAAAGTAGGGTTACATATACAAATTAGTAGGTGTTTTACAGTAGTGACTATGTATTATGTAATCCCTCCGTTACTTAAAGAAATTCTCATTTGTCATTTCAGAGTGTTTTATTTGTTGTTCCCATAAAGAATTTTTTTATTTATATTACAATTTTTGGACAAAAATAACCTTGTTCATCTTCATTTTAATATGTTAATAATGTTTATGGTTCCCACATATCTTCCACTAACTTCATTTTAACATTTTTATATTCCTTATGCTCCTCACATGTTTTCTAGTAACTTTATAAAAATATTTTTAATTAGTTGTGGTCCTCATATTTTGATCCTCTATTTTTTTATATTTTTAAATGTTTATGGGCCCTACTTTTTCTCCATCAAATTATTATTCAATAAAATAATATATTCTTATTTAAAAGATTCTATTTTTTCTTAATTCCCATAAACATTATTTAATACTTGTGGGAACTTCATTAAGGAATGGAGGAAGTATTATATAGTACGTATTTACAATTTATAGAGTAGGTGACTAGGTGTTCCTATATTATGTAGTAGGTTTTGACATTAATTTAGTAGGTATTTATTTATTATGTTGTAGGTGTTTTACGTTTATGAAGTAGGTTTTTATAGATTATAAAGTAGGTGTTTTACATATATAATTTAATAGGTGTTTTAGGTTTATGAATTATGATGTAGGTGTTTACTTCACCTATATTAGATTTTTACGACATATAAAGTAGGTGTACATAAGTTATGTAGTAAGTGGTTCACGTTTATGAAGTAAGAGTTTTTTTATTGTGTTTTAGGTCTCTACATTTATGAAGTAGGTGTTTATACATTATAAAGTAGGTGTACATATATAATTCAGTAGGTGCTTGACGATTATGCAGTAGGTCTTTAATTATGCGTTTTAGGTTCTATGTTTATGATGTAAATGTTTATTATATATATTTATAGTAGGTGTTTATAAATTGGTTGTACATATTTTATGTAGTAGTTGTTTTCCCTTTATGATTTAGGTCTTTATTAATTGTGTAGTATTTTAGATTTTGAAGTTGGTGTTTATGTATTATTTTGTATGTCTTTAGGGGTTATGTTTTAGGTGTTTTATGTTTATTAAACATGTATTTGTGTAGTACTTAGTAAGTCTTTATTTATTATTTTATGGGTGCTTTAATATTCCGAAGTATCAATATATATAATATATTATAGTAGGTTTTTACCGATTATAAAATAGGTTTTAAATAAATGTGTGTATAGATATTTGGGTGTTTAATGTATAGGTATTCCTAACATATAATTTTTTTTCCCTATTACAGTGTTGATAAGGTTGTATATACCAACTGCAAACCACACATCTTTCTTCATAATGGGACAGAAGAGATAAAGTCGACTTCTACTCAAGTTAATGATGTGATATCTATTGTGTTTTTGGGTTTTTTGAAAGTGAAATTTGGAAAGTTCCCTTCCAAATATTATTATATTCCTAGTTGCTCACTTGATGATGTAAGTAGAATGCAATTTATCCCTGATAATACTTAGTCACTACTGATGATATACACGATATATTAGGTATGCCTTTAAATCCAGGTAAACAAGTTATATTACGTATGCCTTTGAATCCAGGTAAACAAGTTTTAAGAAGTCCAAAAAGAATTAAAATACTTTTGATAGCTAGATGAATAATCTTGGTTTTATGAACTTTGAAACTGTAACACTCAAGAATCTTTTAGCTCTTTTCCCTAAATTCCCAAAAAGAAAT
>NC_080055.1:16343713-16348713 GCF_026212465.1 Amaranthus tricolor
CCGCCTCCTCTATGACCACCAGCACCAGCAGCAGGCCACGTTTCCCTTCCCTTGCAGCAGCCAGACACGCCTTCCGTTCTCCCTCACTCCTCACGATAGCAGCAGCGCCGCTTCCCCACCAGCAGCTAGGCACCGTCGTGCAGCCCGTGGCCAGCAGCTAGGCTGCCTTTGGACCCTTCAACCACCACAACCTGTATCCACCTCTTCACCATTTTTTTTACTAATTTGAACTTTGTAAGCCATCTCCTCTTCTCCCATTTGATTCTTCTTATTTTTAATTAAAAGTTTTATGAAGTTTATGAGTGTGATGTTGATTTTTGTGTTATTTTCATTGAATCTTTTTGTGGGTAAGAGTATGATTGATGAATGGAACATATTTATGACTTAGGGTTTGAAGTATGATTAGAAATTATGAGTTGTATGTTAGTTTCTTTGAATCTTACTGTGAGTAATAAGTAAAGGTGTTATCTTTGAAATTAGAAATGGTGTGGGCTTTCATATTACATTTTGGTGGTGTATTAGTTTTATTGATTCTTACTATGAATAATGGTTAAAAGTGTCATCTTTGAACATGAAAGGACTAGGGTTTGAATTTAGAGATGAAATCACTAATAATGTGTGTTTATACTATATTTCGGTGGTGTGATGATTGACTAAATAACCTTAAAAGTTGTTTTAAGACCGAGTCGATTGGTTATTGTTGTGATAATTAGTAATGGTGATGATTTTGGTTGACTATGAAAGTGATTTTGATTGATTAAATTGGGAATAATAGTTACTAGTTGTTGTGGTTTGATTGTTGTGAATTACAAATACCCTTATTAGGTTGTTATTGAAGTTATAGATACATGATATTAGTAAGCCAAGAGCATAATGTCAACTTATCGTTAATGGTTGCTAAAGTAATTTGTCGTGTTGTTTTGACTATATTTCTTAATAGCTTTGGAGAATGTAACAAATTATATCCTGATACGATAACTCTAAGATTTGCCTTATCGTTATATTAATGTTATATTAAAATTGTAAGATTTAGTTGTGATTAGTTATTTTTGGGTAACGCGAGCCGATATGCTCAAAATTAGTTAATGTAAAGAAACGATTCACACATACTTCTACCTTAAATTGATGGAAAGACTTATGTTGTGTTGAGTTGTTGATTTTGACTTGTATTGAATGAGTTGTGTGCGTGCTAGAGTCATCGAAAACTCATGTTGAATGGGTGATAGCGGTTACTTTAGTATTTAGTTTGGTATGTCAAAGTAGTTAAGGGAACTTATTTGTTATACTCATAACTTATATAGGTGCCCATTTCGTAAGAGGAAAGTAGAGCCTTAGTTGGGGTGATTTTGTGACTTTTGATCGTGCAGTGACGCTTATAGGTACGTACACGTGGTAACTAACCCTTATATGAAATTTGCTTTAAGACATTATTGTTTATTGTGATAGTATGCATTGTATCGAAACTATGAGGTACTAGTGAGTACACTTTATATGAAGAGCTATCGACTATGAAATCCTTGCGCTTAGAATAGTTTAGAGAATGAGAGTGTTAATAGAAGGCGAGAACCACCCTCTTATTTATTTAAGAATTAGATTATGCCTTAATTGGAGTTAGAATGACTCCTTTATAGGTGAATTTCATATTTTGTTGAGTGGCTCAGTGGGTTTTGGCGTGCTGCTATCCTAGGGCGCTCATTAATAGTCAAAAGTGGAAGTTATTCCCATCTGATAAAGTATTAGATTATGATTAGCTGGTGTGACTCAACTGGATTATGTCTGGTTGATTTAGTAGTCCCCTAGATGAGGTTTGACGGGACCACCGTAAGGGGGGTATGAGCATGCTTGGGTCAACAGGCGCCGGATGGCCGATACCGTCCCTTGACCGAGGTGTTACCATGCGGGCCTTGCAAACCCCAATATGGTGGCCTCTTCACTGGTTTAGTACCCCAGTGTGTTAGTTTTTCCCAAAGGTAGGACCCGAGAGGGTCAGCTGGAGGGGGCATGAGCTCATACTTTGCCATGGGCGCCGGATGGCCGATAACGCCCTTGGCCGTGTTACTATGCCAGGAAGTAGAGAAAGATCCACTGATAGAAAGTTATTCAGTGATAGAAAGTTTATTCATTGATTGAAAATTATTTAATGATAGAAGGTTCATTCTTTGATAGAAAGCTTACACATAGATAGAACGTTTACTCTTTGAAAGAATATTTACTCATTGAAAGAACATCTACTTATTTATAGAATAATTTATGCTAGTGAGAAACGTGCCTAAGTTAAGTTACCTCAAGGGTATTACAGACTACGATCCCACTTACCTTAAGATAGACAAGCTCTATAAGGTCATGTGTTAGGTATTATGTTAATGCCTTGGTCGAGTTGAACTATACGTGTTTTGCAAGAGTTTATGTTTCAAAAGAGGAGCGTGAAGACCTGCATTCTACCCAAGAACACATGGTTCGGGTTGGAAAGCACGTAATGAAATTAAGAAGTATAAGTGGCCGATAAACGGTTACTATTTGTGCTTGCTTCTTATGAAATCATCTTATGTTGTTTTATAATATAATGTTATCTAGTAGTTGGCCTTATTATATTTGATGCTAGTTACTGACGTGTACGTGTTTGTGTTTATGTTTGATTGTTGATGACTTTCTACGATTGTCCTGCTATGACACATTGACCTTTGGTCTAATGTCGAGCAGCAGGAGGATCATAGACAGGCGTAGCAGGTACTGGAGCTTCTTTTGCATTGCATTGCATTTGGGGAGAGTGATGAGGGCGAAGCATAACCTGTGTTATACCGCTATCTTTCGATTTTGTAGCTCTTATTATCTTTTGGAAACTTTGGTTGTATATGTTTTGTTATGAGGCCTTGTGTCCTCCCTCTTATATTTGTATTTCCGCTGCGTAGTTTATAACTCTGTATGGTTTTAAGGAGTTAAGTCTTTTTAATACGCAAACGTCGACACTGGAACCAAGATCCATACTTAGCATGTTGATTTGAGAAGCCGGCGACGAATCATTCCGCCGTGACACATTTTTGATAGGCCGTTGGTGCCTTTACTTTATTAGTTTCTAAATAACTTTTCTTTTTCTACAAAGGCGCACAGTTTTAAGGCAGATGCTGCCGAAATTTCCACTCACCTTGTTAAAGTTAATATTAACATTTATCCAAATTCTTTTCCTTTTCTTTTATGTAACACCCGAATTTCTTCTCGTCCTTTATGGTTTTGGTTTTCTTAAGGGGTCGGAAATTCTGAGATGTTACACAAGGCCCAAGAACCATGATTGTGGTGCACACAGCTCACTAGGATACGAGCGCAAGGTGGCCCAGTCACTGATCAGTGCTGATCAGCGCCCTAAGTGTTCTGGTTTTTAATTTCTGTTTTAAGAGATATATTGTATAGCACGTGATGTTTATAGCCGTTAGCTAGCTAGAAACCTTTAAATAGAGGTTGTCTCACATGTATATGGATTCAGTTTTGTGATTAATAAGAATTCTCATTTTATGTGCAAAAGTGCCAAAAACGCTTAAAAACCCATAAAATCGCAACTTAACACGTAATTTCTAGCATATAACTATTATTTACAATTCTAACCACTTCAACACAATAATATATACCAGATAGTGTTGTGTGGCAAGTTTCGTGCAAAACAAACCAAGTTTGAGCTACTTTATTCGAAAAAGTGCCAAAAAAGCTTTAAAACCCTAAAAATTGCAACATTTTTTTTTGAGAATTTAGAATATTATATATCAATAGGAAGAAGAGTCACACTGTACCCAGGTCACACCACACCCGCCGGCATAAAAAAACCCCTAGAGGGGAAAAAGCCATAGGATGAGGGGAGCTCAGTACAGGCCACACCCAGAACAGCATAGGGGTGGGCTATGCAAAATCCAAAAGCCATAACGTAATTTCTAGCATATGACTATGATTTTCGATTCTAACCACTTCAACACAATAATATATACCAAATAGTGTTGTGTACCAACTTTCGTGCAAAACAAACCAAATTTGAGCTACTTTATGCGCAAAAGTTCCAAAAACGCTTAAAAACCCTTAAAATCGCAACTAAACACGTAATTTCTAGCATATGACTATTATTTACAATTCTAACCCCTTAAAAACTAATATATACCAAATAGTGTTGTGTGCCAAGTTTCGTGCAAAACAAACCAAGTTTGAGCTACTTTATACGCAAAAGTGCCAAAAACGCTTAAAAACCCTTAAAATCGCAACTTCACACGTAATTTATAGCATATGACTATGATTTTAAATTCTAACCACTTCATCACAATAATACATACCAAATAGTGTTGTGTGCCAAGTTTCGTGCAAAACAAACCAAGTTTGAGCCTACTTTATGCGCAAAAGTGCCAAAAAAACACTTAAAAACCCATAAAATCGCAACTTAACACGTAATTTCTAGCATATGACTATGATTTTCAATTCTAACCACTTCAACACAATAATATATACCAAATAGTGTTGTGTGCCAAGTTTCGTGCAAAACAAACCAAGTTTGAGTTACTTTATGCACAAAAGTGCCAAAAACGCTTAAAACCCTTAAAATCGCAACTTAACACGTAATGTCTAGCATATAACTATGATTTAAAATTCTAACCACTTCAACAAAATAATATATACCAAATAGTGTTTTTTGCCAAGTTTCGTGCAAAACAAACCAAGTTTGAGCTACTTTATACGCAAAAGTGCAAAAGACGCTTAAAAACCCTTAAAATTGCAACTTAACACGTAATTTCTAGCATATGGCTTTGATTTACAATTCTAACCACTTCAACACAATAATATATACCAAATAGTGTTCTGTGCCATGTTTCGTGCAAAACAAACCAAGTTTGAGCTACTTTATGCGAAAAAGTGCCAAAACCGCTTAAAAACCCTCAAAATCGCAACTTTTTTTTTGAGAATTTGGAATATTATATATCAATAGGAAGAAGAGCCACACTGTACCCAAGTCACACCACACTTGCCCGCAT
>NC_080055.1:16363178-16420678 GCF_026212465.1 Amaranthus tricolor
ATCTATAAATACGGTGAACACAGTAACGTAATTTAACCTGATTTGTGGCTCGAGCAACATTACACTAGAGGAGTGACGACTCCCAGTAAGTTAGGGGTTTTGGTTGAGTTTTTGTTTACCTCACCCTAACAAGCCCTTACATATATCAAACAAAGATTGTACGTGTTGCTAAGTAATCGGATTCCATGGCCAAACACTCAAGTAGAAGTGTTAGTAAATAATGCTCTAGTACTCAAGCAGAAGAACCAGAAATTTTTTATTTTAAAAAAGAGAGGAATAAATGAAAGAACATTTATAAGTCGGAATATTTTGAAATCAATATGATAGATATTTAAGTTTATGACGCTCGATAAAAATGTCAAAATGAACTGAAGACTAAAATATAATATCAGTTAATGAGCGAAGTTTAGTGATGAATTAACATAAAAATGAATCCCGATACTACATAAAACACCTTGCATATTATTTATTGTGATGCACTTATTTGCATATTACTTATTGCAATGCACATATTTCTGTACTTGTATAATTGCTGGCAAGTTTTTATATTCGACTTATTAGCTGACCGTTTCTCACCGGTTGTTCCCTTATTATAGGGGGACAGATGTTGCAGCTGACTTTACATGAAGTTAAGAAGCTAACGTATCTGCTATGTAATATCAGGCTATAGGATCTATGTAATTTATATATTAGATATGTAGTAACTGTAGTTATGTATTAAAGTAAGATGTGATATGTAAAATTATATTTTAATGTTTAAGATTTTTTTTTTTTGAAAATCCTGTTTTTCTGCAAGAATAACGGCTCGGTCAATTACTTTCGTTTTAGCATTTTTTACTATCGCATTATATTAAACCTCAATTTAGAAAAGATCGGTCTGTTACAATTAAATTACTTAGCTGTTGATTGTTGATGCTATACTTGTTTGTTACTTGTGTAACATGTCTCTTTCGGGAGACTGTTATTATAATTTTGTGCAGGTTATACTTGATTATTAAGAGTTCTAGTATGAGAGTAGCGCAACGTAAGTGTGGATAGGAACTCTCTCGACAAAAGTTTTAGTCTTTTGGATTTCTATTGCAATAAAGAGTATTTGTATTTCATATTTGCGATCGTATTTTTGTAAAATACAAAAGGATCATTTTATTCAAGTAATTTATTATAAACTCTGATAGTATGTTGAAGTTTACGGATCTTAGGTCGAAATAACCCGAGTAATTAGTCAAACGTCTTTAGTTGTGTTAAAAAATGTATTTTATTAAAGATTATTAAGACTCGGGTTGTTTCAGTCATATCCTTTCTCAATGTCGTTAATTTAAAAAAGACCTTGCTCGTTTCACCGAAGGAATAAAAATTGGGACGTTTCCAAAACTAGAACCAACAATATCGAGCTTACCAGCTAAAGGAAGGTCTATACAATAATCAAAGGGGAGATCAAAATTGCGATAAAAAGAAAGAAGAATAGTCTAGTGCCACCAATGGTTTCATAAATTTCATATCCAATGGATACTCTAAGTTACATGACAACAACAAATCCATATAGGAAAGTTTCCATACTCTTATGAGAACCAACATCATTAACCGAAACTCTCATTGCTCCAGAAATGATCTTTAATTAAAAGATGGAGATTCTCTTCTAATATGCTGAATTGATTGTCTTAAGTCGAAAAGGAGGGAAAATGAAAATAACAAGAGTGATTGTTGATACTAGTAGTACTGTATAGTTACCACCATAGATTGTCGAGACACCTAAAATATGACACTGATCACTTAGCACCTTTGGAATGACCCTTTGTAGGATTTAGACGAAGTCAAGTTACTCCATGCACAACACTATCTTACCTTTTTGATTGGAAGAGAAAGGAAAACGAAGATCCATATCGGTGTTCAGATATTAAAAGGAAGAAGAAAACCTTGGTGGAAGAGAGAAGGTTGAGTATCCAACAAGAAAATGGCAAATAAAAGTGAAAAGGCGTGAAGGAAAAGGAAAATTAGTTTTCATAAAGCATAATAATACCAAGAGAAAATATATAGAGACAAGGAGGAGAAGAAAACAAATATGGGTATGCTCGGCCAATTTAAGAATCCCCAATTGATGCATATGTTTGGCCACTTTCAATCCCTTATTTTCACTTCATATGTTAATACTCTCTTTCCCGGTTCAAAACTAGGGAGAAGAAAGTAGCCTTAAAAATTTGAATTTTTACTTTTCCTTTTTAGTCTCTATTTGACAAAAATCTTATGCTCAAAACACACTTAAGTTATGTTTTATTCTTATTTATCTATTATTCATTCCTCAATATAGGCCAAATACAATATACAAAAAATACCTATTTTCTATTTACCCCTTTAAATTTCTTGGGGCTTATTAGGCTAAGGAAATTTTCAAAGCCATATACACCCTAATTTCTTTGGAGCTCATTAGCCCAAGGAGCTATTAAATTCAGTTATTCTGCATACAAGAATAAAAAAACCTGTATGAGCATAATAATTTATTGAAAGTCATTATCTTCAAGATTTCACACACAACCCACTGATTATCATTGGTCATCAATGTCCTATGTGCATAGAGCTATTGTTTTGAGTCCAAGACCTCAATATTAATTGGTCCTCATAAAAAGTCAAACAAAGTCCATAACTTGGACATGCCCAAGTCAAATAGTCGATCAAATTGTCAAACCCAATTTCGATTCGATACCAGTCCGCTTCAGCATGTATTAGTTTGGCAAACAGATCAAGATCCTAATGGAGTAAGTTTTCTTCGAATTCTCTCTAAGCAATTTTTTTTTCATGTTCATATTCAACCTCCATTTGACTTAAGCATCTGATGAGCTTTCCTGAGTGTCACCTTCGGGTTAGTTACGTTTGGCTGTTGTGTAGGTTAATTCGAAGATCTTTAACCACCGTCAACCATATTCAACTATAACTAACCTTAACAAACTGGATTGGGTAGCCCTTTACTTGTATGCGTGGACAATTTTACTTGGATAAATAATAGACATTTCTCTTTCCTCATTTAATACAAATTTTTCATAAGTTTATATTCATAATACAGTCATACTATTATTAAAAAAATATATTTCAATAATTGTTTGAATTACTATGTAATGAAAAAATAAAAACACAAAAGACATAAATTTAGCATTAGTTAAATATATTAATTAAATGATAACACATAAAATTCTATTATTAATCATAGAAATACAAAAATTCTTCACTTGAAAACTCCTTGCAAAAAAACATATAAAAAAGCTTATATTAGTTGAAATAATAATATAATAATAAGCAACAAAGTACTAAATAAATATGAATACTTAAGTACTTACCTCATAAGTTTTGAAATTTTTTTTTATACCACAGGCTTTGGCAGAATTAATCCAACATTTTTTTAACATCATAACAAGAGCACCAATCTTTCATTTTAGATCATGATTAGGAAGTCCGTTGCACTTAATACTATTTAATACCTCAATTAAAAAAGAATCAGCATTGACATACATATTTCCAATTACTTTACTTACGGAATCAAAAGTTATATAATCAGCATTAACATCGATCCAAATCGCAGGTAGGATCTTAATATTGGTAGAATCGTGATCGTACTTAGTTCTAGAATCGTTTTATGATCTTACCGCCTAGATTCTATGATCCTACGATCCAAGCCTACAACGGTAGTTTCAATCGTAAATTTTTTTCATATAATCCAAATTTCACTCATGTATAAATATGCGTATCTAAAATAATTATATCAATAAAACTATAAAATTTAAAATTTTCTTGATTTACAGTTTATAAATGATTATCAAAAGTATTATTTTTCAAAAACTTTATAGATAAAGTCAAATAACTGATAATTAATTATCCAAAACATATTAATGAATATTTGTAGGATCACAAGATTCTACAATCCGTATCCATTGATTTCGATCCTACACCCTCAATGTTCCTAGGTAGAATCCGGATCCTAACCTTGGTTCTACTCATAAACGTTTTACATGTGTCACCTTGTCCATAAAGGACAAAACACAACCTTCATTACTATTCACGCATACATAATATCATCGAAAATAAGCCGATGTTCATCGGTCAAATATTGAAATAACTGCTCATGATCCTTACAAAGTGCTTCTCTATCATAGTTTAGCTCATTAGTTATGAATTTATTACATCTATCTTTGATTATAACCTCATTCGGACAAAACTTATTGCTATAACTTTGTAATGAACAACCTTTATTGTGCAGAGCGTTCTCCATTTCAACTAATGTGTAGTTCTTCAATTGTTCATCACTAAGTTTCAAATCTGTAATTAAATGAAAATCTATTCATAACAATATATTAAATCAATCAAAATATTTTATTCAATTGTAATATTCAACGTTGATTATAAAGAACATCCTTTAAAAGCACATGCCAAGTAACATCCCGTCTCTACTCGGCCCGATAAAAGAAAGCTTTGTATAAAAAAGGCTCAAGTCTAAATAAGTTTATTACGAATTTGTATTAAAAATCCAACAATCTCCACCACAACATATCAGTTGAATTTAAAATTAATGTCAGCTCATTCTTCATTTCATGTGATTAATTAAGTAATCAAATTGGAAACAATCAACAACAAATTAAGTATTCTTATGCCCCCCAACCCCCGGTCAGACACACACACAAGAACTGTAACACTAGCTCCCCAAAGTCAATAATCACCTGAATAAGGTGATTATATGAATCTTGGTCCCAGACTACCTCAGCCTTTTCCATTATTTTCTTGTCTTCCTTAACATCAACATCATGGTATATTTTCAACCCTCATCCCTTTACCTTCATGGATATATCTACACTTCCTACTCCTTTACCTTTATGGCTCTTATATCACATTGTAGGAACTAGGAACATAGTCGGCTATCAACGGATTGATACACTCCACATATTAAAGTTCTATTGTCAAATCTATAAGATGGAGAATGATTTTAATTAATAGGTGTGTTTCCATTTAAACTTTCTTAACATTGTCTCACAAATACATCTGGTGCTTAACATTATGTATTTATTCAAAAGGGGAAAAAAGAACACAAATTTTCAAATACACAAAAAGGACGCAAGAAAAAGTATTTTTTATTACAGAAATTTCAAAAAAGCCATTAATAGACAAATCAACAACGATTCAATAGTCCACGCAGAAACATTTGAAATAGATACAACAGAGACATTCACGAAACTCTATAAAATCACACCAACATAGTTCTTAATCATGCCGCTAAATTTTTGAGCAATAGTCTAATCGTCATTGTAATAAACATAAAAGAAAAGAGTTACATGCAAGTACATTTGAACATTAAATTCAAATTTTCACTTGAATGATCAAACCATTAAACTATAAGTTCAAAGGACTTTACTAGTTTAAACTTTGTAAGCATTATGCTCCTTGACCTATTAAATAATGATCGAGGCAATCCCCGAAACTAGACAAGCAAAGAGCATCCAAGGACTGCATTCATTTTTCCAGAGTATGATGTGCTTGTCAAGGAGCCATAGTTGACAGACTAAGTAAGACCTTGAACTCCATCCTGAAAGAGACTAATAAAGGGATATTTGATCTAGCAATTCACTCATAATATAATCACAACTTTAGGTGCCTAAATAGTGCTACCAAATTTTCTGAATGAACTTCCATTTTCAAAGTCATAGATTAGTGAAGTAGGTAACAATACCATTTATTTTTATTTACGGTTTCCAAGAATATAAATGAAATGGAATGAACATTATCTTCTATTTTGTTGGTTATTGATCGGGTTAAATGAAGCAAACCAGATAGTAAGACGATTAAAAGAAAACAACTTTTAAATTTGTAGTAAAAAGTTGAATCTCATAGCCTAGGTATAATGGTTAAACAAAATATACATAAGCATGTTGTTTCCCCCAAGATTGAAACGAATAATTTTTTGGATTTTTTTACTTCCGTTTTTTTTTCTCACTATAAAAATAGATGATATGAATTACCATAATGAGGATTAGATCATTAGACACACTGAAAATCACACAACTTCTTTGGAAAACCCAGCTAACCGCCCACCTTCAAAATACGTACACAAATTTTTAACTCGAAATTACAAACTCCAAAACATGCAATCGCAAAAAGAAGTTGCTACTTCAAAATTCAATAGGTCATTGGTGCAAGACTGGATTCCTACCTGTGTTTTCAGAGTCCAAGAAAAATTCTTCAAGGAAAACTGACAAGTGTTCAGCAACCACCAAATACCAACTTAATTAACATCCTTTTAAACCCAAATGAACAAACACACTAAATTTCTTTCAATTAAGTGTAACATGCAAAATCAAACAGAATATGTAATTATACTGGCGACAAAGTTATGCAATTCATGAAAGACGAGACTAACAAGGTGAAGTTCTTAGGGCCACAATTTACATTTCAGAATGATAGCTTTTCTTTTCTGTCTAATTACCAACTCTTCCTGACCCCAAAATTCATAAACATACTTCAGGGTAATCAATGGTTAGACCAATAAATACAATTTAAAATGAAAAGTTCCGACAACTTAGACAACAAGAAAACTTCCAGGTGACAATGGTAGTGAAAGCTAGTGGGAGGCAGACAAAAAAATTGGCAGACAATAAAGAGTGACGACGCTCTCTACTTTAGTCTAGTAGGGAACTTCTTATCATAAAGCACCCCAATGGTTGCTCTCTACTTTATTCAGCTCGCTTGTATTTGATGGATTACATCTCCATTGAGCTCCTTATTACTCTAGATAACCGACCCTAAACACTTAAATTTGGTTGTATAGACGACATCTTTCCTAATATACAATTCTAGATCGTATTGCTGCTCCATCCCACTAAACTTGTAACTCAAAAATTATTTTTTTCTACGACTTAAATGCAGCTCTTTACCTTCTAGAATTGCCTACCACTCCTCTAATTTGGTGTTGACCCTCCTCAATAGTTTCTCCTACAAGCACAATGTCATCACCAACACCACACATGTTCCAAGATAGATTTTGAGAGCTCATAGAAGATTTTGTCAAACATGAACAGACTAAGTGTTTATCCTTGATTTAAGCCCACTTTTACCGAAAAAGGCTATGTGAACTGCAAGTCTTCAATTACACTACATCACTATCTCAACTCTCGGACAAGCACTTAATCACTTGATGATAATAATTATCAAAAAATAAATTTTCAAGTTACATAGCTTACCCTTCAAACGTATTTCAATATTACGAAATAAATACTGACTAGAACGTTTGTACCACTTATTTATGGCCACATCATGCTAAGAAATCATATACAAATTTTAACTAAGTTTAACCTGATACAATTTGACTTTGTCTATGAAAAGAAGTAACACCTCACTATGAACTTGAAATGAAAGTCATGACTTTAATAGAAACACTCAAAACTTATACCCATTAGTCGGGACCTCACCCGTCTAAGGCATACAAATATGACCTTGCCCATTACCCCAACCTCAAGTTTTTGATCCCAAACCCAAGCGAGTCAATGTTGTCACTCATCAATACCTTCAATAATTCGCAACTCTTTTCATTTATCATCTTCAAGAGGATATCACTCAAAACCTTAAGTGTAATCTCAGCTAGATCATCCCCTAAAGGTAGAAATGAAAAACTATAATATCCCCCGATTAGAAAACCAACACTTGTCGATAGGCTTTTATCGCACTTAGCTACTATATCAAGAATGTGGTTGAGAGCTAAAAAACACAACTCACTCAAAACCAAAACTACTAATCATGTATCTCCTCATAACACTGATATGAACATTTTCATCAATCTAGTAGAGATGATCATCAGCGTAACAACCCAGCACAACCACCATCGTATAATCATATCCCTAATAAAGAAAGGGAGATAAATGAACCTAACTCTATTTGAGGAAGGGAAGAATGCCTTCAAGGTTTTAATTAGACAAAGGCATACTCCTTTTTGTATAATAAAAAGATAATCACTAACCAAAAGCTTCCTGCTCGAGATATAGACGCATGTTCCCACATTAACTCTAAGAGGAAAGAGAATGAATATACATACAAAAACCTCCACCCTGACAATAAGAGCTATCCCACCAAAGCCCACTAAAGCCTGATCAAGACAAGTTTGAAGAAGGTGGACCAACACACACTTCATTTGCCTTCAAAAGCCCCCTATCATTTTGATCTTGGCTACTTCGAATTGAAGTAACTCAAGAGTATGGTGGACCATTGTGAATAAGGCCACCAAGATCAAGACTACCTAGGACTAAATACAACCACTTTGGCCATAATATGGCCAAAACAATTAAAAGATAGGGGCTACAATTCATGGTTTTAAAAAATCAAAATTATTTTTTTATGGTTTTTGATTTTGACTACCTAACCCACCTTGTTTGACAACTTCAATAAATAGAAGAAATAAGGACTTGTGTTGTGAATATCACAAGGAGCATGGTCATACCCTTGCTCAATATCGTTAACTTAAAAAGTTCCTTGACCATTTCGCTAAGCAAGAAAAATTGAGATATTCCTGAACCTGAACTAAAAATACCAAGCTTACCCACCAAGGCAAGGTCTATACTATAATCAAAGGTGATATAATAATTACAACCAAAAGAAAGAAAACAGTCTAATACCACTAAATGTTTCATCAATGTCATATCCGATAGATATTATAAGTAATATGCCGACAATAGATCCATCAAGAATAATGTTCATACTCTAATAAGAACCAACATCACCACAATCAAAACTCTCATTGCTCTATAAATGATCTTAAATAAGAAGATGGAAAGTCTCATCTACTACCCTCATGCTGAATCAATCGTCTTAAATCTAAAAGTACGGAAAATAAATGTAAAAAGAGTAATTGTTAACACCAGCAGTAATACATTCCTTATCACTATAAACAATGTGAGACAACTGAAATATGACACTCATCACTCAGAACCTGAAAGACCCTTAATGAGATTTAGAGGAAGTCAAGTTACCCTATGGGAACTATTGTCTTATCATTTTGATTAGGAGAGAAAGAAAAAGGAAGATCTATTTTGTTGAGATTCACTTTTTTGGACATTTAGTTCCCATAAAAATTTGTTATGGACATTCCTTTGATCAATAAATTTAATTTAAAGCTTTTATTTTCACCCATTAACTCCTCTTTCGATATGAGAGGGATAATCAGATCTTTAGGATCCTTTGAGGAGATCAAAAGTTTTCACAAGAATGTCAAGTTAACAATCTAAAGTTGGCAATAATTAAGTTTGAGACTAACATTTTAAAGTGTTGGTAAGTACTTCTTGATGTTTATGGATGATTGTAGTTGCATTAGTTGGAAGTGTTTCTTAAAATTTAAGTTTGAGAATTTTAATTATTTTAAGAACTTGATGGTGTAGGTTTAGAAGGAAAGTGGGCTTTGCATCAACGTGCTTTGTTCTGATTGTATCCAAGGGGAATTAACAACACCTTATACCCACAACAAAATGGGGTAGCAAAGCAGAAAAATTGCATGATGGTGGAAATAGATAAGAGTATGATGGCTTGGAAAGGTCTTGAGAAATGATTTTGGGCAGTTGTTGTGGCTAATACATTGTATCTTCTAAATATTTCCCCTATAAGAGTTGCTATGTACATGACTGCATATGAAGCATGTAAAGGGAGAAAACCTCAAGTACGGTAAGACACTTACGTATTTTTAGTTGTATAACTTGTGGTTTGCTCCCTAGGTATCCTAAAAAAACTAGATGAAAAATTTGAAAAATGAATTTTTATGGGACATAACTTTCGAGTCCAAAGGTTATAGGTTATATAGTCCAATAAGTGGTAAAGTAATCACTAGCAGAGGTGCTAAATTTAATGAGGAAGAGCCTTGGAATTGGACTTACAATTGTGTAAATAATGTCCGTGTACAACACCTTCCTTATGAGGGAAATTTTGTTACTTCTCCACAAGAGAACCAAGACCATCACCTTTAAATACACGTCAAAATTCTAATTCCATTCCAAGTAGTACTTCCTTACCAAATCTCCATTCCTCCTTATCAGATTCACTCTCTAATAACTCCACTGAAACACCTCTAAAACACTTATAATCCTTACGGGAGATCTACACAACCTGTAACGTTTCCTTGTATGTCTCTGATCCTACTATATATAATGAAGCTGCAAAACGTGGGACTTGACAAGTTGCTATGGCAAAAGAAATGTCTTCTATTGCAAAAAATGATACTTAGGAGTTAGTGGAGCTACCAGAAGGGAAAAATGTCATTGGGATGAAGTGGGTATACCGCATAAAATGCAATAATGATGGAATAGTTTAGAAATATAAAGCTCGCTTGTTTGCTAAAGGGTACTCATGACAATGTGTTTATTTAAAGAAATGTTTTCATCAGTAGCTCACTTTGAAACAATAAGAACCTTTCTTGTGCTTTCTACACAATTTTAGTGGTCATTTTTCAGTTCGATGTCAAGTCTGCTTTCCTTAATGGTGAGGTAGAATATTATGTCTATGTTGTTTAGACCCAAGGATACGTTAAAAGTGATGATAAAGAAAAGTTTATTGGCTCAAAAAGGCTCTATACCTCAAACAAGCACAAAGTAGTCCCCATGAGCCAACTCTTTATATCTAGAAGCTAAGGTAACTTTGATTTACTTGTAGTAATTATGTTGATGACATAATATAGATGGGTTCTAATAAAGTTCTTATGGAGGAGTTCAAAACTTGCATGATGATGAGTAAGTTTGAGATGCCAGATTCGGGTTTATTACATAGTTTTCTTGGATTTGAAGTAACTCAAAGTGATGATAGAATTTTTATCTCCCAACGAAGGTATGGCACTAATTTGTTAAAGAAGTTCAACATGCCGAATCGTAAGCCAACACCTACTCCTAGGAATGTTAATGAGATACTCATAAGCGAATATGGTACTGGTTTAGCTGATGCAAGGCATTATCGAAGCATAGTTGGTGGTCTTATTTACCAGTCTCACACAAGACCTGATATATCATTCGTTGTAAGTATGATTTCCATGTTCATGCACAACCTATGATATCATTTTGGTGCAGCTAAGAAAATTTGAGATATGTTGCTGGAATTAGTCAATTATTTTCTCTTGGTTCTAGAGCCATAACTTGGAGCTCAAAGAAGCAAGATGTGGTAGCTTTATCTTCATCCGAGGCAGAATATGTGAGTGTGACAACAATAGCTTGTCAAACAGTACGGTTGAGGTAATTATTGAGTGATTTTTAGCGATAGAAAGTGGATTCAACAACAATATTCTATGCACAACAAGGCTACCAAATATATGATGAAAAATCTTGTATTTCAATAAAGCTTACAGAACTGTTGGCTCTCTTAGGTTTTGATGCTGACTACACTTTAAGTAAACAAATTTATTGTTAGAGATTGTTTGCAGGTCAATATTCGGTCGTGATTAAGATCGTTGATGGTACCTATGACTTGGTCTATGAACATGTACTCGTCAAAGGAATCCAAAGAAGTTAGAAAAGGTATATCGCTTAGGATGTCAAATGTAGAAAGGAGGTCTATTGTTCCCAAGTTTGATGATCTAACAAAACTGGAATTTAGAAACAGTGCAGTGTTCCCAAACTAGAGTCTGAAGTAAATATATATGCTGGAAATTGTGATTATTATATTTTCTGATTTTTTAGTTGATGTATTAGTTAAAATTAATTTGTTGCATTATTTAATTATTAAGTTAATTGGCAAAATATTTTATAACCACCTAACGTATGATTTTCTAAATTCCTTTTTATTAGGCTTATATTTCGGATCTATATTTGGTGAATAACTAAATTAGCTAAATATAGTGAAGGGAACAACAACTGATTTTGGAAAAGGGATCCTTAGCTATTATTAGTTAAAGGTAACCGTGCCTATTATTAGTTAAAGGTAACCGTACCTATTATTGGAAAAGGGAACCGTAGCTAATTTTAGTAAAGGGAATTGTTGCTATTATTAGTAAAGGGGAATAATAACTAATTTTCCTATTTTTGGTAAAAGGGGACCGTGGCTATTGTTAAGGAAACCGTAGCTTTGATTTGAACAAATGTGCACCTATTTTACCTTTTGTTAAGGCAATAACTGTGGGTTTTGACCTTACTAATTGAGATCCATATTATTATCCTTATTATTAGGGGTAACGAAAAAGTGGGTAGTTACCTCCTTTTTATTAGGGAAATTGACTCTATAAATAGAGAAGTTGTTCCTCAAATAATGCATTCATATGAGCAATTAAATTCATACGTTATTTTTGGAAAATAAACAAGAAAGATTTTGTTTAAAAATTGCAAATTAGCTTATAATATTTTCTTGTGCAACTCTTTGATTTTATCTTTAGAGAATTTATCCTTGTAAAAGGGTTTTTGAGTGAATTGTTGTAACTAGACATGGGTGAGTCTAGGAGAGAATTAAAAAGCATCTAGCGAAGCTAGAGAAGAGAGTAACTTTGAGTAAAGTTAAGAGAAAAGCTTCTAGTGAAGGTAGAGAAGAGAATAGCTTTGAATAAAGCTAAGAGAGTTGCTTTGAGTGAAGTAAGTGAAAGGAGAAGTTGGCCTATATTGGACCTCTTGAGTTTTGATGATGACTACACTTTAGCAAATATGTGTTTAGAGATTTTGTGCAGGTCGATATCCGATTAATTGTGATCGTTGATAGTACCTATGGCTTAGTTCATGGGAATATACATGTCAAAAGGTTTCAAGAGATGTTAGAAGAGTATATCACGTGGGATGTAAAATGGAGACAGGAAGTCTACTGTTCCCAGGTTTGATGTTCTAGCAAGTTGGAATTTGGAGACAGCGCAGTGTTCCCAAACTGAAGTCAATTTACGTTAGCTAATAAATTCTATCTTTTATTTTTTAGTTAATGTATTTTAAATTAATTTGTTGCAGTAATAATTTATTAAAGTTAATTGGCAAATCGTTTTTATTAAATAAAATGGATTCACGTTTTAATTCGTTAAGATCCTTTATTTTAGGATCTATCTTTAGTAAATCCTGGATTTGTTAAAAATAGAATTAACTAACTTTGAATTGGTCTTAGCAAATCTTTCTAACCGGTTTTATTCCTAAAACATAGCAAGCAATCATTTCCACTAAGATTAACCGTTCTCTATTAATAGCAAAAACGTTCCAGCAGGTTGGTACTGGAACAGGAACAGCTGTTAAAAGAAACTGCTGCTTAAAGGGAACAGAAGCTATTTTAGTAAATGGGAACAGCGGTTATTGTTTGTGTACACGTGTGATTTGACTTAATCAAATCTTATGGAAATAACCGTGTGTTTGCTTAATCCACATTACTCCCATGATCTCTTGATAGTGGGATGATGGATTGGATTATTCCATTTTCTTAGGAATATTATTTTCTATAAATTGCAAGTTAATTCCGGTTTTTAAGTGATGAGAAGTAATCCAACGTTTTGTGCTTAAGTGTTTTTCATACGTTTTTGTTGGATTTTACAAGAAATATTTTGTTCTTAAAGTTGCCAATTAATTTATAATATTTTCTTGATGCAACTCTTTGATTTATTTTAGAGAATTTCTATCCTTTTTGTAAGGGATTTTGAGAGTTTATGTAATTAGACTCGGGTGAGTCTAAGGGGGAAGTTAGATAGCTTTTAGTGAAGCTAGAGAGGATTAGCTTATTGTAAAGCTAAGTTTGTTGCTTTGAGTAAAGCAATTAGAGAGTGAAGAGTTGGCCTAGTTGTTTCGCTTCGAGTGAAGTAAGGTGTTTATTGTAATTGTAACTAATTGCCTTAAACATAGTGAAGTTGTTAGAAATCCCAAGTGGTCGTGGTTTTTCCTTTTGTTTAGGCCCAAAAGGTTTCCACGTAAAATCGTGCGTCTCTCTTATTATTTTGCTCTTAGTTTAAGCTTTATTTATTTTGAATAATTCCGCAAAAACAGGGCACAATCGCTTAAACTTGCAACAACAACAATTCACCCCCCCTCTTGTTGCTGTTCCCGTTCCTAATTGAACCAACAATTGGTATCAGAGCCCTGTTCCCAGAAGATCAGGAAACCCTGAGGGCAGATTCTGGTGTTCCCGAAAAATGTCAATTATGAACGAGCGAATGGAAGAAGGGTATTCAACTCAAAGACCACCAATGTTCGATGGAAAATTCTTTACATACTGGAAGAATAGGATGGAGATCTTCATCAAAGCGGAAAATTATCAAGTTTGGAGAGTCATAGAAATCGGAGATTTTGAGGTAACCACTACTAACTCCAACAATGAAATTGTTCCCAAACCTATAACCGAATATGAAAAAGAAGATTTTCAGAAAATGGAATTAAATGCTCTTGCTATAAAATTACTTCATTGTGGTCTTGGACCAAACGAGCATAATAGAATTATGGGGTGCAAATCCGCTAAGCAAATTTGGGACCTGCTTGCTGTTACCCATGAGGGAATAAGTGAAGTCAAACGGTCCAAAATTGATTTGTTAATGTCTAAATACGAGAGATTTGTTATGGAGCCAAGAGAAAGTATCCAAGAGATGTTCACTAGGTTCACCAACATAACAAACGAGCTTGTCTCTCTTGGAAGAATAATTCCCACTGATGAACAAGTAAGGAAGATTCTAAGGAGCCTTCCTCAAGATGAGCGCTGGAGGGCCAAGGTTACTGCTATACAAGAGTCCAAAGATTTTACTAAGTTCAATCTAGAGGAGCTGGCTGGTTCCCTAATGACGCATGAATTGCATTTGGGAACAGCAGACAGTTCCAGGAACAAGGGACTGGCTCTGGCAGCGGGGGAACAGGACGAATCAGAATGTGATGAAGAAGAGGCTGCTTTGTTGGTACGAAAATTCAAGAAGTTCTTCAGGAACAGCAGGTATGCAAATCAAAGAAACAACAAAGAAAGAAGAACAAAAAATCTTGAATGCCACAAATGTGGAAGTACCGAACACTTCATCAAGGATTGCCCAACATGGAAGAATGAAAAGGGCAAGGGAAAGACAAGAGATTCAAGAAGACCGTTGAACAAAGAAAATTTTAACAAGAATGACTTTCGTAAGGCCATGATTGCTGCATGGGGAGAAACTGAAAGTGAGAATGAAACTATTGTTCCCAAAGAAGAGGAGACAGCTAACCTATGTCTCATGGCTACGCATAAAGGCAAGGAGAAGCAGGTAAATATTTCTAATTCATTTTCTGACCATTCATTCAATCTAAGTAAAAATGAATTAAAAGAGTTGTTAAAAGAGACACAAGTTAAACTTGAAAATTGCAATGATAAGTGTCTCAAGTTAGAAAAGGAACTTAAGGTAAGCAAAGACCATGTCTCATACATAAACACCTTTAGACATGATGTCCAAAACAGATTTTTCGGTTTGTTGGACCAAAATATAATCCTAAAAGAAAATATGGAGAGACTTAAGAAGGAAAATGTTATTCTTAACATTGAGCTATCGCAATACAAATTATTAGGCTTAAATGAGAAATTGATAGATGCATCTACTAAAGATTTATGCAATGATTTTCAATATTTAAAAATGAATTCGGAATCCAACCGTAACAACAATAACAATCTTGAATTAAATTCAAGAGAAAAAGGGAAAATCAAAATAACTCCCAAATGGATTCTAGATGCTAAAAGTAAGAAATCACAAGGCCTAAAATATTTTAAGAATAACAAAAGTAAAAAAGCTTACGTTGATCTTCCTAGAGACAGGTACTGTACCTTCTGTGGAAAAGCTGGCCATCTGAAGGAACAGTGCACCAAAAGGGAACAGTACACTGTCTCTAACAGAAACTATGTCGATAACATTCAAATTGATAAATATGATTCATGTAAGATCGACAAGGAACCCAAGAAAGTCTGGGTTCCTATAATTAACAATTAATTATCTTACAGGTCCAAGTGAGGGGGAACAGCTCATGGTATCTCGAAAGTGGGTGTTCCAAGCATATGACGGGTGACAAATCTAAATTTCTCTCACTTGAAGCCTATGATGGGGGAACAGTAACCTTCGGTGACAATATGAAGGGTGAGATAATCGCCAAAGGAAAGGTTGGAAGGTCATGTTCCCACGCCATTGATAATGTATTTTTAGTCGAGAATTTGAAACACAACTTACTCAGCATTTCTCAATTTTGTGATAAGGGTAACTCTGTAGACTTTACTTCTGAAAAGTGCATTATTTCTAGGAATGACACTGGAGACATCATTCTTGAGGGAAACAGAAAAGGGAACACTTATGTAGTGGACCTGGACACTGTTCCCAGAAACAGTCTAACGTGTCTAAGCGTTATAGAAGACGACCCACTTCTTTGGCATAAGCGTCTAGGTCATGCTAGTTATTCATTGATTAATACATTAAGATCTAAAGACCTAGTTAGAGGACTACCAGCTATAAAATTCCTTAAGGATGAAATATGTGATCCTTGTGCCAAAGGAAAACAAGTTAGGTCATCTTTTAAACCAAAGAATGTTGTGACCACCTCAAAAACGCTTGAATTATTACATATGGATTTGTGTGGACCTATGAATATACAAAGCCGTAGTGGCAAGAGATATGTGTTTGTTATTATTGATGATTATAGTAGATTTACATGGACTTTATTTCTAGTTAGTAAAGATGAAGCCTTTAATGAGTTTGTTTCTTTCGCTAACAAAATACAAAAATCTACCAATAATCAAATTGTTCACATAAGGTCAGATCATGGTAAAGAATTTGAAAATTCAAGTTTTATGAGTTATTGCAATGAACATGGAATAAGTCACAATTTTTCCGCCCCTAGAACACCACAACAAAATGGTGTTGTAGAAAGGAAAAATAGAACTTTAGAAGAAATGGCTAGAACTATGTTAATTGCTAGTGGTTTACCTAGAAATTTTTGGGCCGAGGCTGTTAATACTGCATGTTATATTTTAAATAGAGTATTGATAAGACCAATCACTTCTAAGACACCCTATGAACTGTTTAAAGGTGTTAAACCAAATATTGCCTATTTTCGTGTGTTTGGATGCAAATGTTTTGTACATGTTAATGGAAAACGGAATATAGGTAAATTTGATGAAAGAAGTGATGAAGCAGTATTTCTTGGCTACTCATCTCAAAGTAAGGCATATAGAGTCTATAACAAAAGAACAATGGGTGTTGAAGAATCCGTTCACATAATTTTCGATGAAACTAACTTTTTGTCAAGTGAACAGGATACAAATAATTTTAAGATAGGTCTTGCAAATCTAAAGGAAGATGATGAAGAATTGAAAGTGCATGATCAAGAAGTAGCTGGTGAACAGCCGGTTCCAGCAGAAGCAGAAAGTACTGATCAAGTTCAGGAACTGCCAGAACATCAGGAACAGCAGACTGTTCCCAATCCAGCTGTTCCCACAGATGAGCAGAACAATCCAGTAGCTGAACAGAATGTTAATCAAGCTGATGAACCAGAACATGCTACTGTTCCCACAAGAGATTTTGTGCCAAAACCTTGGAGATATCAAAAATACCATCCTCTTGATTTGATTGTAAGTGATTTGAATAAAGGAACACAAACTCGATCTCAAATGAGAAATTTTTGTGCACATTTTGCGTTCCTATCATCACTTGAACCCAAAAATCACGAAGAAGCTCTAAAGGATTCCGAATGGGTTGTAGCCATGCAAGATGAATTGAACGAATTTGAAAGGAACAAAGTATGGCATTTAGAACCCAAACCAAAACATAAGAAGGTAATTGGTTTGAAGTGGGTATTTCGGAACAAACTAGATGAGCATGGAATAATTGTAAGAAACAAAGCAAGGCTCGTGGTCAAAGGGTACAATCAACAAGAAGGTATTGATTATACTGAGACATTTGCTCCAGTAGCAAGGTTAGAAGCTATTAGGATTTTAATTTCTTTTGCTGCATTTATGAACTTTAAATTATATCAAATGGATGTGAAATGTGCTTTCTTGAATGGTTTTCTTGATGAAGAAGTTTTTGTTGAACAACCGCCTGGCTTTGAGAATACCTCGTGTCTTGATCATGTCTATAAGCTTGATAAAGCTCTTTATGGGTTGAAACAAGCTCCAAGGCAATGGTATGAAAGACTATCAAAGTTTTTGATTCAAAATGACTTTATTAGAGGTAAAATTGATAAAACCTTATTCTTTAAGAATAAAGGTTCCAATATATTAGTTGTTCAAATATATGTTGATGATATTATTTTTGGTGCCACAAATGAATTGCTATGTAAAGAATTTGCTAACCTTATGAGCACTGAATTTGAAATGAGCATGATGGGAGAATTAAATTTCTTTCTTGGTTTGCAAATTAAACAAACTGCTAATGGTATCTTTATTCATCAACAAAAATATATAAAAGAACTTCTTAAGAAATATGGCATGAATAACGCTAAAACCAACCATACACCCATGGCTACTAATGTAAGATTAGATGAAGATACAAATGGAACAAATATTGACCAAACTATGTATAGAGGCATGATTGGATCTTTATTATATCTAACTGCTAGTAGACCCGATATTTCATTTAGTGTTGGTTTATGTGCAAGATTTCAATCTAACCCTAAAGAATCACATCTAACTGCAGTGAAACGTATTTTGAGATATCTAAAGGGAACAGATGATTTATCATTATTTTATCCTAAAAGTGATGTCTTTGATTTGAAAGGCTTTAGTGATGCAGATTATGCAGGAGATCTTGTTAATAGAAAAAGCACGTCAGGTATGGTACAATTTCTTGGCTCATGTTTAGTTTCGTGGAGCTCCAAGAAACAAAACACTGTTGCATTATCAACTGCTGAAGCTGAGTACGTAGCAGCAGCAGCTTGCTGTTCCCAAATGATATGGATAAAGCAGCAGCTAAGAGACTTTGGTATTAAGTATGCATGTGTTCCTATTTATTGCGATAATACCAGTGCCATATGCATATCCAAAGATCCAGTGCATCACTCACGAGTAAAGCACATCCATATTAGGCATCATTTTCTTAAGGATAATGTTGAAAATAAAAATATCATTGTTAAGCATGTAAACACTAACGAGCAAATAGCAGATATCATGACCAAACCGCTTCCAAGGGAACAGCATGAGAAAATGAGATTGGAACTTGGCATGATCAAGCTGCATTAAAGGAAGTGTCATATATGATTCTTAGAGACAAAATAAAAATTGAAAATGATCAATCAACCACAATAAACTTGATTGAAAGATCAATTATCGAAAGGATCAGGTACGCATTATACTTTGAATGTTCTTATGATTGCATGATTATTTTGATCAAACGGTAGTAGCATAATATTATCATTTTCTTATTATAAATATATAATAAAAATAAAAAAATAAAAAAAAAAAATAAAATAAAAAATAAAAATTATATATAAATTTTTTTTTCCAGCAATTTTTTTTGGGAAGTAGGAGTGAATCATCAAATTCATCTGTCTCCATTTCGTGTCTCTGTATCAAAATGCATAAATAAGGAAAATGGAACATTTAGTAACCGTCACCTCTCACAAATAAACCCACTCCCTCACGTTCCATCTTTCACTTCATAATCATTACCCTTTCCCTTTCACTCAACCCTAAATCGTCATTCTCTCCATTACTCTTTCTTTTCTCTCTCAAAACATCCATGAAGACCAAGAATCAGAGTCCTAAAATGAAGCAACCTGTACCTCTTCAAGTCATCTACCCACCTTCTCACACTCATAAGCCTGAGTCTTCATCAAAAGAACCGGAGGGAACCCCCATCTCCCTGGAAACACATGCAGGCAGTAAGAGAACAAGAGGATCCAAGACACCTCTAACACGTTCTGTCAAGAAAATCAAGGTAACCCACTACTTGAATGCTGAGGAACTATCTAAAGAAATGTCAGTTGGCTTTGGCCTCGACAAAGAGTGGTATGAGACTACAAACTTTCCTCAATTTCACAAAATTCTACAAACTCAACATTGGGAATCACTCATGGGCGATTACTGCTGCAATCCCATTTACCTAGAAATTATGCGTGAGTTCATCTCTAACTTTTCTATTAATGATGGAGTCTGTTCAAGTTCAATTAAAGAAATTAAAATTGAGTTTGATAGTATGACGTTAGGACAGTGGCTAGGAGTACCAGCCACTGGTTTTGATGTTTACTATGTTGGGTCTAAAATTGCATTTTCTGGAATAGATGAAAAGGATGTTTGGAGATGTTTAGGCGTTAGGCAAAAGAGAGGTAAAGTGAGTCACAATGTTTTGTCCCCCTTACACAAGTTACTCTACAACATTGCTCGAAGGTTTATTTTACCACGAAATTCAAAACGTAGTGAGGTAAGTCTTCGAGATGCCACTTTGATTTACTGTATGGTGATTAATATAAAGATTAATTTTCCTTCCTTGATGATTTCGCATTTAAATGATTGTATAGCCAAAAGATGTATGGTAGGCTATGGTGGTTTGTTGTCCTGGATTTTCTCAAAATTTGGTGTTCCACTTGGAGAATACAGTTTTCCTATGGGTCCCAGTAACATGATAGGTGCAAAATGTTTGAGTAACTTGCGCCTTAAATTAAATGAGGAAGGGATCCTTGAAAATGCTGTGGAACAGATTGAAATTGATTCTGATGATGAGGAACAGGAGGAAGAGGGGAAGGAAAAGGAGGAACAGGAAGTAGAGGAAGAAGTGGAGAAGGAGGAACAGGAGGAAGAAGTTGAAAAGGAGGAACAGGAGAAGGAAGGAGCTGGAGTTAAGGAACAGGAGGTTGTTCCTACTGATAAGGAGGAAGAAGACCAGGGGATGGGACCTGAAGTTACTCTTGATGATGACTCTAGGGCTGAACCCAGTCATTTTCCCTCACCAAAGCCAACCACTCCACCATCCCATCATTTCCCATCACCACCACCATCACCAACACCAAGATCACCACCACCTGTTCACCCTTTTCAAAAACAAAGCTTTGATCAGACAACCATTCCTACTGCTCCTTTATACTCTATTCTTCTTAAGCTTGATGATTTGCAGGATCGCTTCTTCAAATTTCAAGATGAGATTCGTGTTTCCCTAGCCTCATTAGCTGACCAGATGACTCAAATGGAGGCTCGTCTTGGTGCTAAATTGGACACAGTGGAGGTGGAAACAGAATATATTGATGAAGATGCCCCTGCTTCCTAGTTCTCCTTTAATATCTTTTATGTTTCATTGCTACTATCTCTGTCACCAAACAATTTCTTTGTCTTTAGGTACCAGCTGGGGTACACCTCTTAAACATTGTTAACTTTGTTAAACCTTTTTACATATGCTACTAACTGTTAGGTTTGATTAGTCATTGCTTATCATGCTTGCATTCATTGTTATTGCTTTTTAATTTGTGCATCCTTATTCTCTCTTTGACTATAACTATATGTTTAGTGCTGTGGTTTGATTGCTTATCTTCTTTTTGAATGATGTCAAAAGGGGGAATAATATTTGGCACAAACTTAAATAATGCTTGAGCATGTTTGAGGATGATTTAAATCTATTATGTTTGTTTTTCTGGATTAAGGTGCTGGTTTGGTTTGTTTTTCTGATGTTTGTGTTGTTAGTTGTAAAGATTAAGATACTGATTTCTGGTTTTGGTTAGTTTTTTGTTTATGCTAATTTCTTTTAGCTCTGATTATGGATTAAATTTGCATTTTTTTCTCATTGTTTGATTTTATGCTGAAATAATATAAAGTTGTTGTTTTGATTATTTCTAGAGTAACTGGTATCATGATATTTAGTTAAGAAGAGTTGTTTTGATCTCTAACATACTCTTCAACATTGGTTTACTCTATTTTGTTTTTAAGTTTGTTTGAAAAGTTTGTCATCATCAAAAAGGGGGAATTTGTTGGACCTCTTGAGTTTTGATGATGACTACACTTTAGCAAATATGTGTTTAGAGATTTTGTGCAGGTCGATATCCGATTAATTGTGATCGTTGATAGTACCTATGGCTTAGTTCATGGGAATATACATGTCAAAAGGTTTCAAGAGATGTTAGAAGAGTATATCACGTGGGATGTAAAATGGAGACAGGAAGTCTACTGTTCCCAGGTTTGATGTTCTAGCAAGTTGGAATTTGGAGACAGCGCAGTGTTCCCAAACTGAAGTCAATTTACGTTAGCTAATAAATTCTATCTTTTATTTTTTAGTTAATGTATTTTAAATTAATTTGTTGCAGTAATAATTTATTAAAGTTAATTGGCAAATCGTTTTTATTAAATAAAATGGATTCACGTTTTAATTCGTTAAGATCCTTTATTTTAGGATCTATCTTTAGTAAATCCTGGATTTGTTAAAAATAGAATTAACTAACTTTGAATTGGTCTTAGCAAATCTTTCTAACCGGTTTTATTCCTAAAACATAGCAAGCAATCATTTCCACTAAGATTAACCGTTCTCTATTAATAGCAAAAACGTTCCAGCAGGTTGGTACTGGAACAGGAACAGCTGTTAAAAGAAACTGCTGCTTAAAGGGAACAGAAGCTATTTTAGTAAATGGGAACAGCGGTTATTGTTTGTGTACACGTGTGATTTGACTTAATCAAATCTTATGGAAATAACCGTGTGTTTGCTTAATCCACATTACTCCCATGATCTCTTGATAGTGGGATGATGGATTGGATTATTCCATTTTCTTAGGAATATTATTTTCTATAAATTGCAAGTTAATTCCGGTTTTTAAGTGATGAGAAGTAATCCAACGTTTTGTGCTTAAGTGTTTTTCATACGTTTTTGTTGGATTTTACAAGAAATATTTTGTTCTTAAAGTTGCCAATTAATTTATAATATTTTCTTGATGCAACTCTTTGATTTATTTTAGAGAATTTCTATCCTTTTTGTAAGGGATTTTGAGAGTTTATGTAATTAGACTCGGGTGAGTCTAAGGGGGAAGTTAGATAGCTTTTAGTGAAGCTAGAGAGGATTAGCTTATTGTAAAGCTAAGTTTGTTGCTTTGAGTAAAGCAATTAGAGAGTGAAGAGTTGGCCTAGTTGTTTCGCTTCGAGTGAAGTAAGGTGTTTATTGTAATTGTAACTAATTGCCTTAAACATAGTGAAGTTGTTAGAAATCCCAAGTGGTCGTGGTTTTTCCTTTTGTTTAGGCCCAAAAGGTTTCCACGTAAAATCGTGCGTCTCTCTTATTATTTTGCTCTTAGTTTAAGCTTTATTTATTTTGAATAATTCCGCAAAAACAGGGCACAATCGCTTAAACTTGCAACAACAACAATTCACCCCCCCTCTTGTTGCTGTTCCCGTTCCTAATTGAACCAACAATTGGTATCAGAGCCCTGTTCCCAGAAGATCAGGAAACCCTGAGGGCAGATTCTGGTGTTCCCGAAAAATGTCAATTATGAACGAGCGAATGGAAGAAGGGTATTCAACTCAAAGACCACCAATGTTCGATGGAAAATTCTTTACATACTGGAAGAATAGGATGGAGATCTTCATCAAAGCGGAAAATTATCAAGTTTGGAGAGTCATAGAAATCGGAGATTTTGAGGTAACCACTACTAACTCCAACAATGAAATTGTTCCCAAACCTATAACCGAATATGAAAAAGAAGATTTTCAGAAAATGGAATTAAATGCTCTTGCTATAAAATTACTTCATTGTGGTCTTGGACCAAACGAGCATAATAGAATTATGGGGTGCAAATCCGCTAAGCAAATTTGGGACCTGCTTGCTGTTACCCATGAGGGAATAAGTGAAGTCAAACGGTCCAAAATTGATTTGTTAATGTCTAAATACGAGAGATTTGTTATGGAGCCAAGAGAAAGTATCCAAGAGATGTTCACTAGGTTCACCAACATAACAAACGAGCTTGTCTCTCTTGGAAGAATAATTCCCACTGATGAACAAGTAAGGAAGATTCTAAGGAGCCTTCCTCAAGATGAGCGCTGGAGGGCCAAGGTTACTGCTATACAAGAGTCCAAAGATTTTACTAAGTTCAATCTAGAGGAGCTGGCTGGTTCCCTAATGACGCATGAATTGCATTTGGGAACAGCAGACAGTTCCAGGAACAAGGGACTGGCTCTGGCAGCGGGGGAACAGGACGAATCAGAATGTGATGAAGAAGAGGCTGCTTTGTTGGTACGAAAATTCAAGAAGTTCTTCAGGAACAGCAGGTATGCAAATCAAAGAAACAACAAAGAAAGAAGAACAAAAAATCTTGAATGCCACAAATGTGGAAGTACCGAACACTTCATCAAGGATTGCCCAACATGGAAGAATGAAAAGGGCAAGGGAAAGACAAGAGATTCAAGAAGACCGTTGAACAAAGAAAATTTTAACAAGAATGACTTTCGTAAGGCCATGATTGCTGCATGGGGAGAAACTGAAAGTGAGAATGAAACTATTGTTCCCAAAGAAGAGGAGACAGCTAACCTATGTCTCATGGCTACGCATAAAGGCAAGGAGAAGCAGGTAAATATTTCTAATTCATTTTCTGACCATTCATTCAATCTAAGTAAAAATGAATTAAAAGAGTTGTTAAAAGAGACACAAGTTAAACTTGAAAATTGCAATGATAAGTGTCTCAAGTTAGAAAAGGAACTTAAGGTAAGCAAAGACCATGTCTCATACATAAACACCTTTAGACATGATGTCCAAAACAGATTTTTCGGTTTGTTGGACCAAAATATAATCCTAAAAGAAAATATGGAGAGACTTAAGAAGGAAAATGTTATTCTTAACATTGAGCTATCGCAATACAAATTATTAGGCTTAAATGAGAAATTGATAGATGCATCTACTAAAGATTTATGCAATGATTTTCAATATTTAAAAATGAATTCGGAATCCAACCGTAACAACAATAACAATCTTGAATTAAATTCAAGAGAAAAAGGGAAAATCAAAATAACTCCCAAATGGATTCTAGATGCTAAAAGTAAGAAATCACAAGGCCTAAAATATTTTAAGAATAACAAAAGTAAAAAAGCTTACGTTGATCTTCCTAGAGACAGGTACTGTACCTTCTGTGGAAAAGCTGGCCATCTGAAGGAACAGTGCACCAAAAGGGAACAGTACACTGTCTCTAACAGAAACTATGTCGATAACATTCAAATTGATAAATATGATTCATGTAAGATCGACAAGGAACCCAAGAAAGTCTGGGTTCCTATAATTAACAATTAATTATCTTACAGGTCCAAGTGAGGGGGAACAGCTCATGGTATCTCGAAAGTGGGTGTTCCAAGCATATGACGGGTGACAAATCTAAATTTCTCTCACTTGAAGCCTATGATGGGGGAACAGTAACCTTCGGTGACAATATGAAGGGTGAGATAATCGCCAAAGGAAAGGTTGGAAGGTCATGTTCCCACGCCATTGATAATGTATTTTTAGTCGAGAATTTGAAACACAACTTACTCAGCATTTCTCAATTTTGTGATAAGGGTAACTCTGTAGACTTTACTTCTGAAAAGTGCATTATTTCTAGGAATGACACTGGAGACATCATTCTTGAGGGAAACAGAAAAGGGAACACTTATGTAGTGGACCTGGACACTGTTCCCAGAAACAGTCTAACGTGTCTAAGCGTTATAGAAGACGACCCACTTCTTTGGCATAAGCGTCTAGGTCATGCTAGTTATTCATTGATTAATACATTAAGATCTAAAGACCTAGTTAGAGGACTACCAGCTATAAAATTCCTTAAGGATGAAATATGTGATCCTTGTGCCAAAGGAAAACAAGTTAGGTCATCTTTTAAACCAAAGAATGTTGTGACCACCTCAAAAACGCTTGAATTATTACATATGGATTTGTGTGGACCTATGAATATACAAAGCCGTAGTGGCAAGAGATATGTGTTTGTTATTATTGATGATTATAGTAGATTTACATGGACTTTATTTCTAGTTAGTAAAGATGAAGCCTTTAATGAGTTTGTTTCTTTCGCTAACAAAATACAAAAATCTACCAATAATCAAATTGTTCACATAAGGTCAGATCATGGTAAAGAATTTGAAAATTCAAGTTTTATGAGTTATTGCAATGAACATGGAATAAGTCACAATTTTTCCGCCCCTAGAACACCACAACAAAATGGTGTTGTAGAAAGGAAAAATAGAACTTTAGAAGAAATGGCTAGAACTATGTTAATTGCTAGTGGTTTACCTAGAAATTTTTGGGCCGAGGCTGTTAATACTGCATGTTATATTTTAAATAGAGTATTGATAAGACCAATCACTTCTAAGACACCCTATGAACTGTTTAAAGGTGTTAAACCAAATATTGCCTATTTTCGTGTGTTTGGATGCAAATGTTTTGTACATGTTAATGGAAAACGGAATATAGGTAAATTTGATGAAAGAAGTGATGAAGCAGTATTTCTTGGCTACTCATCTCAAAGTAAGGCATATAGAGTCTATAACAAAAGAACAATGGGTGTTGAAGAATCCGTTCACATAATTTTCGATGAAACTAACTTTTTGTCAAGTGAACAGGATACAAATAATTTTAAGATAGGTCTTGCAAATCTAAAGGAAGATGATGAAGAATTGAAAGTGCATGATCAAGAAGTAGCTGGTGAACAGCCGGTTCCAGCAGAAGCAGAAAGTACTGATCAAGTTCAGGAACTGCCAGAACATCAGGAACAGCAGACTGTTCCCAATCCAGCTGTTCCCACAGATGAGCAGAACAATCCAGTAGCTGAACAGAATGTTAATCAAGCTGATGAACCAGAACATGCTACTGTTCCCACAAGAGATTTTGTGCCAAAACCTTGGAGATATCAAAAATACCATCCTCTTGATTTGATTGTAAGTGATTTGAATAAAGGAACACAAACTCGATCTCAAATGAGAAATTTTTGTGCACATTTTGCGTTCCTATCATCACTTGAACCCAAAAATCACGAAGAAGCTCTAAAGGATTCCGAATGGGTTGTAGCCATGCAAGATGAATTGAACGAATTTGAAAGGAACAAAGTATGGCATTTAGAACCCAAACCAAAACATAAGAAGGTAATTGGTTTGAAGTGGGTATTTCGGAACAAACTAGATGAGCATGGAATAATTGTAAGAAACAAAGCAAGGCTCGTGGTCAAAGGGTACAATCAACAAGAAGGTATTGATTATACTGAGACATTTGCTCCAGTAGCAAGGTTAGAAGCTATTAGGATTTTAATTTCTTTTGCTGCATTTATGAACTTTAAATTATATCAAATGGATGTGAAATGTGCTTTCTTGAATGGTTTTCTTGATGAAGAAGTTTTTGTTGAACAACCGCCTGGCTTTGAGAATACCTCGTGTCTTGATCATGTCTATAAGCTTGATAAAGCTCTTTATGGGTTGAAACAAGCTCCAAGGCAATGGTATGAAAGACTATCAAAGTTTTTGATTCAAAATGACTTTATTAGAGGTAAAATTGATAAAACCTTATTCTTTAAGAATAAAGGTTCCAATATATTAGTTGTTCAAATATATGTTGATGATATTATTTTTGGTGCCACAAATGAATTGCTATGTAAAGAATTTGCTAACCTTATGAGCACTGAATTTGAAATGAGCATGATGGGAGAATTAAATTTCTTTCTTGGTTTGCAAATTAAACAAACTGCTAATGGTATCTTTATTCATCAACAAAAATATATAAAAGAACTTCTTAAGAAATATGGCATGAATAACGCTAAAACCAACCATACACCCATGGCTACTAATGTAAGATTAGATGAAGATACAAATGGAACAAATATTGACCAAACTATGTATAGAGGCATGATTGGATCTTTATTATATCTAACTGCTAGTAGACCCGATATTTCATTTAGTGTTGGTTTATGTGCAAGATTTCAATCTAACCCTAAAGAATCACATCTAACTGCAGTGAAACGTATTTTGAGATATCTAAAGGGAACAGATGATTTATCATTATTTTATCCTAAAAGTGATGTCTTTGATTTGAAAGGCTTTAGTGATGCAGATTATGCAGGAGATCTTGTTAATAGAAAAAGCACGTCAGGTATGGTACAATTTCTTGGCTCATGTTTAGTTTCGTGGAGCTCCAAGAAACAAAACACTGTTGCATTATCAACTGCTGAAGCTGAGTACGTAGCAGCAGCAGCTTGCTGTTCCCAAATGATATGGATAAAGCAGCAGCTAAGAGACTTTGGTATTAAGTATGCATGTGTTCCTATTTATTGCGATAATACCAGTGCCATATGCATATCCAAAGATCCAGTGCATCACTCACGAGTAAAGCACATCCATATTAGGCATCATTTTCTTAAGGATAATGTTGAAAATAAAAATATCATTGTTAAGCATGTAAACACTAACGAGCAAATAGCAGATATCATGACCAAACCGCTTCCAAGGGAACAGCATGAGAAAATGAGATTGGAACTTGGCATGATCAAGCTGCATTAAAGGAAGTGTCATATATGATTCTTAGAGACAAAATAAAAATTGAAAATGATCAATCAACCACAATAAACTTGATTGAAAGATCAATTATCGAAAGGATCAGGTACGCATTATACTTTGAATGTTCTTATGATTGCATGATTATTTTGATCAAACGGTAGTAGCATAATATTATCATTTTCTTATTATAAATATATAATAAAAATAAAAAAATAAAAAAAAAAAATAAAATAAAAAATAAAAATTATATATAAATTTTTTTTTCCAGCAATTTTTTTTGGGAAGTAGGAGTGAATCATCAAATTCATCTGTCTCCATTTCGTGTCTCTGTATCAAAATGCATAAATAAGGAAAATGGAACATTTAGTAACCGTCACCTCTCACAAATAAACCCACTCCCTCACGTTCCATCTTTCACTTCATAATCATTACCCTTTCCCTTTCACTCAACCCTAAATCGTCATTCTCTCCATTACTCTTTCTTTTCTCTCTCAAAACATCCATGAAGACCAAGAATCAGAGTCCTAAAATGAAGCAACCTGTACCTCTTCAAGTCATCTACCCACCTTCTCACACTCATAAGCCTGAGTCTTCATCAAAAGAACCGGAGGGAACCCCCATCTCCCTGGAAACACATGCAGGCAGTAAGAGAACAAGAGGATCCAAGACACCTCTAACACGTTCTGTCAAGAAAATCAAGGTAACCCACTACTTGAATGCTGAGGAACTATCTAAAGAAATGTCAGTTGGCTTTGGCCTCGACAAAGAGTGGTATGAGACTACAAACTTTCCTCAATTTCACAAAATTCTACAAACTCAACATTGGGAATCACTCATGGGCGATTACTGCTGCAATCCCATTTACCTAGAAATTATGCGTGAGTTCATCTCTAACTTTTCTATTAATGATGGAGTCTGTTCAAGTTCAATTAAAGAAATTAAAATTGAGTTTGATAGTATGACGTTAGGACAGTGGCTAGGAGTACCAGCCACTGGTTTTGATGTTTACTATGTTGGGTCTAAAATTGCATTTTCTGGAATAGATGAAAAGGATGTTTGGAGATGTTTAGGCGTTAGGCAAAAGAGAGGTAAAGTGAGTCACAATGTTTTGTCCCCCTTACACAAGTTACTCTACAACATTGCTCGAAGGTTTATTTTACCACGAAATTCAAAACGTAGTGAGGTAAGTCTTCGAGATGCCACTTTGATTTACTGTATGGTGATTAATATAAAGATTAATTTTCCTTCCTTGATGATTTCGCATTTAAATGATTGTATAGCCAAAAGATGTATGGTAGGCTATGGTGGTTTGTTGTCCTGGATTTTCTCAAAATTTGGTGTTCCACTTGGAGAATACAGTTTTCCTATGGGTCCCAGTAACATGATAGGTGCAAAATGTTTGAGTAACTTGCGCCTTAAATTAAATGAGGAAGGGATCCTTGAAAATGCTGTGGAACAGATTGAAATTGATTCTGATGATGAGGAACAGGAGGAAGAGGGGAAGGAAAAGGAGGAACAGGAAGTAGAGGAAGAAGTGGAGAAGGAGGAACAGGAGGAAGAAGTTGAAAAGGAGGAACAGGAGAAGGAAGGAGCTGGAGTTAAGGAACAGGAGGTTGTTCCTACTGATAAGGAGGAAGAAGACCAGGGGATGGGACCTGAAGTTACTCTTGATGATGACTCTAGGGCTGAACCCAGTCATTTTCCCTCACCAAAGCCAACCACTCCACCATCCCATCATTTCCCATCACCACCACCATCACCAACACCAAGATCACCACCACCTGTTCACCCTTTTCAAAAACAAAGCTTTGATCAGACAACCATTCCTACTGCTCCTTTATACTCTATTCTTCTTAAGCTTGATGATTTGCAGGATCGCTTCTTCAAATTTCAAGATGAGATTCGTGTTTCCCTAGCCTCATTAGCTGACCAGATGACTCAAATGGAGGCTCGTCTTGGTGCTAAATTGGACACAGTGGAGGTGGAAACAGAATATATTGATGAAGATGCCCCTGCTTCCTAGTTCTCCTTTAATATCTTTTATGTTTCATTGCTACTATCTCTGTCACCAAACAATTTCTTTGTCTTTAGGTACCAGCTGGGGTACACCTCTTAAACATTGTTAACTTTGTTAAACCTTTTTACATATGCTACTAACTGTTAGGTTTGATTAGTCATTGCTTATCATGCTTGCATTCATTGTTATTGCTTTTTAATTTGTGCATCCTTATTCTCTCTTTGACTATAACTATATGTTTAGTGCTGTGGTTTGATTGCTTATCTTCTTTTTGAATGATGTCAAAAGGGGGAATAATATTTGGCACAAACTTAAATAATGCTTGAGCATGTTTGAGGATGATTTAAATCTATTATGTTTGTTTTTCTGGATTAAGGTGCTGGTTTGGTTTGTTTTTCTGATGTTTGTGTTGTTAGTTGTAAAGATTAAGATACTGATTTCTGGTTTTGGTTAGTTTTTTGTTTATGCTAATTTCTTTTAGCTCTGATTATGGATTAAATTTGCATTTTTTTCTCATTGTTTGATTTTATGCTGAAATAATATAAAGTTGTTGTTTTGATTATTTCTAGAGTAACTGGTATCATGATATTTAGTTAAGAAGAGTTGTTTTGATCTCTAACATACTCTTCAACATTGGTTTACTCTATTTTGTTTTTAAGTTTGTTTGAAAAGTTTGTCATCATCAAAAAGGGGGAATTTGTTGGACCTCTTGAGTTTTGATGATGACTACACTTTAGCAAATATGTGTTTAGAGATTTTATGCAGGTCGATATCCGATTAATTGTGATCGTTGATAGTACCTATGGCTTAGTTCATGGGAATATACATGTCAAAAGGTTTCAAGAGATGTTAGAAGAGTATATCACGTGGGATGTAAAATGGAGACAGGAAGTCTACTGTTCCCAGGTTTGATGTTCTAGCAAGTTGGAATTTGGAGACAGCGCAGTGTTCCCAAACTGAAGTCAATTTACGTTAGCTAATAAATTCTATCTTTTATTTTTTAGTTAATGTATTTTAAATTAATTTGTTGCAGTAATAATTTATTAAAGTTAATTGGCAAATCGTTTTTATTAAATAAAATGGATTCACGTTTTAATTCGTTAAGATCCTTTATTTTAGGATCTATCTTTAGTAAATCCTGGATTTGTTAAAAATAGAATTAACTAACTTTGAATTGGTCTTAGCAAATCTTTCTAACCGGTTTTATTCCTAAAACATAGCAAGCAATCATTTCCACTAAGATTAACCGTTCTCTATTAATAGCAAAAACGTTCCAGCAGGTTGGTACTGGAACAGGAACAGCTGTTAAAAGAAACTGCTGCTTAAAGGGAACAGAAGCTATTTTAGTAAATGGGAACAGCGGTTATTGTTTGTGTACACGTGTGATTTGACTTAATCAAATCTTATGGAAATAACCGTGTGTTTGCTTAATCCACATTACTCCCATGATCTCTTGATAGTGGGATGATGGATTGGATTATTCCATTTTCTTAGGAATATTATTTTCTATAAATTGCAAGTTAATTCCGGTTTTTAAGTGATGAGAAGTAATCCAACGTTTTGTGCTTAAGTGTTTTTCATACGTTTTTGTTGGATTTTACAAGAAATATTTTGTTCTTAAAGTTGCCAATTAATTTATAATATTTTCTTGATGCAACTCTTTGATTTATTTTAGAGAATTTCTATCCTTTTTGTAAGGGATTTTGAGAGTTTATGTAATTAGACTCGGGTGAGTCTAAGGGGGAAGTTAGATAGCTTTTAGTGAAGCTAGAGAGGATTAGCTTATTGTAAAGCTAAGTTTGTTGCTTTGAGTAAAGCAATTAGAGAGTGAAGAGTTGGCCTAGTTGTTTCGCTTCGAGTGAAGTAAGGTGTTTATTGTAATTGTAACTAATTGCCTTAAACATAGTGAAGTTGTTAGAAATCCCAAGTGGTCGTGGTTTTTCCTTTTGTTTAGGCCCAAAAGGTTTCCACGTAAAATCGTGCGTCTCTCTTATTATTTTGCTCTTAGTTTAAGCTTTATTTATTTTGAATAATTCCGCAAAAACAGGGCACAATCGCTTAAACTTGCAACAACAACAATTCACCCCCCCTCTTGTTGCTGTTCCCGTTCCTAATTGAACCAACAGCCTAGTAAGAGAAGCTTCGAGTGAAGCGAGTTGTTTTATGTAATTGTAACGAATTGCCTAAAATATAGTAGAGAGTTTTGAAATCCCGTGGGGTCGTGGTTTTTCCTTCTATTTAGGCCTAAAAGGTTTCCACGTAAAATTGTGTTGTCTCTTTTATTATTTCGCTCTAAGTTTAAGTTTTATTTCTTTTATCTAATTTCGCAAAAACAGGGCTAAAATACTTAGACTTATTAAAACAACAATTCACCCCCCTCTCGTTGTCGTTCCCATGTCTAACACAGTCTACAATTGGTGTCAGAGATGTCAATAATGAATGAACGAATGGAAGAAGGGTACTCTACTCAAAGGCCAACCATGTTTGATGGAAAATTCTATACATATTGGAAGAATAGGATGAAGATCTTCATCAAAGGTGAAAATTATCAAGTTTGGAGAGTCATCAAAATTGGAGACTTTGAGGTAACAACTACAAACTCCAATAACGAAAATATTCCCAACCTATAACCGAATTTGAAAAAGAAGATTTTCAGAAAATGGAGATAAATGCTCTTGCCATCAAGTTACTTCACTGTGGTCTTGGACCAACCGAACATAACCGTATTATGGGTTGCAAATCTGCCAAACAGATTTGGGACCTGCTGGCAGTTACCCATGAAGGTACAAGTGAAGTGAAACGTTCCAAGATAGACTTGTTGATGTCTAAATATGAACGGTTTCTTATGGATCTAAGAGAAAGCATCCAAGAGATGTTTACGAGGTTCACTAACATCACAAATGAACTTGTCTCTCTTGGAAGACTTATTCCCAACGATGAACAAGTTAGGAAAATTCTAAGGAGTCTCCCTCAAGATGAACGCTGGAGAGCCAAGGTCACTGTCATCCAGTAATCTAAAGATTTTACAAAATTTAATCTGGAAGAGTTGGCTGGTTCCCTAATGACACACGAATTACATTTGGGAACAACTGACAGTTCCCGAAACAAGGGACTGGCTCCAACAGCAGCAGATCAAGAAGAATCAGAATGTGATGGGGAGGAGGCTGCTATGCTGGTACGAAAATTCAAGAAGTTCTTCAGGAACAACAGGTACACCAATCAAAGAAATAACAAAGAAAGAAGAACTACCAATACAAAATCCAACCTTGAATGCCACAAATGTGGAAGTACTGATCACTTCATCAAAGATTGTCCTATATGGAAAAATGAAAAGGTCAAGGAAAAGGCAAGGGATACAGGAAGACTACAAAACAAAGGAAATCTCAACAAAACCGACTTTCGCAAAGCCATGATAGCTGCATGGGGAGAATCCGAGAGTGATGCTGAGACCGAAAACCCCGAAGAAGAAGAAACAACTAATTTATGTCTCATGGCCTCACACGAAAGCAAGAATGAGAAGTCCAAAGAAAAACAGGTAAAGTCTTCTAATTCATTTTCTAACCATCCATTTAAATTAAATAGATATAAATTAATTGATTTGCTTATGGAGACATAAGATAAATTGAAAGAATGTAATGATAAATGTCTCAAATATGAAGAAGACCTTAAGATAAGTAAAGACCATATTTCCTATATAAATACCTTTAGATCCGATGTCCAAAACAGATTTTTCAGTTTGTTAGATCAAAATATAATTCTAAAGGAAACAATGGAAAGAGTGAAAAAGGAAAATATTATTCTTAATGTTGAATTGACACAATATAAATTACTAGGCTTGAATAAGGAATTAAATGACACGTCTATTAAAGATTTGTGTACTGATTTTCAAAATTTGAAAATCAACTTGAAATCCAACCAAACCGACAATGATAAATTAAAACTAGAATTAAATTCAAGAGAAAAAGGGAAAATCAAAAATATTCCCAAATGGATTCTAAATGCTAAAAGTAAAAATTCAAAAGGCCTAGATTACATTAAGAATAATAAAAAGAAAAAAGTTTATGTCGATCTCCCGAGTGACAAAGTCTGTTCCTTTTGCAGAAAAACTGGACATCTGAAAATCCAGTGTATCAGAAGGGAACAACATACTGTCTTCAATAGAGACTATGTCGATCATATTTGGATTAAAAAAATTGATTCATGTCAAATCGACAAGGAACCCAAGAAAGACTGGGTTCCTAATTCAAACAATTAATTTTTCATGCAGGTTCTAGTGAGGGGGAACAACTCATGGTATCTTGACAGTGGGTGTTCCAAGCACATGACAGGTGATAAATCAAAATTTCTCTCACTAGAAACCTATGATGGGGGAACTGTGACTTTCGGTGACAACATGAAAGATGAAATCATCGCCAAAGGAAAAGTAGGAAGGTCAAGTTCCCATGCAATTGATAATGTATTTTTGGTCGAGAATTTAAAACATAACTTACTAAGTATTTCTCAGTTCTGTGACAAAGGTAACTCTGTAAACTTCACTTCTAAAAGATGTATTATTTCTAGGAGTGACACAGGAGACATTGTTCTGGAAGGGATCCGAAAAGGGAACACTTATGTTGTGGACATCAACACTGTTCCCAAATCGAGTCTGACTTGTCTCAGTGTCATAGAAGATGACCCTCTTATTTGGCATAAACGCCTAGGTCACGCTAGCTTTACTTTGATTAATTCTTTAAGATCAAAAGACCTAGTAAGAGGATTGCCATACATAAAATTCTTAAATGATGAAATTTGTGATCCTTGTGCCAAAGGAAAACAAGAAACGTCGTCCTTTAAACCAAAGAATTTGGTGACCACTTCTAAACCGCTTGAACTAATCCATATGGATCTCTATGGACCTATGAGAATCCAAAGCCGTAGTGGCAAACGATATGTATTTTGTTGTTGATGATGATTATAGTAGATTTACATTGAATTTATTTTTAATAAGTAAAGATGAAGCTTTTAATGAGTTTGTTTCTTTTGCTAACAAAATACAAAAATCTAGTAATAATCAACTTATTCATATAAGGTCAGATCATGGTAAAGAATTTGAAAATTCAAGCTTTATGAATTATTGCAATGAACAAGGAATAAGTCATAATTTTTCTGCACCTAGAACACTACAACAAAATGGTGTGGTAGAAAGAAAAAATAGAACATTAGAGGAAATGGCTACAACCATGTTAATTGCTAGTGGTCTTCCTAGGAATTTTTTGGCCGAAGCTTTCAATACTGCATGCTATATTTTAAATCGTGTACTAATAAGACCTATCACTTCTAAGACACTCTATGAATTTTTTAAAGGTGTAAAACCGAATATTTCCTATTTTCGTGTGTTTGGATGTAAATGCTTTGTTCATGTTAATGGAAAATGAAACATAGGAAAGTTTGATGAAATAAGTGATGAAGCAGTATTTCTTGGCTATTCATCTCACAGTAAAGCTTATAGAGTTTACAACAAGAGAACTATGTGCGTTGAAGAATCCGTTCACATTATTTTGATGAAACTAACTTTATGACAAGTGAATAGGATATAAATGATTTTAAAATAGGTCTTGCAAATTTGGAAGATGATAAGGATGTAATGAAAGTGCAAGATCAAAGAACTGTAGGAGAGCAGCTGATTCAAGAACAAATCGAAGTACCAGACAATACAGAACGACTAGTAAATGAGGACCAGCAAGTTGTTCCCAATACAGTTGTTCCCAGAAATGAGCAAACTGATCCAGTAGAAGTTGAGCAGAATAACAATCAATTTAATGACCCTAATCATACAACAGTTCCCACAAGAGAATTTGTGCCCAAACCTTGGAAATATCAAAAATGTCATCCTCTTGATTCGATAGTCAGTGATTTGAATAAGGGAACACAAACCAGATCCCAAATGAGAAATTTTTGTGCACACTTTGCGTTCCTCTCAACACTTGAACCCAAAAATCACGAAGAAGCTCTAAAAGATTCCGAATGGATTGTAGCCATGCAAGATGAACTGAATGAATTTGAAAGAAATAAAGTATGGCAGTTAGAACCCAAACCAAAACACAAAAAGGTGATTGGACTAAAATGGGTATTTCGGAACAAATTGGATGAGCATGGAATCATTGTAAGAAACACGGCAAGACTCGTGGTTAAAGGGTACAATCAACAAGAAGGAATTGATTATACCGAGACATTTGCTCCGGTAGCGAGGTTAGAGGCTATCAGAATTTTAATTTCTTTTGTTACTTTTATGAACTTTAAATTATATCAAATGGATGTGAAATGTGCTTTCTTAAATGGTTTTCTTGATGAAGAAGTCTTTGTGGAACAACCCCCTGGCTTTGAAAATCCCTCTTTTCTTGATCATGTCTATAAGCTTGATAAAGCTCTTTATGGGTTAAAACAAGCTCCTAGGCAATGGTATGAAAGATTATCAAATTTCTTGATTGAAAATAACTTTGTTAGAGGTAAAATTGACAAAACCTTATTCTTTAAGAATAGAGGTTCTGATATTTTAGTTGTTCAAATTTATGTTGATGATATTATTTTTGGTGCTACCAATGAATTGCTATGTAAATAATTTGTTAACCTAATGAGCACAGAATTTTAAATGAGCATGATGGGAGAATTAAATTTCTTTCTTGGTTTGCAAATTAAACAAACAGCAAATGGAATCATTATTCATAAACAAAAGTTTATAAAAGAACTCCTCAAGAAATACGGTTTAAATAATGCTAAAACTAACCACACACCTATGGCTACAAATGTTAGATTAGATGAAGATTCAAATGGTATAAATGTTGATCAAACTATGTATCGAGGCATGATTGGTTCTTTATTATATCTAACTGCTAGTAGACCCGATATTGATTTTAGTGTTAGTTAATGTGCTAGATTTCAATCAAATCCAAAAGAATCACATCTTACAGTAGTGAAAAGGATTCCGAGAGACTTGAAGGGAACAAATGACTTGTCCCTATTTTATCCCAAAAGTGATGTCTATGATTTGAAAGATTATAGTGATGCAGATTATGCAAGAGATCTTATCAACAGGAAAAGCACCTCAGGTATGGTACAATTTCTTGGCTCATGTTTAGTATCGTGGTGTTCTAAGAAACAAAACACCGTTGCACTATCCACCATTGAAGCAGAATATGTGGTAGCAGCAGCTTGCTGTTCCCAAATGCTTTGGATAAAACAGCAGCTAAGAGATTTTGATATTAAGTTTCTATGTGTTCCTATTTATTGTGATAATACCAGTGTCATCTGCATATCTAAAGATCTAGTGCATCATTCAAGGGTAAAACATATCCACATAAGACATCATTTTCTTAAGGACAATGTAGAAAATAAAAATAGTACTGTCAAGCATGTTAATACAAACGAGCAAATAGTTGAAATCATGACAAAACAACTTCCAGGGGAACAACATGAAAAAATGAGATTAGAACTTGACATGATTAAGCTACACTAAAGTATATGACAAACATTCTCCTCAAGGCAAAATGAAAATTGAAAGGGTTAAAATCCACAAAAAACCTTGATTGAGAAATCAATTATTGAAAGGATCAGGTACGCAGTTATTTAAAGTATATGCTATGAATGCTTTCTTGCTTGCATGTTTAAATTGATCGGACCAAAGCAGCATATATTTATTCTATATATTTTTGTCCTCATATAAAATATTTCATATTTTCAATTTCTATATTTTTCTATTCCAGCAGTTTTTTAGATGGCTAACGCAAAATAATTAAATAGTGGGAGTCGGATCATCGTAGTGCTTCGAAAAACCATTATTAACTACTCATTCTATGAACCTACCTTTTCATACACATTGTTCACACATGCAAAATTAAATAATGTGTATTGAAACCCTTTAGTATCCGTCCCCTCATCATCAATATAAGCACTTTTCCTCACATCACACCATATCACTTCATCACTCTAACTTTACCAACAAGCAAACCGTCAATCTCCCTTATTCAATCTTACTCCTTCATCGCCTCAAACAGGAAGCAGAGCAACAAAACACCCAAAACCACTCAACCAAAACCGTTAAAGGTAGTCTATCCTTCACCACAAATTGCTGCTCCCCCATCTCCATCAAAAGAACACTCAGATACACTAAGTGCATCTACGATGCATGTTGGAAACAAACGACCCAATGATACTCCAACAGAAAAATCGTTATCCAGATCAGCAAAGAGAACCAAGCAGAGTGATCCCAACAACGCTGAGGAAATTTCAGAGGAAATGTCAGTGGGATTCGGTCTTGACAAGTAATGGTATGATTCCACTCCTTTCCCTCTACTTCACGCTATATTACAAAATCAAAATTGGGAAACTCTAATGGCTGATTACTGTTGTAACCCTATTTACCCAAATTTAATGCGGGAATTTATTTCAAATTTTTCAATTGACAATGGAGTGTGTTCGAGTGTTGTTAAGGAGATTAAAATAGAATTTAACAGCTTAATGTTGGGCGAATGATTTGGAGTGCTAGCTGTTGGTTTTGATACATATCATGTTGGGTCTAAAATTGTATTTTCTAGAATAAATCAGAAGATTATTTTGAAGTTCTTGGGGATTCATGAAAAGAAGGGTAAAATTAGTCACAACATACTATCTCCAATTCACAAACTGCTTTACAAGATAGCCCGTCGATTTATCCTGCCACGCAACTCTAAGCGTAGTGAGGTAAATCTACGTGATGCTACTTTGATTTACTGGTTGGCTAATCACATAAAAATTAATTTTCCTTCTTTAATGATTTCACATTTGAGTGATTGTATTGAGAAAAAGTATTTGGTTGGGTTGTTAACGTGGATATTTAAGAAGTTTGGTGTCCCTCTCGATGGTCTGCATTTTCCCATGAGTCCCAACAATAAGATAGGTGCAAAGTGTCTGAATAATTTTCATTTGAAATTAAATGACAACGGGATTGTGGAGGATGTAAATGAGCAGGTTGATGTTGTTGATTCTGACAAGAAAGAGGAGGCACAAAAATTTGAGGAGGGAAAGGAAGAAAAAGAAGAGGAGGAACTGGAGAAAGAGGATCAGGAGTCTGTTCCCTTTGCCACTGCTGAAAGGGCAGAAGCTTGTTCTCCAAGGGAACATGGGGGAAGAAGGAAGTAAGGGGGAAGATGAAGAATAAGGTGAGCCTGTGGAGGAGGATAATGATGAGGAGGTTTAATTGCCGGTTCAGAAGCAACCTGTTGCAACACCTAGGAAAAGTCGATGGCTAGCTTCTAAGGGAAAAAGTCTAGTTGTGGATTTGGATGATGAATCTACCTCACACAACACCTTTGAACCTACCAATGACCACCTCCCTCACCAAAGCAAGCCACACCACCATCCCATCAATTCCATCACCACCACCATCACCTATACCATTTTCACCACCACCAGTTCCAACACACACTTCACGCAACCATGGCTTTTCTAACACTTCTTTTGTTCCTACAGCTTCTCTTGACTCTGTCCTCTTGAAGCTAAATGATTTGCAGTCTCAATTCTTTGCGTTTCAGGATGAAATTTGTGTTTCCCTAGCATCAATTACTGATCAACTAACCCAGATGGAAGCCCGTCTTAGTGCAAAGCTTGATACGGTTGAGGTGCAGACCGAATATGTTGATGAAGAAGAGACTGCACCCTGATCCCTCCTCTTACAGAAATTTTATATCTTGATTAGCTCAACTATCTGTCTCTCTATCATTCAAACAATATTTTTCTTATGTCTTTATGTACTAGCTGGGGTACAAACTGTGTAATTTAATTTTTTTGAACATATTGCTATCTTTATGCTAAACAAAGTCTGTGGAATTTTAATATTACATATCTTGACTGCATCTCTTGGTATTTTCTTTCGATTACTGCCTCTTGTTTCTCTCTTTGACTATATCTACATGATCAGTGCCGTGGTTTGATTATCCTCATTCTTTTCGATTGATGTCAAAAGGGAGAATATTTGGCACAAACTTAAAAGTATGCTTGGTTTATGACTTAGTTCAATATTTCTATTTCTTGTTTTACCTTAGGATAATGAGAGTATGTTTTTGAAAGCTCATATATGTTAGATACTCATATGCTCTGATGTTGTGTATATTCTGACATTATTCTGAATATCATATATGCTCTGATGAATATGTTCTGAATTAGTTATATGCTCTGATGAATATCTGATGAATATGTTCTAATTAGTTAAGCTATGCTCTGAACTCTGATATAGTAATTAGTAAGGCTCTAATTAAGCTATTCTAATTTGTATTAGCTCTGATCATTGATATTGGGTAATTAATTTAAACTCTGATTGTTATGGTTGTTATTTGAAAAGTGAAAAGCTTTCTCTGATACTACTCTAAATATTCTGGACATGCTGAGCCCTATTTGAATGATTAACACATGTTTTGAATATCTACTCTAGTACTTAGTGTTGTTATTACTTATGCTCTGATTACTTATGCTCTGGTACTCAGTAATATGATAATGTTCTGATTATTCTTATGCTTAGATTAAGGCTTTTTGTAAGCTATGTTATGTTATTTTAGATTTATTTAAAGCCTTAAGCAATAAACTACTTCCAATGCTCTTATTATGCTTAGGATATTTTAGATAATTTTAATTGTTAGAGTGATCTGTTTTTAATATATGGTTGGTAAATTATATTGTAAGGAGTTTATTTACTAAGTTATGTAGAGTAGCTTTAAGCTCTGGTATGCTCTATGATATTGGTTTTACTCTATTTTATTTATGTTTGTTTAAAAGTTTGTCATCATAAAAAAGGGGGAATTTGTTGGCTCTCTTAGGTTTTGATGCTGACTACACTTTAAGTAAACAAATGTTTTTTTAGAGATTGTTTGCAGGTCAATATCCGGTCGTGATTAAGATTGTTTATGGTACCTATGACTTGGTCTATGAACATGTACTCGTCAAAGGAATCCAAAGAAGTTAGAAAAGGTATATCGCTTAGGATGTCAAATGTAAACAAGAGGTCTACTGTTTCCAAGTTTGATGATCTAACAAAACTGGAATTTGGAAACAGTGCAGTGTTCCCAGACTGGAGTCTAAAGTAAATACGTTTGCCGAAAATTCTGATTATTATATTTTCTGATTTTTTAGTTGATGTATTAGTTAATATTAATTTGTTGCATTATTTAATTAGTAAGTTAATTGTCAAAATATTTTATAACCACCTAACGTATGATTTTCTAAAATCCTTTTTATTAGGCTTTTGTTTCGGATCTATATTTGGTGAATAACTAAATTAGCTAAATATAGTGAAGGGAACAGCAGCTGATTATGGTAAAGGGATCCTTAGCTATTATTAGTTAAAGGTAACCGTACCTATTATTAGTTAAAGGTAACCGTACCTATTATTGGAAAAGGAAACCGTAGCTAATTTTAGTAAAGGGAACCGTTGCTATTATTAGTAAAGGGGAACAATAACTAATTTGCCTATTGTTGGTAAAAGGGAACCGTGGCTATTGTTAAGGAAACCGTAGCTTTGATTTGATCAAATGTACACCTGTTTTACCTTTTGTTAAGGCAATAACCGTGGGTTTTGACCTTACTAATTGAGATCCATATTATTCTCCTTATTATTAGGGATAAGGGAATAGTGGGTAGTTACCTCCTTTTTATTAGGGAAATTGACTCTATAAATAGAGGGTTCGGTTGTTCCTCAAATAATGCGTTCGTATGAGCAATTAAATTCATACGTTATTTTTGGAAAAGCAAAAAGAAATATTTTGTTTAATAATTGCCAATTAGCTTATAATATTTTCTTGTGCAACTCTTTGATTTTATCTTTAGAGAATTTATCCTTGTAAAAGGGTTTTTGAGTGAATTGTTGTAACTAGACATGGGTGAGTCTAGGGGAGAATTAAAAAGCATCTAGTGAAGCTACAGAAGAGAATAGCTTTGAGTAAAGTTAAGAGAAAAGCTTCTAGTGAAGGTAGAGAAGAGAATAGCTTTGAGTAAAGCTAAGAGAGTTGCTTTGAGTGAAGCAAGTGAAAGGAGAAGTTGGCCTAGTAAGAGAAGCTTCGAGTGAAGCGAGTTGTTTTATATAATTGTAACGAATTGCCTAAAACATAGTAGAGAGTTTTGAAATCTCGTGGGGTCGTGGTTTTTCCTTCTATTTAGGCCTAGAAGGTTTCCACGTAAAATTGTGTTGTCTCTTTCATTATTTTGCTCTAAGTTTAAGTTTTATTTCTTTTATCTAATTCCACAAAAATAGGACTAAAATACTTAAACTTATTAAAACAACAATTCATCCCCCTCTTGTTGTCGTTCCCATCTCTAATACAGTCTACAAGAACTAAGCACATAGATATTCATCGTCGTTTCAATTGAAATTTGGCAACGAAAAGCGATATTATTATGAAGTACTTCAGGACAAATGCACATGTTGATGATGTTCTTACAAAGGCACTACCAATACCTAAATATCACTTCTTCAAGCTAAAAATGGGTGTTAGTGACTTTGAATCAAGAGTGGTTGTTAAATGTGATTCAAGTCAATTAGTAGCTAAGTTTTAGGATCAGCTGAATAAGTTAGTTAGTGATGTAGTGGTTTTTAAAGTGGGCATATTTATCTTAGTGGGTCAGGTTTTCTTAGTGCGTGGCCTAAGTTAGTGGGTATTTCGTCCTATATTCTTGGGACACTTCAGTTAATTTGTTTTACATCTATTTAAAGGGTATGTACTTGTTCTTTATGTTAAGTTGGAATGCAATAGTTTCTTTTGTTTCAATTAGTTAATTGTAGTTATAGCAAAACACTTGCCGTTTTCAAATGTAATTGTTAAATTGCCTAATTTTCTGGAAAGATGTCAATTGTTGATTGCCTCTAAAGGCGTATCAACTCACTGTTATTTTCCAATTTCATTAGTTGTAATCAATTTTAATATAAATAAAAGTTGAGTCTACCACCAAGATTATCAAATATCAATTAAACGTACTCGATCATTTTACAACCTTAGACAATCGAGAGTAGCATAGAATACCTAGTATATAAATAATAATCAGTAAAATAAGTAAAAATAAAAAAGTGACTTATTTAATATTATTATTAAAATGGCTTAGGCAGGTACGTGTAATTACATGCACCATAAATCCGCCATACACTGAAATGTCACAAACCAAATAGTACATCTTCTAATCTTGTAGGAATTAGGATTACAAACAACGTTACTAATTCATAATAAGCAAAGTGAAATAGTGTGTTATAACAACAGTACAGCATGCAGACCGCAGTTTAGTTTAATTTAGTTCAGTTTAGTTGTGGGGCCCTTTCACGTCTGAGACGGAAGGCAATTTTGGGTCTTTAAGAACACCACCCAGAGCTGGTAAATTACCAACGCCACCTGCGACATTGCCTAGTGGGTTGTTAAGGACACCGTTAAGAAGTCCGCCATCACCAACCACACTGTTTACAGGATCCTCGCCTCCAGGCAGAACTCCGCCTACAACGGAGTCTACCGTATTTTGGACTCCACCTAATAGTCCACCAGCATTCACTGGCCCAACATCCGCTAAGATGCGGGCCCCTGAGGCAACAAATGCCATGACTAGGATTGTCATTGCTAGGAACAACAAACTCTTAGTGACCTGACTCATTTTTGTTATGTAGTGGAATAGGAATAGTCGAAGGGATATATATGAGGTAAGTATGAATTGATGAATTTGGTGGGATGAGAGTAACCCATATATATAGGAGTTTTGGAGAGGATCCAAATTAATGGGAGATTTATTATATTAATTAATAAGATTATCTAGAATTGTACCCATGTGGCCATGTTAATTGCTAGATCAATTAACGTACATAATAATTAATACTCTAAGCATTATTTATGATTACGCTAATTTAGTTTAATGATGTGTGATTAGTGCTTTTTGATTTTGAGATCAATTATCGTACTTCTTAATTTGATATTATATAATTGAAATTGTATGGTTTTTAAATTAAATAAAAGTATTGAGATGAGATGATACAGTGGCAAAATTTGACTAAAATTTTTGGAGGGGCTAAAATTTATAATGTACAATAAGTTGTTTCAATCAATTATTTTACTAAATACTAGCTAGCATTGATTGGTATGATCACTCAACTATCTTTCAATACCTAAATATGATTTAAAAAAAAAAGGAAAAAAATTCTAGAAGTCAAACTAATTTTCCCAATATCCCATTAAATTGTTCTTGATTGTCATATAAAAGTGAATTATTCTAAATAAATAAATTAAGGCTTTAGATAGAAACTACATTTGTTCCCTGCTATTTACTTGCAATATTTGATTTTTTGCCACTATTCATCATTCAAGCTTGTTTTATATATTATGGATAATATGTAAGGTTATATACAATTAAGTGACTTCTACATCTTCATTTCTGTTCATTTGTTCTTCGATTACACTTCTATTATCTTCTTTCTGTTCATTACACTTCTATATCTTCATCATTTCTGTTCATCAAACACATTAATTCCTGATATTCTTGTTCGGTTGTTCTTCAATTTTGTGGGTTTGTTCTTCGATTTTGTGGGTTTGTTCTTTGAAATCTAGGTACATAATTCATCTGATTATTTCCAGATCTGAGTTTGTTCTTCGAAATCTGAGTATTTGTAGATCTGAGTGTTTGTTTTCGATTTTATAGGTACATAATTTCTAATATTCTTGTTCTTATGTTCTTCGAATTTTTTGGTTTGTTGTTGATGATTTGGTTTTTTTTCTTCTGTTTCAAGGTCTGGGTTTGTTCCTGATTAATTTGTGCGTTTGTTCTTCGATTTTGTGAGTTTGTTCTTTGAAATCTAGCTACGTAATTTTGGTGATTATTTCTGGATCTGAGTTTGTTTTTCGAAATATGAGTATCTGTAGATGTGAGTGTTTGTTTTTGATTTTTTGGGTACGTAAATTCTAATATTTTTGTTCATACGTTCTTCGCTTTTTTGGTTTATTATTGATGATTTGGTTCGTTTTTTTTTTTTTTTTTTTTTTTTTTTTTTTTCTGTTTCAAGGTTTGGGTTTGTTCTTGATTATTTTGTGCGTCTGTTCTTCGACTTTGGTAGGGTTGTTTTTCGAAATTTGGGGGTTTGTTCTTCAAAATCTGGGTTTGTTGTTGATTTTTTACTTTTTTTTCTTTGTTTGTTCAAGATTTGGGTTTGTTCTTAATGGTTTGTCTTTTTTTCGTTTCAGGATCTGGGTTTGTTCTTGATGATTTTGTGGGTTTGATGAACACTGGTAAGATTCTTTGTAGAAATACTAATGGATGATCGAATGCAACAAGAAAGGGGGGGGGGGGGGTGAATTGTTGTGTAGTAGGTTTAAGATTTTTGCCTCTAATTTTTGCGGAATTATATTAAGTAAAGGACAAAAACTTAAACTTAAAAACGAAAAGAAAAATAATAAAGGAGACAAAGATTTTACGTGGAAACCTTCTTGGCCTAATAAGAAGGAAAAACCACGACCCCCCGGGATTTCAAAATTCTCACTATGTTTAGGCAATTAGTTACAATTACACAAAACAATGTTTGCTTCACTTGAAGCTTCTCAATTCTCTAAACGCTTTACTCAAAGTTTCTCTACTTAGGCCCACTTCTCTTCTCTTCTCTTCTCTTCTCTTCTCTCCTTCTCTTTCTCTTTTCTCGATTCTATTCTCTATTCCCTTAGACTTCCCATAAGTCTAATTACAACAAAACACTCAAATACCCTTTACAAGGCCATTTCTCAAGAGGATAAGAATTAAAATAATTACTTAAGAAAAATATAATAAATTAATTGGCATTGGAAAACTGAAAATATTTTTCTTAAGATGATCTCCCTTTAATGGACACTCTTGAATCCTAAAAGGATTGATTTTTGATTCGAGCAAAGTCCCTTCTATTTATAGAGGGAACAGCCAGCAGTTACCATAAGCATAACGTCCACTATCTCACACATACCTCCACTACCCCCACGTTCTCAAAACAAAAGGTGGTGGAATTAAGAAAGTGTCCGGCTGTTATTTGCTCAAGGAAAAATCAGTTTCCTTAATGCTAAAAATAGCATAGGAGTTTAAAACATAAGATCCTAAAAAATAGGAGATCTAAATCTAATTAAGAAAAAGTCTTGGGCTATTTTTAGAAAACCTAAAAATAGATTTGCCAATTAACTTACTAATTAATTTAAGCAATTAAATTAATTCTAAACCATTACATCAACTTAAAAACAGAAAATAAAGTATTCGCAATTTTCCAGTCGATGCTATTCTTCAGACCTGCTACGTAGGAACAGTGCACTGTCTCCATCTACAACATTCGTCAGAACTTTAACTCTAGGAACAGCAGTCTGTTTTCCAGAGCAATTTCCCAACTTCTTGGATATTTGAGACATGTACATCTTCCACGAATCAAGTCATAGGCTTCATCAACGATTCACATTAAATCGGATATATACCTACAAAACAATCTCTAAAAATATGTTTGTTTATTTACAAGTGAAGTCATCATCAAAACATTAAGAGGCCAACAAATTCCCCCTTTTTGATGATGACAAACTTTATAAACAAACTTAAGTAAAAATAGAGTAAATCAAAATTCATAGAGCATACTAGAGATTAAAGTAACTCTAATTAACTTAGCAAATCAACTTGTTAGAATATAATTTACCAAGCATTCATAAACAAACAGTTTACTCTAAAATATCAAATATTTTTCAAAAAGTTTTTAAAATTAATTAACTTAAAACTTAAATGAAATAAACTAAGTTAAACGAAAATAAATAAAAACTAACATAACGAAAACTATAATAAACCTAATAATAATAAACATAACTTATTAAGTATTTTCACAGAATCAAATATTCATGAGGACTTCATGAGAACTTCAACAAACTTAGCAACACAGATGATCACTAAACTAGCATAAACACAGCAGCACACATATCATTCATAAGAATCAATATAAATCAACAAGATATGTAACTGTGTATTCACTGCTCCTGTTAAGTTTGTGCATAATCTTCCCCCTTTTGTCATCAATCAAAAAGAATTGGGAGTTATCAAATCTCAGCACAAACCATATAGATTTGTTAGTGATGAAAACAACAAACAACAATAATAAAAGCAAGTGCTATGAACAATGATTAAACCTGCATAGAGTTAATTGTTTCAGACCATGAAAATAAAAACAAAGAAAAGTAGCAATTGTTCAAAGTTACAACAACCATGTACCCCAGATGGTACAAGGTAAAAAGAAAAATTGTTTGTTAAGTAATACAGCCAACAAATCATTAAATTTTTTGAGCAGAGGGATCAAGGGTCAGTCTCTTCATCAATGTACTCAGTCTGCACCTCCACTGTGTCCAGCTTGGCACCAAGGCGTTGTTCCATTTGGTTTAGCTGATCCACAATAGAAGCAAGTGAGACACGAGTTTCATCCTGAAATGCAATGAATTGAGACTGTAGATCAAGGAGCTTGGAGAGAATGGTATGTAAGGAAACTGCAGGAACAGAGTCAAAGTTAGTACAGCCAATATTGGGTGAAGTGTGTGATTGTGGTGGTGGTGTACACGGGATAGGTGATGGTGGTGGTGATGGAATTTGATGTGGTGGTGAATTGGCTGGCTTGGGAGAGGTAGGTTCATCAGGTGTTGGCTCAGGGATGGTGTCAGAAGGTGTTTCATCAACCAAAGTAGCCTTGCGTTTCGAGGCCAACCTCCTACTCTTCCTTTGTATTGACTTAGCCTTTTTCCTCAAAGCTATCACAATCTCTTCATCACTTGTATCATCACAAAGATTGTGATGAGCCTCTTCTCCTAAGGCTCCCTCCTGTTCTGCTTCCCCCTTACTAGGTTCTCCATCCTGTTCCCCTTTTTCTTCTGTTTCAATATGGTCAGTGGGGACAGGCTCTTGCTCCTTTTCCTCTTTTTTTTCCTGATCTCTCTCTCTCAATTTTTCTTCTTCTTTTTCAATATCTTCCTCATCAGATTCTACTTCAACAACCCCCTCATGCATCAATACCCCCTCATCATTCAATTTCAAATGCAAATTTTGTAAACATTTAGCACCAATTTTCATATTGGGACCCATTGGGAATTCCAACCCTTCCAATGGGACCTCAAACTTCCTAAAAATCCATGTTAGCAACCCTCCATAACCAATAAAACTTTTCTTTTCAATGCAGTCTGATAAATGAGAGATCATCAACGAAGGAAAATTTATTTTAATATGTTTTTCCATGCAGTAAATCAAGGTGGCATCACGCAAACTCACTTGACTACGTTTTGAGTTTCGTGGTAAGATAAATCTGCGAGCAACATTGTACAACAATTTATGCATAGGGGACAGAACATTGTGACTGATCTTCCCCTTTTTATCAATTCCTAAATATTTAAAAATTGTTCGTTCATTGATGCCTGAAAATGCAATCTTTGACCCAATATGATATGTATCAAAACCAACATTGGGAACATTAAACCATTCCCCTAATAATGCGCTGTTAAATTCAATTTTAACAGTTTTAACAACACTAGTACACATACCGCCATCATTAGAGAAATTTACAATAAATTCTCTCATTAGGTTTGGAAAAATTGAATTGCAACTGAAATTTGACATTAACAGTTCCCATTCTTGATACTGTAAAATCTCATGCAATCTAGGAAAGTTCGTAGAATCATACCAATATTTGTCCAACCCGAACCCTACAGTCATCTCCTTTGAAACTTCTTCTGCGCTGTTTGGATCAACCTGCTTCGATCGCTTAACTACTCTAGAAGATGAATCACCTGTTGACATTTTTCTTTTGGTACTAGTGGGTTCAGTGGAGTGTTTTGGTGATTCTTGTGTGGTTTCAGTTGGTGTTGGTGGTACATCCTGCAGTAATGGAGGTGGAACAATTACTCTTAGTGGTTTTGGTTGATCGGGCATACAGGATTTGGGAGTTTTCTTGCCTGATTTAGAGGATTTGGGGGTTTTCATTTTTGAATTTTTGAAGGTTTTGAGAAAGAAGGAAGGACGGTTTCTTGAGGGATTGAGAGAAGGTTTGGGCAGGTAATGGGTAATGACGTGAAGCAGGGTTTTTAAATGATTGAAGTGACGGTTACTCCTCCAAGTCCCATCTCTTTATTGCCTTAGCATTACTTGAGTGAAGAAGAACCGTTTTCCCAAAAACTCTCAATTTAAGTTGGCCGTATAAAAATGTGAAATATGAATAAATTATGAAATATCAAATTTAATAAAATATGAAAAAAAAAATTATGATATTATAAAATATTATGAAGAAAATAATGAACATATTGCTTTGGTCTGTTTGAATTAACAACATGCAAACGTAAAAACATTCATAGTACAAACTTTATTACGTGTTTATCTGATCCATGCAATAATTGATTTTCAATCAAGATTTTGAGATTGATTCCTGACCTTTTCATTTTCATGATGCTTCAATGGGAAATATATGCAACTAACTTTAGTGGAGCTTGATCATACCAAGTTCCAATCTCATCTTTTCATATTGTTCCCTAAGAAGTGGTTTGGTCAGAATATCTGCAACTTGTTCATTAGTGTTAACATGCTTCAATACAATATTTTTGTGTTCTACATTATCCTTAAGAAAATGATGTCTAATGTGTATATGTTTAGCACGTGAATGATGCACTGGATCTTTAGATATACATATGGCACTAGTATTATCACAATAAATAGGAATGCATTCAACTTTAATACCAAAATCTCTAAGTTGCTGTTTTATCCAAAGCATTTGGGAACAACAAGCTGCTGCTGCTACGTATTCAGCTTCTGCAGTGGATAATGCAACTATATTTTGTTTCTTGGAACTCCATGAAACTAAACATGAGCCAAGATATTGTACCATACCTGATGTACTTTTTCTATTAACAAGATCACCTGCATAATCCGCATCACTAAAACCTTTTAAATCATAAACATCACTTTTAGGATAAAATAGGGACAAGTCGTCTGTTCCCTTCAAATATCTCAAAATTCTCTTTACTGCCGTGAGATGTGATTCTTTAGGACTTGATTGAAATCTAGCACATAAACCAACACTAAAAGAAATATCAGGTGTACTTGCAGTTAGATACAATAAAGAACCTATCATGCCTCTATACATTGTTTGATCTACGTTGGTTCCATTTAGGTCTTCATCTAGTCTAACATTGGTAGCCATAGGTGTATGATTGGTTTTTGCATTATTTAGTCCATATTTCTTAAGAAGTTCTTTAATGTATTTTTGTTGATGAATAAAAATACCATTTTCAGTTTGTTTAATTTGCAAACCAAGAAAGAAATTTAATTCTCCCATCATGCTCATTTCAAATTCTGTACCCATAAGGTTAGCAAATTCTTTACATAACAAGTCATTAGTAGCACCAAAAATAATATCATCAACATAAATTTGAACAACCAAAATATTAGAACCTTTATAAAGAACAAGGTTTTGTCGATTTTTCCTCTTACAAAGTTATTTTGAATCAAAAACTTTGAAAGTCTTTCGTACCATTGCCTAGGAGCTTGCTTCAAGCCATATAGGGCTTTGTCAAGCTTGTAGACATGATTGGGACAAGAGGTATTCTCAAAACCTGGGGGTTGTTCCACAAAGACTTCTTCATCAAGATAACCATTCAAAAAAGCACATTTCACATCCATTTGATATAGTTTAAAATTCATAAATGCAGCAAAAGAAATTAAGATTCGAATAGCCTCTAACCTTGCTACTGGAGCAAAAGTCTCAGTGTAATCAATACCTTCTTGTTGATTATAACCTTTAACCACGAGTCTAGCTTTATTTCTAACAATTATTCCATGCTCATCAAGCTTGTTCCGAAATACCCATTTCAAACCAATAACTTTCTTGTTTTTCGGTTTGGGTTCCAAGTGCCACACTTTATTTCTTTCAAACTCATTTAATTCATCTTGCATGGCAACTATCCAATCGGAATCCTTTAAAGCTTCCTCGTGATTTTTAGGTTCAAGTGATGATAGGAACGCAAAGTGTGCACAAAAGTTTCTCAATTGAGATCTAGTTTGTGTTCCCTTATTTATATCACTTATGATTGAATCAAGAGGATGATATCTTTGATACTTCCAAGGTTTAGGCACAAATTCTCTTGAAGGAACATGAGCATGTTCTTGTTCAGCAACTTGATTGACATTCTGTTCAGCTACTGGATCATTTTGCTCATCTGTGGGAACAGCTGGATTGGGAACAGTCTGCTGATCCTGTTGTACTGGCAGTTCCTGGAATTGATCAGTTTCTTCTGCCTCTTCTTGTATCGACTGTTCACTTGCTGTTCCTTGATCTTGCACTTTGATTCCTTCATCTTCATCTTCCAAATTTGCAAGACCTATTTTAATATTACTTGTTTCCTGTTCACTTGTTGAAAAGTTAGTTTCATCAAAGATTATGTGAACAGACTCCTCTACACACATTGTTCTCTTATTATAAACTCTGTAAGCTTTGCTTTGTGATGAATAACCTAGAAATACTGCCTCATCACTTCTTTCATCAAATTTACCTATGTTTCGTTTTCCATTCACATGAACAAAACATTTGCATCCAAATATGCGAAAATAGGAAATATTTGGTTTAACACCTTTGAGCAATTCATAGGGTGTCTTTGAAGTGATTGGTCTAATTAGTACACGATTCAATGTATAGCATGCAGTATTAACGGCTTCTGCCCAAAAATTCCTAGGTAGACCACTAGCAATCAACATGGTCCTAGCCATTTCTTCTAGGGTCCTATTTTTCCTTTCTACCACTCCATTTTGTTGTGGTGTTCTAGGTGCGGAAAAATTGTGATTTATACCATGTTCATTGCAATAATTCATGAAGTTTGAATTTTCAAATTCCTTCCCATGATCAGACCTAATGTGAACAATTTGATTATTGGTAGATTTTTGTGTTTTATTAGCAAAGGAAACAAACTCATCAAAAGCTTCATCTTTGCTTGCCAAAAATAAGGTCCACGTGAATCTACTATAATCATCAACAACAACAAACACATACTTTTTGCCACTACGGCTTTGTGTTCTCATTGGTCCACATAAATCCATATGAATTAATTCTAATGGTCTTGTGGTAGTCACACCGTTCTTTGATTTAAAGGATGACCGCACTTGTTTTCCTTTAGCACAAGGATCACAAACTTCATTTTTAAGGAATTTTATTGCAGGTAATCCTCTTACTAGGTCTTTTGATCTTAAGGTGTTAATCAATGAATAACTAGCATGACCTAGACGCTTGTGCCAAAGAAGTGGGTCTTCTTCAATAACACTTAAACACGTTAGACTGTTTCTGGGAACAGTGTCCAGGTCCACCACGTAGGTGTTCCCTTTTCTGATTCCCTCCAGCACAGGGTCTCTTGTACTGTTCCTAGAAATTATGCATTTTTCAGAAGTAAACTTAACAGAGTTACCTTTGTCGCAAAATTGAGAAATACTTAACAAATTGTGTCTTAAATTCTCGACTAAAAATACATTATCAATGGCATGGGAACTAGACCTTCCAACCTTTCCTTTGGCGATTATCTCACCCTTCATGTTGTCACCGAAGGTTACTGTTCCCCCATCATAGGCTTCAAGTGAGAGAAATTTAGATTTATCACTCGTCATATGCTTGGAACACCCACTGTCGAGATACCATGAGTTGTTCCCCCTCACTTGAACCTGCAAAGCAAATTAGTGGTTAGGTGCAGGAACCCATTCATCCTTGGGTTCCTTGTCGACAATACTTGAATCACATTTCTTAATCCATATTCGTTCGACATAATTTTTATTTGCTTTGGTATGCTGTTCCTTCTTTATACATTGATGTTTCAGGTGTCCAATTTTACCACAGAAGGAACATATTTTGCTACTAGGGAGATCTACATATACCTTTTTCCTTTTTTTCATTCTTAACATAACCTAGACCTTCTTTACTCTTGGTTTTAGCATTTAGAATCCATTTGGGAATTTCATTGATTTTCCCTTTTCCTCTTAAGTTAATTTGATCTTTTAGAAACTTATTTTCTTTTTCATATAATTCTAATTTTAATTTTATTTCTTGAAATTTCGTGCTAAACACATGAGTGGTTTTATCATTTTTAACCAATTTTAATCCTAGCAATTTGTTTTGATTTAATTCAATGTTAAGAATAATGAAATCCTGCTTTAATTTCTCCAATTGTTCTTTTAAAATGATATTCTTATCTAACAAATCAAAAAAATCTACTTCGCACATCGATCCTAAAGGAATTTAGGTATGAGATATGATCTTTACTTAAGTTAAGGTCTTTCTCAATTTGGAGACACTTAGCTGTTTTTTCATTCAACTTTTCTTGTGTCTCTAACAGCAATTTGATTAATTTATTCTTACTTAAATTAGACAGTTGTTTAGGAGATGGACTAGAAGATATTACCTCTTTTTCCTTAGACTCTTCATGAGATGCCATGAGACACAGATTTGCGGTTTCTTCCTCTATTGGCGCTTCAGTTTCAGCATCGCTTTCACTAGTACCTTCATGGGTAACTTCCAGCAGGTCCCAAATCTGCTTGGCAGTTTTGCAACCCATAATACGATTGTGTTCATTGGGTCCAAGACCACAGTGAAGCAATTTGATAGCAAGAGCGTTCATCTCCATCTTTTGAAAATCTTCTTTTTCATATTCAGTGATTGGTTTTGGAACAATTTCATTGTTGGAGTTGATGGTCGTCACCTCAAAGTCTCCAATTTCAATGACTCTCCAAACTTGATAGTTTTCGGCCTTTATGAAGATTTCCATTCTATTTTTCCTATAAGTATAGAATTTCCCATCAAACATGGGTGGCCTTTGTGTGGAGTACCCCTCTTCCATACGCTCGTTCATCTTCAACATCTTTCCAGGGAACAGGATACTGCTCTCTCGGTTTCCTGATTAAATGAGGAACAGGGCTCTGATACCAATTGTAGGAATACTAATGGATGATCGAATGCAACAAGAGGGGGGGGGGGGTGAATTGTTGTGTAGTAGGTTTAAGATTTTTGCCTCTAATTTTTGAGGAATTATATTAAGTAAAGGACAAAAACTTAAACTTAAAAACGAAAAGAAAAATAATAAAGGAGACAAAGATTTTACGTGGAAACCTTCTTGGCCTAATAAGAAGGAAAAACCACGACCCCCCGGGATTTCAAAATTCTCACTATGTTTAGGCAATTAGTTACAATTACACAAAACAATGTTTGCTTCACTTGAAGCTTCTCAATTCTCTAAACGCTTTACTCAAAGCTTCTCTACTTAGGCCCACTTCTCTTCTCTTCTCTTCTCTTCTCTTCTCTCCTTCTCTTTCTCTTTTCTCGATTCTATTCTCTATTCCCTTAGACTTCCCATAAGTCTAATTACTACAAAACACTCAAATACCCTTTACAAGGCCATTTCTCAAGAGGATAAGAATTAAAATAATTACTTAAGAAAAATATAATAAATTAATTGGCATTGGAAAACTAAAAATATTTTTCTTAAGATGATCTCCCTTTAATGGACACTCTTGAATCCTAAAAGGATTGATTTTTGATTCGAGCAAAGTCCCTTCTATTTATAGAGGGAACAGCCAGCAGTTACCATAAGCATAACGTCCACTATCTCACACATACCTCCACTACCCCCACGTTCTCAAAACAAAAGGTGGTGGAATTAAGAAAGTGTCCGGCTGTTATTTGCTCAAGGAAAAATCAGTTTCCTTAATGCTAAAAATAGCATAGGAGTTTAAAACATAAGATCCTAAAAAATAGGAGATCTAAATCTAATTAAGAAAAAGTCTTGTGCTATTTTTAGAAAACCTAAAAATAGATTTGCCAATTAACTTACTAATTAATTTAAGCAATTAAATTAATTCTAAACCATTACATCAACTTAAAAACAGAAAATAAAGTATTCGCAATTTTCCAGTCGATGCTATTCTTCAGACCTGCTACGTAGGAACAGTGCACTGTCTCCATCTACAACATTCGTCAGAACTTTAACTCTAGGAACAGCAGTCTGTTTTCCAGAGCAATTTCCCAACTTCTTGGATATTTGAGACATGTACATCTTCCACGAATCAAGTCATAGGCTTCATCAACGATTCACATTAAATCGGATATATACCTACAAAACAATCTCTAAAAATATGTTTGTTTATTTACAAGTGAAGTCATCATCAAAACCTTAAGAGGCCAACATTCTTGATAACGATAGCCCTAAAAAGGGTTGATCTTGATAACCCTAAAAGGGTTGATGATGATTACCCTAATTATCCTGATGAATCTGATAATGACTATTTATCATCTTTTGAGACTAATCCACGTTGGGGTTGAGAACAGGATTTTGAGAGTGAACCCATCTACACTCCAGAACTAGACGATCCTAACCATGTGTATAACTCGATAGATGTTGTATTTGCTGAAAGTGATTGTGAGCGGAAGAATGACTTGATAGCCTTGGTCCATTTACAAGTATGTTTATGGTCATTGTTTGCATATTTTTCTTGACTAGTGATGAAATGAATTTTTTGGGTTGTTGTTTGAATTGATGCATTAATGTATACATGCCCAATAAACTTATGTGAGGGCAAATATTCTGGGCCATATTCATAGCATTATTCTATTCATTTGTTGATTTTAGGAGGCTTGATATTGCCACCAGATTTGATCTTGGAGGTTACCAATTGCCACCAAAACCAAATGTTCATAAAAATAAGGCTTTAACTCAATAATGAACAAAGTTTAAACCTGAGAATAATAACTAAACAACTACTGTTTTAATTTTACTATAATTTCAATACAATTGTTTCACAATAAACAACATAAATTTTTATACTTGTTGTTTGAATTTGAAAAAAATGCTTCCCAAAATATATCCAAAAGCTGTCCAAAAGTGTGGTTGATTGCTGTGTTGTTGGCTTTTACTTGCTGTCCAAAATGTGCATTCCTCCCTTGCTACTTTATGTGTTGTTGGCTGTTTGGTTGTTGTTGTCCATGTTAATTCTGCCCTATGTGACTTCAATTTGTGGTTCACTCATTTGAACATCCCCTTGAAACCCAATCATTTGAATTAATTCATTAATTGTTTCAATGCTCACCTTAGTTAGCAAGTGTGAAGTGATTCAACAACTAAGACTTTGTCCACTGACAAATAATCTAGCAATGTTCCTTCTCTTGCTTGTTTGGTTTTTTTCATGTGTGGTATGTGGTAGTCAAAACCACCCTTTCTTTTTATGAGTTCAATCATGCAAGCTTGTAAGGTAATGAACACAAATCTCAAAGACCGAGGATTTAAATTCTCAAATGTCAAATTCACAGCTCTTAAATTGTCTTACATTGTATGCTGCCTTTTGAAATTGTAATGCTTGAATAGATCTAAAGAAACCAAGATTTAAGACATTTATGTCAAGTGAATTTGCTGGTTGTTGCACAAGTTGGATATTAACTCCATCTTTTGTTGCTTCATCAACAAAATCCTTGAATGATAATGTCCTTTGAAAGTATACCGGGCCATTTAGCTCTGATTGTTGGTATGATATTGGTTATAAGGATTGCCCTCATATGCTCTTTGGTGATTGATTGAATGAGTTTAGTTTCTAATTCTTCCATCCTCCTGTTATTTGAGCTCCTCTTCGCAGGTTCCCAAGTTATAAAAGGCCACATACCTATCTTTCCATTAAAAATCACATCACCATTAGATGCATATATTGGTTTTGCTACAACACACATAAACAATATTTTAAGAATAAACCTTTTCGATTGAATTTCTCTATGTGGCTCTACTTCACCCGGAGCAAGATAGTAAGTCTGTGTTTCACGGGTTAGATAGAAATGCTTTTCATCTATATGAATGATGTTATCTTGTGATTTGAATTTATATGTATCAATGTGTTCATCATAGTAACACTTAGAAAGCGCAAAAAATAACCTGTGCAACTTATTTTTTTCAGTAAGGGTGGGTTTTAGAGGATTTGTGTGCTTCCTTATGATTTTTTTCTTCTTTCATCTGAATACAGTTGATTGTGAGACCCCTATTTGTTTTGCCACTGAATGTTGCGTTGTCTTGAGTTCACATTTGATTGCTTTGAATTTTTCATCATCGAATTGAATCTTGTTACTTGGTTATCTTCAAATCCTCTTACTCCCCAA
>NC_080055.1:16425678-16503178 GCF_026212465.1 Amaranthus tricolor
AAATTAATTTTAAATATATAAAACGAATGTGACGCAAAACCCAATTTTGAAATAACCTAAAACAGCTAATTCAAAAATCCACCTAATGACCCGAATGAACACCTCTACATATATCACTTACAACCCATTTGGTTAGTGGTAATAAATGGTGGTAACGAGAATGATTTATAGTGTAAAATTTTATCAAACGTTCCACGTCATTCCCATGGTGTTGAAACTTTGATTATGTAAAAGGTTTTATTTACAAATTTCTATTACCACCTAATACCACTTCCTCCAATGGTAATACATTGGAATGAAATTTATGAAAAAAATGAGATAATTGAAGTCGGACAAGTATGACCATCAAGGTAATCAACATATTTTTCAACCAAAATTACACTAATTTGTATTTTCATTACTACCATTTAAAACCACCTACTAAACGGGTCGTTAAATTATTACCAGGATTTCAAGTGTGACAATAAAATTAAATAAATTTTACGAACTGTAATTTAAAAATCACTATCTAAGCTATCAATCCTATAGGGTGTTAAAATTCCTAATTGAAGCTATTTAAGAGACTTTTGTCTTAAATTATTGTTTTCTTTAACTGTATCAGCATCATCTGTTATGATCAGATACTTTCCTGATCTTATGCTGTTTTAATATGAGTAAATCAATGAAGAAGGCGATACAAATGGCTAGATCTATGGAAGGAAATAATATTATTTTCTATCTTCCTTCATTATGTATACTAAAAATAAAAAATGCTGATCATTCATTAAACTTGAATTAACTAGAGCTGTACTTACAACTCTCCTAAGCAATCAGCGAACGCCATAAAAGGATGATCGAGAAAGCTGCTCAAACCTTGTGCATGCATTGTTGCAGGCTGCAGCCTCCTCAAGCATAGGGATCGAGGCATTGCGATTAACAAGGGCTAAATAACCTATCGAAGTTGATATTATTATTCACACTAATTCTTACTGTCTCATGGTGAGACCATCCTCATTAAGCTGACCCAATACACACTTTCTATCTTAAAGTGATCACTTATAACGTTAAAGTGATCACTTATAATTTTAAGAAAATTATTTTTATAGTTTTAGAATAATTACTTATGTTTCGGTAATGAAACGAGGAAGTGCGAGACACTTGGAATACCGCAGATGGAGGCGTTATCGGAAGTAGCAACTCGTGGGAGGAAGCGACCTGAATTCCTGCAACACAACACGTTAGCCTTGTCCGGGGGGTGATCTCCCGGAAAACCCCTCCGACGCTCAAGTCAGAACGTAGATCGGAAATTAATGAATGACAGATTGTAGAATGAATGCAAGAAGGAAGGTCGGGATTGGGATTGCTAGTGCTAGTGCTAGTGTTTAGGAAGGCTAAGGAAGTAATGTAAGCAAGGATACTAGGAAAGCTATTTCAGATGTCCCTCCCCCTCTGATGGTTGTCCCTATTTATAATATTAAAGGGGGGAGTTACTTCAGAGAGGAAAGGTGGAAGATCATGGGAGGAGTGGACAGTTATCCTCCTTGAAACAAGGAGAGCCAAGCATGATTGAAGAGTGGAAGGTGGTGGGCAGTTATTCAACTAAAAAGGAGGATGGCCAAAGAAGATAGATGACAGGGAAGTTAAGTATTCTGAAGGTAAGTTGCCATGAGCCTTCCAAGGAAGATGGGAAGTCCAGCAGAAAGCCCATTGACCAAAAGTCAAAGTCAATCCGAAAAGGTCAAGGGGTATTTTAGTAATATGATGTTTAATTAATAAATAAATTAATTAATTAATTAAAAAAAACAGTACCATGACATTTAGCCCCACGCATGAAGGGTGATGTGAGGGAAGAACCACAATGACTAGAAACATCCTCCTTTATGCGGAAAAACAGGTGCCCTGGCGAATCTCCTTAAGGATCTTAAAAATTGAGTTTGCAAGCTTTGAATCGGCAGTCCTTGCGCTGAATTCTGAGTTATAATGAAAAGGATATGACCTTTTAAGCTTGTTAGGTAAGAACATATTGAACATGGGCCAAACGGGCATGTGAAGCCGCGGCTTGAAGTATGCCGCGGAGTAGCCCCAGACGCGTTATATTACAATAGCAAAATAGTGACAGTGGGATCTAGATTCCGCGATATCTTGTCTCGACCTTTGCTTTCACTGATATCGCAGAAATCAGGTTCTCAACAAAACACCCAAGGAGGGTCCGACTTATCGACTATGCGGACTAAATCAACTGTCTGTTTTGAACCGATGCCGCGTAACGCCAAGGGTTTTCACGAATCAGATTCCTAGTAATGACGCGGCATTGCATTCTTCTCAAGATATTTTTACCCCTATGGTTGAACTATGCCGCGAACTAATAGTTTGCATCTTCACTCGTAAGTTCAGCACGAGAATCCCTCTTTAATACTTAGAATATTTTGAGAAAGAGAAGGAACCCCTGGGGGTCCGACTTATCGACCACACGGATATCTTTAAAAATATTCAGTACTTGGTCCAAGCAGCCCTCTTTATTCCAGCATGATACGGAATGAGCCCCATAACTCGCATCTTCAATCCTACGGACACACATGAGAGGTTCTATACTTAGAATTTTTTACTTGGATTAGGGTCATTTGGGGGTCCGACTTATCGACCACACGGATAAATATGGGAATCAGCCACTTTACTTTTCACCCCTCCTCTTTTATGACGAGGAACCAGCTCGCAGACCCGTGTCTTTAATCATACAGAAATATGGGACTTCTCTTTATATTATGACTGGGTGCACCAAGGAGTCCGACTTATCGATCACACGGATTTCCTTCTCCCTTGAGATATTTGTTATATTTCCTTCCATCATATTTTCCGCCGTGTCCATAAGTCGGACGGAAGAATGGGTAATCTCTATACTTAAAATGATTTTCCTCTGGAGGTTCAGTTTAGGGTCCGACTTGTCGACTCTCCGGACATATTCGAGAGCTAAAGGACTTGAATAATTATCTGCTCCTCCCTCCCTGGGGGTCTAACTTGTCGATCCACAGGTTGGATGGCTTTTGACATTCATATTTATGACGCTCCTCTCTAATTGGGGGTCCGACTTTTCGACCTTCCAGCTATATTCAAGAGTTAACACTTAGAAAAATTTCGCAACACACCCTTTCAACCATGGTCCGACTAATAGACTTCACGGTCATCACTAAACACTTAAAAAGTAGGTTTTCCCGACTTATCGACTTCCCAGTTTTCCTCCGGAATTCCATCCTTTCGTTCGAATGCTCAAGTCCCAAGTGAAGCATTTATTGCTGCTATAAATAGGGTAGTTGGAATAGTTCCATTTCACCTAATCTTCATTAACTTCTTCAAATCTTCCAATTGCGAGAAAGAGAAAGTAGAGAAACGCTCGGACAATCTTCATCCCTTCTTCAATACTTCTGACAAATCTTTTGAAGATCTTCAAAGTTTCTGACAGATCTTCATCAAATTTCTAACAAATCATCAAATTTCTTCAAGGTATTCAAACTTTTCCCAGATTTTTCGAATTTCTTCAAGTTATTCTTCAAACTGTTCTTGAATGTTAGCCTAGAACTTTGAATTTGTTTATGAATTTAGTCTCTATTCTTTACAAGTTTCGACTACTACTTTATTTTTAACATGGACGTCGCGGCTACTCAAGAGACTATAGCTAACTCAGACACCAACCCTACTAACTTGCCGGAAACTCTTTTGATAGTACCTAGGCGTCTTAATAAAAAGGGGTTACCAATGAATGACTCGGATGAAAGTAGTTCGGTGAGAATTACCCCTCATTATGAACCAATAAAAGATGGGGATGAGTCGTCTGTATCCCCTATATACCCTCCGGAAATTATAAAAACTGCTCCTTGGGAAGTGAGCGTTGCTTTCTTTCCAAATTACTTGCCGCGAATAAATCCTGACCTGGAAGGGTTATTGTATGTAGATATGGAAAACTTTGAAGGATCAGCCGAGTCTTCCGGAAGGGAGAGTGCAGCGCCAGTTCCTCCTCCATTCTACATTCCAAACGGCGGGCCCCTAAATTACTTCATCGATTTACAGACCAAAAGGGATCTAGACAACCGCCGGGAGGCCATCTCTCAAAAGTGGGGTTTGAAGGATAACATAAACATTATTACCCCGGGGAATTATGACACCGTTAGGTTTCCTCCCCCACATTGTATAGCAGTATACTTTCCTTCTTTTGAATTAGGGCTCAGATTTCCTCTTCACCCGTTTTTTAGGGAGGTGTTAGAGTTTTTGAACATTTCAGTGCCCGAGTTATACCCAAATGCCTGGGGTTGTATGGTGGCCTTTTTGATCCTATGCAAAGTTTTGGCCGTGCCACCAACACTCACAGCTTTTAGATACATATTTAGAGCCCGCCTATGTAATTCGCAATCATACGGCTGTGGCTGGATTACTTTTACACACCGTCGAGGACTGAAGATAGTCCAAGACCTCCCCGATAACCAGAAGGGGTATAGGACGAAATTTGCATTTTTGTATAATTCAGAGGGATGGAACATCAAGACCTCTTTTGACATTAAACCCAACCTCACGGGTTTTAATAATGGGATCCCGCAGTGTTCTTTTAGTGACGCGGTGATCATAGAGTACGCAAAGATGGACGTTCAGTTGGGAAGGAAACCAATGAACGTCCAACTTAATTGGATACCTGGTCGCCCTGAGTTGGAGAACGAGAACCTCCTCTCATCATTCGGCATCAGCTTGGCTATCGATCGGAGTAAGAATGGCCGGGTTTCTTCCTTTTCTTTCCTATGATATGTTTAACTGCTTCTAACTCGCGATTTTTACAGGGATAGCCAAGGAGAATCTTCGAGCAAAGAGTCCGGAGCTGATGAAGAAATTCAGCGTTCTAAGACTTGCTCAAGGGGCCATTCAACGACCCGAGGATAAGCCTCTTCCCCTTCCTCCGAAGGTATAACTTCACAAAATTTTTTGTTATGAAAGATCCCTGTTGATTCTTCCTAACTTTTTCTTTTGTAGGACTCGGCGACTGTAGAGAAGGGTCTGGAGGACGTGCCCTCAGAGCAAGAGGCTCTCCGACTTCTCGAAGAGAGAAAACAAGTTCACATCCCCGATGAATCTGAGAGGGTGATTCCTCCACAGACAAGGGGGGTGAAAAAGAGTGGGAAGAAGAAGAGGAAGCGGGATTCTTCTTCCCGCAAGGAGAGCTCGGCCAAGCGGCCCTCTGTGGGTGCGATCCCTACGGCCGTACCTCTCCGCATAGGGTCGGTTGAGGAGGAGGCGTCTCCCCCTTCGGACTCTCTACGGCCATCTTCAAAGAAGGGGAAGGAGAAGGTGGAGGAGTCTTCCGCGGCTCCCTCATCACAATTCGCGGAGGTTTATCGTCGTCGGGAAGTTTTTCCTTTTCGACACGAGACACCCTTTCCGGAGTTGGGGCATAAGGGCTTAGTTGTTCGTTTTAACAGGGCGACGTCCAACTTAATCAGCAAGGTGGACGTCGACCTACTAGAATCCATGCCCCCCCGTGACAGGGTGCGTCAGGCACAAGCTTCGGCGGCAGAGGTAATGACTCTTTTATGCTTAGTAATATTATTACTTGGTCTCCGGACTTCATCCCTTGTCGTTTCTTTGCAGGCATTCATACGGTTGGCTTTCGAGCTCGACGCAAACCGTCAAAGTGCCGCGGACCAGGAAACCATTGCCGCCCTTACCTCCCGCTGTGAGGAGCTGAATGACGAGATATCAAAATTGCGGGAGGACCTGTCGGGCCTAAAAGAGAAACTGGCCAAGTGTTCCGAGCTGAAAGAGCGCTTGGTCAGGACCGAACAATGGCGGGAAAGGGCAAGGAAGCAGCTGGACCAGACCATTGAGAACTTAGATGCTGCTTCCACCTGGTCTGCGAGCCTCGGCCATGAAGTCGGCTTGCTGATGGATACCCATGCCAAGCTCGTTCATCAGAACCAGCAACTTATGCAGCAAGTATCGACTGATTCAGCCCATTTCAAGATGATTCTATCCGCGGCCAAAGTGTATAAATTGTGTCTAACTAGGAAGGCCCGGATGGCTCGAGATTGGCTTCTTTCGGATGAGCCGGAAGCGTCGAAGTTCCTTGGAGATCTGACGGCGGAGATGGTGAGAGCCGGAACCCTGATCAGCGACGAAAAGTATCGTTTGGCTGCCGCAGAGTTGGGCATGGACTTTACATCTCTTCAGCAAACTGCTGATCAGAAGGGAAGTGAAGCCTTGTCCAACCTTGCTCCTGTCTTGGACGGGGAGTCGGCGGTACTGGTCGACGCTGCTTGGGATGCGGATGAAAGGAGAGCCTGGTCCGAAAAGATGAATGCTGAGGCTGAGAGGGAGGCTCTATGCCTAGACTTGGATCAGCTGGCTCTCTCTTCTCCTCCGGCGTCAGATGTCCCGGAAAACTTGACACTCTCCAACCTGGAGGTTTTGTGCCTTGATTTATCGAACCTTATTATTGACGAAGGTAGGAACCTCCAGGGCTTGTCCCGAGAGCTGTCCGAGATCGGGGTGGAGCCGTTTAACGTTGAAGATTATGTAAGCTTCACCCCCAGTCTTGAAGAGGGAAGGATCGAGCCTCCTCTGCCGCCGGATCAAGACGTCGAGGCTTTTTTGGCGGATGTATGATGTTGCAATTTTGTAATTTTGATTTTTGTAAACATTCAACTCTGTATTTTGAATATGTGATGTATATATTCCTGATTATGGAGTTTATTCGTGGTATCCATGCTTTTATACGTTGAGCCGTGGCTTCTATCTTTTGAGGCTGCGGAATAATATTTGGAGGACGCTGATTTTTCGATGTCACGTGCAGACGTCATCAAGGAAATTTGTACTTGAAATATTTTCAGCCTTTAGACCCCAGTAAGGGGGTCCGACTTGTAGATGTCCCGGTTGCGGGTTACCTTAGTGGGAGACCTGGGATTTTCTTTTGAACTCAGGGACTCCAAACTGGGGGTCCGACTTATCGATGTCTCGGTTGGGTAGCGTCATAGTAAAAACTTAGAATATTTTGAACAATAGGGACCCCAAATTGGGGGTCCGACTTATTGATGTCCCGGTTGGGAAACATCATTGTGAAAAACTTGGAATGTTTTGAACTCTAGGGACCCCAAACTGGGGGTCCGACTTATCGATGTCCCGGTTGGGAAACATCATCGTGAGAAACTTAGAATATTTTGAACTCTAGGGGACCCCAAACTGGGGGTCCGACTTATCGATGCTACGAACAGATGGTGAATGCTTCAAATGATTTTTGGAACCCTATTCTAAGGGTCCGAATTATAGCAAGTTCGTTAGTGACAAAATGATTTGATGATGGGCCCCCTCTCAAGGGTCCGACTTGTGGATATTATTGATTTAATAAGATTTGCAAAAGAATTTTACCAAACATTTGCGAACATAAGAGCCGGACAATCTGAAAATAGAACCTGTTTATTAATGATTGTTAAGGATACAAGCGATGATTGAAGTAATTTTGAATTACAACGCAATTATGTTGCGGAAGGACTGTAGTCGCGGATTGATGCTGCTAACACTGATACTAGTAACTGATTGCCCCTTGCAAATTTTATTAAATGAAGAATTTCTTCAAGTGGTCTCCATTCCATGGACGGGGTAGTTTTTTTTCTTTCATGTCTTCTAGTTTGAAAGTTCCTGGTTTGACGATTTGGGTGACTCTGAAAGGTCCGTCCCAGTTGGCCCCTAACTTTCCTTTCTCCACGATCTTTCCCGTAGCTTCTACTTTTCGGAGGACTAAATCACCAATTTGAATACGTCTGGTTTTGACATGACGGTTAAAGCTACGGATCATCTTTTGTTTTTGTGCTATTGATCTCAGCATTGCGTTTCCTCTTGTCTCTGGCAGCAGATCTAAGTTTACTCTTTTTCCTTCCTCATTTTCGTCGTGTGAGTAGTAGGTGACCCTTGTAGAGGGTACGCCTATTTCGACTGGGAGCACGGCTTCAGATCCGTATACTAAAGAGAAAGGTGTATGCCCCGTTGCGTCCTTGATGGTCGTTCGACTTGCCCATAAGACGCCTGGTAGTTCTTCATCCCAATTACCTTTGACCCCCTCTATCTTCTTCTTAATGCCATTTAGGATCTCTTTGTTTGCGGATTCTACTTGACCATTAGTTTGCGGCCTGGATACTGAACTGAATCTGATTTGGATGTTAAACTTGTTGCAGTACTCGATGGTGTTCTTGCTGACGAATTGCCTTCCATTATCTGTTACGATCACCCGGGGGATGCCGTACCTTGTGATGATATTCCTCCATATAAATTGACAGACTTGTTTGTCCGTGATTGAACTAAGGGCTTCTGCTTCCACATACTTTGTGAAATAATCAATGGCCACAATGATGAATTTGCGTTGCCCTTTCGCCGGAGGGAAGGGACCAAGGAGGTCCATGCCCTATCTGTCGAAAGGCAGGATGGCTCGCATGGCGGTCAAGTAATTAGATGGCTTCCTTCCTATCTTTGAGTGGTACTGACATTCAGGACATCTTTTGATCAAATACTCCGCGTCTTCTCGGAGTGAGGGCCAATAATATCCACTTCTAAGGACTTTCCCAATGACAGTCCGTACTCCTTGGTGTATACCGCATCCCCCTTCGTGTATTTCGCGGAGGATATAGTTTCCTTCTTCAGGGGATACGCATTTCAGGAGGGGGTGTGTATATGACTTCTTGTAGAGCATTCCTTCGTGGAGTTCGAACCATCTGGCTTTCTTCCGGAGCATTTTGGCCTGACATTCATCTTGGGGAAGCGTCTGACTCCGCAAATATTCGATGTATGGCTCCATCCAAGTTTCTGATCTGTCGATGGTATCGACCATGAAGTTGATGCTGGGGTTAGGAAGTACTTCCCAGATTATATCTCGAGCCGCGGATGTTTCTGCTGAGCTGGCAAGCTTGGCCAAGGAATCAGCTTGGGCGTTCTGGGATCTTGGAATGTGCTCCAACGTGAACTTGTCGAATTTTTGAACAAATTCCCTTACTTGCTGCAAGTACATTTTCATGCTGTCATCTTTAGCTTCGAATTCCCCGTTCACTTGTCCAACAATCAATTGGGAATCGGAGAAGGCGGATAATTTTTTGGCTCCCGTTTCGTGGCAAATTCTCAGTCCCATCAATAATGCTTCATATTCGGCTTCGTTGTTGGATGCTGCGAACTCGAACCTGACCGCCCTTTCCATACGGACCCCGGCGGAAGACACAATGAGGAGTCCAGCACCACTTGCTGATTGGGTAGAGGACCCATCTACATACAACTTCCATTCCTGATTGGGTTCAGGATGATAGGGGAGAGTGCTTTCAGCAATGAAGTCAGCCAGAGCTTGGGCTTTGATTGCCGTTCGAGGCTCATATTCGATGCCGAAATCCGCCAGCTGGTTTGCCCAATCTGTGACGCGGCTTGACTTGTTTTTCCCTTCCAGAATCTTTTTCAAAGGTTGATCAGTCCGGACGATGATCTGGTGGGATTGAAAGTAGGGCTTCAATTTCCTGCTTGCCATGATGATTGCGAATATGACTTTTTCGACTTCACCGTAGTTTCCCTCCGAGCCACGGAATGCATGACTTATGTAGTATATAGGAAGCTGTTTCTTTTCTCTTTCCGCAACCAGTACTCCGGATAACGAATATTCGGAGACAGAGACATATAGGACTAGCTTCTCTCCTTTGATGGGCGAAACTAGTTTTGGCAAGGTGGACAGGTGCTCTTTAAGTTGGCGGAAGGACTCTTCTGCTTCTGCTGTCCACTCGAACTTCTGTTGTTTTATTGTTTTAAAGAAGGGTAAACATTTATCCGCGGACTTGGAAAGAAATCTTCCAAGAGCAGCCAGGCACCCCGTGAGTTTTTGTACTTCTTTCACTGAGGTGGGAGATCTCATGTTTTGTATAGCCCGGATTTTATTGGGATTTGCTTCAATGCCTCGCTCGTCTACCAGGAAGCCCAGGCATTTCCCTCCGGTAACTCCGAACACACACTTGTCAGGATTGAGTTTCATTTGGTGCTTTCGAAGGGTAAGGAACGTCTCTCGTAAGTCTGCGGCGTGCTGACTTGCTTGTTTGCTTTTTGTGATCATGTCGTCTACATATACTTCTAAATTCCGTCCAATCTGAGATTGGAAAACCTTGTTGACCATCCTTTGATAAGTTGCCCCCGCGTTTTTTAATCCGAAGGGCATAACCTTGTAGCAATAGACTCCCATGCTGGTAATGAAGGCCGTGTGAGGTTGGTCTTCAATTGCCAACGGAATCTGATGATAGCCGGCATTGGCATCCATGAAGCTTAATAATGCATGGCCTGCTGTAGAATCCACCAGTCGATCTATCTTTGGAAGTGGGTAATCCTCTTTAGGGCACGCCTTATTCAGGTCCGTGAAGTCGACGCACATCCTCCACTTGCCATTTGGTTTTTTCACCAGGACAACGTTGGATAACCACTCAGAATACTTGCATTCTTTAATAAATCCGGCTCTCAACAACTTCTCGACTTCCTCTTTGGCGGCCTCAGTCCGCTCTCTTCCTTGATGTCGTAGCTTTTGTTTTATGGGTTTATAGCCTGGTTTGATGTCAAGTTTATGACACGCGACACTGGTAGGGATGCCAGGCATTTCCTCCGTGCAAAAAGCAAAGACGTCGCGGAACTCAGCAATGGTGGCCACTATGTCCTGTTTGACCGTGCTAGGAAGATCTTTCCCTACCTTGATCTGTTTCCCCTCGAACATGTCTACTTCCTCGTATCGCTCTATGGGGCGAGGCCTTTCATGCGTGCTGAGATTTTCCATGTACACGCTCATGACAGCTGGGACATTTTCTTCCCTTTTTCTTTTTGCTCGTGTCTCAGAGGACCCGCGCTTCAAGGTGTTGACGAGGCATTGGCGAGCCGTCACTTGGTCTCCCTTGAGAATTCCAACTTTTCCATTATCTGTCTCGAACTGCAGCAAGAGTTGATGGGGAAAGATTGCAGCCTTGATCTTATTAATGAGTGGGAGCCCCATGATAGCATTGTAGGGGAAGTCGAGATCTACCACTGTGAACCGTATGGGCATGGTCCGGCTTTCACTTCTTTCCCCTACCCGTATGGGGAGAATGATCGTGCCCAATGGAATGACCTGACTCCCTCCAAACCCAATCAGTGGTTTGTCTAGGGGTTGTAAGTGCTTTTCCTCGAATTTCATTTTTCTTAAGCACTCCATTGTAATAAGATCAGCCGTGCTTCCCGTATCTACCAGCACCCGTCTGACTTTCATTTGCCCAATTTTGAGAGAGACCACCAGGGGATCGGTATGGGGTTGTTGCAGCGGTTGGGAGGTCGTGGCATCGAATTTCATGACCGGTCCCTTAGATGTGGCCATGGGAGGTCCTTTCAGCAAAGTGTGGACGCTGTTTTTTGCCGCGCGGATAGTGGGATATTCCTCAGTGTATCCCCCAAAAATCATGTTGATCGTTCCTTGAGTGTCGGAACTTTCGCGTCTTGCTTCGTTTGGCTTGGGGGATCGGCGTTTCTGTTGCCATGGCCTCCTTTCCCCTTCTCTTCCAGCATCATAATCTCTCCTGTTGAGGAACCTGGACAGTTTTCCCTCATTAGCCAACTGATGCAAGATGCGCTTTAGTTCGCGACATTGTGCCAGAGTATGGCCGTGCTCTTTGTGATAATCACACCACAGATTATAGTTGCGCCTATCAGAGGGGGTGGTAACTAGAGGTGGAGCTGGCAATTGATCTCGAACAGCGAAGAAAATGTCCCTCCTGTTTCGATTGAATAAGGGGTCGTTTCCTCCATCTCCCAGATTCCGCGTCCTAGTTTCTTCTTCTGTAATATATACGGGTCGAGCTCGTGGAGGTCCCATATCAGACGGCGGCGTAGGACGACGCGGCATGTAAATCTTCTCTCTCCTCGAAGAATGCTCCTCCCTGCTTCGTGAGGATTGACGGGGGGGCCCATCATCTTTTTTCTCAAATTTTCGCCTTTTTGGATCATGTGCTTGACATATCTCTGACGCCGTGACGTAACTTTGGCATTGTTTCATGGCCTCTGCATACGTCTTTACTTGACTTTCAACCAACTGGAACTTCAGCCGTTGGGCCTTCATTCCGTTGATTAGGGCGTTCAGGGCAACCGACTCCTCCAAATCAGTCACTTCCAGCACTGCCTCATGGAACTTTTTAAGATATGAGGATATGGATTCTCCTTCCAATTGAGTGACACTAAGCAGGTGGAAGTTTGATTTCTCCTGCCTTCTTGAGGCTATGAAGTGGCCTAAGAACTTGCCCTCTAGTTGGGCAAAGTTGTGGATGCTTCCTCCGGGAAGGGAGGTGTACCATGTCAAAGCTACTCCTGTAAGAGTAGTTGGAAAGAACTTACACCATAACGATGAGTTGGTGGTGTACAACAACATAAGATTCTTATATGCCGTCAAATGTTCCTGCGGACATGATGTGCCATCGAAAGCAGCCATGTTTGGTACCTTTATTTTCCCGGGATTGGGAGTATTCAGTATCTCTCTGGCCAGGGGAGAGACTAATGATATTGGCTCTTCGGGAAGGACACTCTTGTCGTCCTCATTCCGCGGCATGGAGGTGGGAGTGAGGGGACGGCTAGACCCGGCGAGTTGTGCCTTTTTCCTTTCCTCCCTTCTTTTATCTACCAGGGATTGGACGCTCTCAGACGTCTTTCGCTTTTTGCTCTCTATGAAGGTTCGGGCATCTGGAGTGGCGGTTTTGGATTCGCCATCTCGTGTATCTGTCTTGCTATGGTGCGGGTAAGTTTTGGACCTTTCCCGCCTATTTTTATTGCGTCTACTGGAATGGGAAGTTCTCGAGTTCCCGTCTTGAGATTCATGAGATTTTGGTATCTCTTGACGGGGCTCGATTCGTTCCTCTAAGTTCTTTATTTGGTTCGCCATGTCTTCCAGTACCCGTTGTTGAGTGGGGGTATTGTTTATGACGGCGCGGAGTTGTTCAGAAAACGCGGCCGTGAGATTTCGCGCTAGCATGTCCAGATCACGGCGAGTCACGGCTTGATTATTAGCGTGGCCCGCTGAAGTGTCTGTGTCTGTGCTATGCACGGTGGCGGTTTGAGTCGGGTTCTTCTTGGGAGCCATGACTTTTTGTATAGATCCCCACAGACGGCGCCAAACTGTTTCGGTAATGAAACGAGGAAGTGCGAGACACTTGGAATACCGCAGATGGAGGCGTTATCGGAAGTAGCAACTCGTGGGAGGAAGCGACCTGAATTCCTGCAACACAACACGTTAGCCTTGTCCGGGGGGTGATCTCCCGGAAAACCCCTCCGACGCTCAAGTCAGAACGTAGATCGGAAATTAATGAATGACAGATTGTAGAATGAATGCAAGAAGGAAGGTCGGGATTGGGATTGCTAGTGCTAGTGCTAGTGTTTAGGAAGGCTAAGGAAGTAATGTAAGCAAGGATATTAGGAAAGCTATTTCAGATGTCCCTCCCCCTCTGATGGTTGTCCCTATTTATAATATTAAAGGGGGGAGTTACTTCAGAGAGGAAAGGTGGAAGATCATGGGAGGAGTGGACAGTTATCCTCCTTGAAACAAGAAGAGCCAAGCATGATTGAAGAGTGGAAGGTGGTGGGCAGTTATTCAACTAAAAAGGAGGATGGCCAAAGAAGATAGATGACAGGGAAGTTAAGTATTCTGAAGGTAAGTTGCCATGAGCCTTCCAAGGAAGATGGGAAGTCCAGCAGAAAGCCCATTGACCAAAAGTCAAAGTCAATCCGGAAAGGTCAAGGGGTATTTTAGTAATATGATGTTTAATTAATAAATAAATAAATAAATTAATTAAAAAAAAACAGTACCATGACAACTTATAACTTTAAAATGATCACTTACGATATTAAAGTAAAAAATTAAAAAAATAGGCTAATAATATATGGGCCCGTCTCATGGTGAGACGGTCTCATACAAAACGAACTGTATTATTTATTACTCCTTAAGTTTATATCTGATAATATATAATTGGTAAATGAAAAAAAGAACAAGTTATATATAAGAAATTAATTAGTAAAATAGCGTTTGGTCGAGTGATAATAAATCCATTCCAAAGTTACCAAAATAATTTGAGTTTAATTGCCAGTTAATTGGTTAAGATCATTAAAATGAATTTAGTGAATTAATTTTTAAGATTTATGAAAATTTCAGTTTTTGAAAGAAATTAAGAAATCAAACAGAATTGCAATATAATTAGGCGAAAGTCAAATAATTTAAGTTCTGTTACTTTAAAGTATGTTTACATAACAAAAATAATACTCCTAAAACACAATTATAGGTTTAATTGGTTTCTTAACTTTAGAAGCGAGGAATAGTTTAAGTTTCGTCCCACTTCATTTCAACCAGTGGTGAAGCAACATGGGGCTGAGAAGGGCTTCACCCCCACATCTTCTACAGATATTTTGATCATACATTGCTAGTGTTGTTTTATATTTTTTTCAATCTCTTAAGTTTTATTTATTGACTTCACCACTAAATTTTCTAGTTAAATATTTAATGCCGGATAAGAGAAATTTGTATCCTATTAAGATTTTTAGTCCATAACGTTTAATTTTCTTTCGAGGGTTATATAGATTTCACTGTGAAATTAAAATTATATATATATAAACTTAAAATTTTACTTAAATTGATTTTTGATAAATATTATATAAATAATTAAATGAAATGTTGACTCATATATATTTAAGAGTTGTTTTTGGTATTATATAGAGTCTTTTCCCTTAATATTGCCCCCAAAAAAAATAATTCCCACTTTAGGTATTATGGGAAAATATTTCCCACAATACCGTTCACGTAGGATGGGTTTTAATTAATTTTTTTTTTTATTTTTTTAATATAACCGCCACATGAGATGGCGGTTTTGTTTAGAAATCCTAAATAAACCGCTAGATGAAATGGCGGTTTAGAAGAATTTCATCTTTTTTTTTTAAAAAAAAAAATAATGTAATGAGTAAACCGCCACATGAAGTGGCGGTTTTATACCTGTACAAAACGCCACTTTCTGTTTTGTTCTTCACTTCATTTGCATCCTTCAAAGAAGCTGCTGCCAGTTATCTCTTTAAAAAAAAAATTCTTCAATCCTCATTTACTTCATATTCACTATTCCTATCATTCAACTAAATTAATCAACTACATTCTCATCTTCTCCTTCTTTACTTGTTCAATTTCATCATCATTTAAGGTAATAACATAAACCCTAATTTATTTCAATTTGCAAATTGAATATTTTGTTCACTATTGTTGTCATTTGAAGTTATAAATACATTGATTGTTTGTTATATTCTCTTGATTTCATGATTTAAGCTTACATTCTACACATTTGTAGTTGAATTTTATGATTTGGTTTGTATGCATATAAAGTGTTTGATGAAATGCTTCAATGAAAGTTCATTACTTTGTAGGGTTAGTTTAATGGTTTTAGTATATTTTCATGGTATTTTTAGCTTTTATATTTGAAATGAACCTTCTAATAAGTGTTCTAATACCTTAATATCACACATTCTTGTATTCAAATTTACACTTCCCTTTCTCACAATGAACAATTAAGTGTATGTGAAATCACTTGAAAAACATGTTTATATTTGCAGAATATGGATCATTATCCCGTTATAGTGTATTGGGGTGGGGAAGTAAGTTATATTGAATCATATGTTGAATCTGATTATTATAACACTTATGTATGTAACAGCGATCATGGCGATGCCGGGCCCAGTTGATCCATCAGTGCTTACGCTTCAGGCGACACATAGGAGCGTATCTGCGTGGGAGGGCTCCACTGCCCAATTGGTTACTCGTCAGCACTACCAGGCGAGTACGTTACGGTGGGAGGTGGATGACAGGGTGTTAGACGTAGTCGAGCTAGCTGGTTTCGGATACATTCACCGGTTGTTGGGCGGGGGCTTAGAGCTAGATCGAGCTCTTATCACTGCATTGGTGGAGAGGTGGAGGCCGGAGACACATACCTTCCACCTCACAGTTGGCGAGGCAACGATCACGTTGCAAGATGTGGCAGTTATCATGGGACTGCCGGTTGAAGGACAAGCAGTCATTGGCCATGGGGAGGGAAATTGGCCAGCATTAGTACATGAGCTGCTAGGGGTTTGGCCGGAAAACCCTCAAGACCCCACCCAGCCGAAGATCATCGTTGGATCGTCATTGAAGCTGACTTGGCTCCGACAGCATTTTAGCGCGCTTGAGGATGATGCAGATGATGTGACGGTTGACAGACATGCCCGAGCTTACATCTTGTACCTGTTTGGATGCATCTTGTTTCCAGACAAGAGCGGCGACTCGGTACAGTTGATATATCTCCCTTTACTGGGAGACTTGGAGCGCGTAGATGAGTATAGTTGGGGAAGTGCTACCCTAGCATATCTGTATCATAACTTATGCCGAGCATCTCGTAAGGGTGCCAAGGACATGGGTGGATGCTTGATGTTGTTACAGATATGGTCATGAGAGCACATTCATATAGGGAGGCCCGTTATTAGGATGGTTCGACCGGATGGGCAACATGATCAGGAAGATGACGCGGATGATTTTGAACCGATATTAGGGTCACAGCATCGGTGCGGGATGGATCCTTTGGCAGTAAGGTAGCAACACTCAATTCACTATTCAAATTCATAATTGGACTATTTTATGATAGATGAAAATGTTAATCAATGTTTATTTGTTTGCAGCTGGCTTCGCGTATATCTTTCGAGATCCCACTCCCCACATACTCTCGTCTACTACAGGAACGCACTAGATCGACAACGGGACGAGCAGATTAGTAACATTTACTATTTGTATTAGTTATGAATAAATTGTATACATTACTAAGCATATTGAATTCTATTACAGATGACATGGCAGCCTTACACAGCGGCTAAGATGGAAGCTCTACCGCACATATGTACATCGGGCCACGAGATTTGGAGATCGCGTTGTCCTCTTATTTGCTTTGACATCGTCGAGCTACATCTCCCGGATCGTGTCATGCGTCAATTCGGTTTGGAGCAGGTAATTCCGCAAGCCTGTGACACCCAACGTCAACTACATGCGATCGATCGGAGGACTGGGGACAAGAACTACCTCGTACGACATAGATCGCATGTAGATGCGTGGAACGACCGAGCATCTACATTGGTTGGAGGAGATAACTTCACAGGTCATGGGAGTGCTATGTACATGAGTTGGTACAGACGCATCTCCATATTACGCCTAACGAACACCGCATTTGCGCAGCCAGGATCACATTACCATCCGACATCTACGTTACTGGTACGTTTTCTTTCAACACTCATAACAAATAGTAATAGTTTTAAGTAACTGTTTTAACAATATAATGATAACAAACAGGCTGAGCGCATCCGATCGGTGTTGATACAATGTAATGACACGATTCAAGGGGCCGCTACATCGCCAGTTGACGTGGGCTATCGGCTATGTTCTCAGACCTTAGGCTCCATTAATGCGTCGTTGACCGATGCATTGAGTCAAGCGGGTTATGAGTACCTCATACCGACTCCACCCGTCATTGGCGACGTAGATGACACATTCCACACTCCTTCTCCAAGGAGTTCAGCCCATCGAGGTAGCTCTTCCGGAGGATCCAGTTCTCGGTCCACAAGAGGCCGCCAGCGTTTATCTACTCAGGGTCGGTCTTCCAGATCGCCATCGACATCCGCTACTATGTCGCCGTTCGTTCCCCCGTCTTCCATCAACACTCCTCCGCCACAACCATCGCCTCCGCAAAGGATTATCACATATGAGCGTGCTAGTCAACGACGAGCTCCTACTCTTAATGTCATTGCGGAGGTTGACGAGTTCACACCATCATCATCCACCGGTGCGCAAAACAAAAGGGGCCGGGGGTTGTAGTTTAACAAACTTTGTATATTCTTATATTATTTTAACTTCTTGTATATTCTTGTATGATTTTAACTTTGTATGTTCATGATTGTAATATATCTTCGCATTATTTTCATAATTAATTTTTTCAAATCAAGCTGGTTCGTAATTGATTAATATGGAATAGATGGTATTGAACTAGTTTAATGCAGGTTACGTTCACTATTTAGGGGAAATGAAAGAAAAAAAAAATTGTTGCAGGCCACCAGCAAACCGCCACATGAAGTGGCGGTTTACCAGGGACCAAACCGCCACATAAATAAGATGGCGGTTTGCCTTGACCAAACCGCCACTTCATGTGGCGTTTTTGTGCTTTATGTAAACCGCCATCTCAAGTGGCGGTTTGGTCTGAAAAAATTTTAAAAAAAAGGACTTTTCCACGTGGACGGTATTCTGGAAAATACTTTCCCAAATTAGGTAAAGTGGGAAATTTTTTTCTTAAACATTATTCTGGGAAATGTCTCTATTATATATGAAAATGTAATGGAGAGAAAATCTGTTATAAGATGTAAGGGTATTGTCAAATAATATTATTATGTATTGTTTAATTTAAAGAGAGTTAAGTGAATAGCAAAAAAGGGGCAGATATACATTGTCGTTGAAATATTCTCCAAAACACACTATCTTCAACCACCAACACAATAATCTTTCCACCACCACATAATCCACCGCAAATCAACCACTAGAGATTAAATCAAATACCAATTTTTATTATTTAACAATTAAAAAAAAAATCCTCTTTTTCAACAATTTAAAGAGGAATTATGAACCATAAACAGAAAATTCAAAACAAAAGAAAAATCCTCATTTGCTTTAAGCGAAAAAAACCTAATTTTGACAAAATAGGTAATTGAATAGTTAGAAATTTTAGGGATATATACTTTACTTTTTTTTTTACTAGGATAATTTTAGTTTTTTGTTTTTTTTTTATTGATTTGAGATTTGAGATGTTAATAAGGGTTTTTGAAATCAAACTAACAAATTGATAATGATAACTATACGAGTAAAACAACGAAGAAATAAAACATAAACTTCATGAAAATTAAGAGGGAAAGAAGAGCGGCTAACTATGCAATCACGTTTAATCCACCATTAAAGAGCTAGAGAGGAGGAGAAAGATGAATTTGAAGATCTTGTTTACAGAAGATGCATAATTACAGAGAAGAAAAAAGATTTATTATCAGTCACAATTCATTATAAATAAACAGGAGATGTTTGGTATGAGAATATAAAATATAATAGAAAGAAAAATGATAAAGAGGAATAAGGGTAAGGGTATGGGTTGTAGTTATATGTTGTTTGGTATGAAAATATAAGGGAAACACTTAATTGATAATAAGAAGGGAATTTGTTATTTGACATAAATGGATGGTAACAAAGTAAGGATATCCATTACCCTCAAAAAAGGGATTGTGCTAACCTAATATCAAACCAAACTAATATGTGGAGTAATGGTAATTGAATCCCTTATTTAATATTAAAAAATTCATACCAAACACCCCTAAGAGTATCCATTACTCTGGTAATGGATTGGGTTAACACAATTTCATACCAAACAACAACTAATGTAATATTTCCTCCATTTCTTAATGAAGCTTTCACAAGAAATGGTTATGAAAATTAGAAAAAGTAGAATCTTTTTAGACGTTGAATGTATTATTTTATTAAATAATAAGTTTGATGGAGGAAATGTGAGAATAATAAATATTAAGAAAAATATCAAAAGAAAGTTTGTGGAAAAAAAATATGAGAACCACAATTTATAAAAAAATATTTTTTTATAAAGTTAGTATAAAAATATTAAAATGAAGTCGTGGAGACTACAAGCTTTATTAAAATATTAAAATGAGGATAAATTAGATTATTTTAACAACAAATAAAACACTTAAAATAGCACATGAGAACTTCTTTAAGGAACGGAGGAAGTAGTCTAGTGAATCTCTTACATTGATTTTAAAACAAAGTAATCATTTACAATTTTAAAGTGATCAATTAAAAAAATAGATTAACTATATAGACTCGTTTGATGATGAGACAATCTTATATAAAATGAGCTGTAAATACTAATAATTTTTTTAAAAAAAATGTATTAATTGTAATACTAAAGTATTTCATATTATAAAGATTACAAACTAGCGAAGATCACGTATATCATTATTGAAGAAATTAGAGAAGGCGATATTTATGGCCAGATGTATCTGTGAAAGCATATATACTGTGAAAAACTTTTATGAAGCTATAAGAAACAACTTTCTTATGCAATAAGCGAGATTTGAGAACGAGGAACGCGCCGATACTTAAAAAAAATATGGAAACGTTTGTGTGTTTTTTTTTATTCAACCAGATCCCCGTGTCCATATATTGCGATAAATTTATATTATTAATTAATCATAAAAATATTTAATATTAATTTTTATATGTGATGTAATATATTATAAAAATAATACATCCTCCGAACCAATTTAGTTGTCCAATTTGTTAGGGCACGGTTATTAAGAGTGGTGTGGGGTTAGTTGGGTATTTTTAAGTGATTCGATTAATTGTTAATGATTTCCTCCTTTTACTTAATAAAGTAGATACAATTGAATTTTGGAGAAAAAATTGGGTTTCACATTTCCAATAGAATTAATTGACATTAATACATTTCCGAGATTGTTATAATTAACAAACCATTAAACTACTTAATTTAAAATTCAAAAAATTACATCAAATAAATTACAAAAACCATCAAAATCATAAAATAAACTAAGTCTTCAATTCTTTCTTGATTTCTTCAACGTCTTTTGAACGACAACTGAAAACGAACAACCTTCTCGCCACATGCACATGCGGATATTAAATCTTTCGTTGACTTCAGATTTTTTTAAAAAAAAAAAACACGGTATGCATTTAGTGTTCAAAATTAATTAAATAGCTACAAAAAATCTAAAGGTTTTGATTTTGAAAAGAAGCCATCAATGAAACTGGAATCCACATAAACCCACTAATTATCAACAAACAGAGGAGCCAAGTAACATTACAGGAAGCACATCAGTAAGATATAAAGACTTCAAACCCAAATTTTTAGATTGGCGTCAACTTAAAAAAAAAACCTGCCAATCATCAAAAGTCAGAGGACCCAAGTAACATTACAAGAAGCACATCAGTGAGATCCAAAGACTTCAAACCCAAAATTTTAGAGGGGCGCCAACTTCAAAAAAAAATAGCGCTAATACAACACCACAAAACACCAAGATTATTGCATCTATATAATAAAAGCATTAAATAAAGAAGTCATCAACTCAAATTAATTTTCACCAACCAACATTGAAGTACAATCATAGTTAAAAAAAAAAGAGCTAGATAAAGTCAACATTTAATAGTTTGGTTAATTTTAAATTTAAGATAGCCTATCAAATAGTTGCTCTTTATTTTCGATTCGGTGTCAGTCTGTTTCAACATTTATCTATTCTGCAAACAAATCTAATCAATTTTATTATCGGTACAAAGTCATTTACTATAAATACTCATAAAGATCCAAATGAAATTAGTTTTCTAGTTATTCACTCTAAGAAATAGTCTATAATGGTATTTTTGAGAAATGTCATTAGATCCTATATCGCGAAAACTTTAGTATTATTTTTTATTATTACTAAAGGGTCCAATAACTATCACTAAATCCACTATATATATATATACTATTAAAAATTTGAAGTAGTGACATTTAAAATAATTATCGCTAAATATATTTCACTGAAAGTCAATTATGTTGTAGTGTCATATTTGTATTCAATCAAAACCATCAAAATGAAGCATCAGATGACTTTTTTTGGGTGCCATTACTTGGATATGTTGACAATTTTATTTAAATAAATAATAGACATTACTATTCCCTTACTGAATACAATTTTTAACTGACTGGTAGGTTCTTTCTAAGTCACCTAAACTCTAACAAAAAATAAATTCACTTACTTTCCAAATACAATTGAATATAGTAGGGTAGTAAGGTCCGTATCCACAGAGAGATGGGATTTGAGAAGGTTTTAGTATGATATGTGCTTTGGAAGATGAAATTAAAAAGGGGGGTTTTGATTTGTTTTTCTGAAATAACTTCAACAAGCAACGAACCAAGTGAAATCAATAACAATGGTGTTTTCTAAAAATCAATGGAAAGGATATCTTGAGTTAAGTTGATTGTATACCTTCTTGTTTCTCATTGATCATTGAATACTTTACTTTAGAAATTCACTTTTACTACCTATTGTGAAGATGATTATACTTCTATTCTCCTTAAGTGTAGCTAAACATCAAAATCAGTTTGAATGTAAAGTCCTTATGATTAGTTAATTCACTCCAATCAGAGAATAAATTCAATCCAACAATAGCTTTAAGAAAAGAGAATCAATAGGTTTGCTAAAGCTATTCAAGCAAATAGTTTTCAATCAAAATGAAAAGTTCATTTAGATTCTAATCATTCATAATCTGCATTCACAATTAGAACAAGTTGCTACCATTAATCTAAGTACAAAACTAACTGATTTTGCAAATAGATTTAGCATAAATGAATATTGCAATAATAAGAACAATGGTTGATTTCAAATTCAAGCAATATTCATAAGATTATAATAAGAACTTTTCAATAATCAAAAGTATATTAAGTAGAGGAATTCTTACAATGAGTAATTAGAAGTTTCCAATTAACCTTCCTCAAGAAATGAAAATTTAAGCTTGAAGCTCCATAACCATGGAAAATTAGAAATAAAGAAGAAGAAGAAGTATTTTAATGTAAAATTACAAGATGCCCCCATTCCTAAGCTTTCTTTCCTATTTATAAATATTTGATGAAGCTTCTTGCCATTGGATTTGCTCATCATTCCTCTTTGCAAGTCGCCTCGCAAAACCCCTCTAAACATCCAATTGAAAATGAAAGCCGAAATGGGAAAAATGAAATAGCCGCCCAGCCTACAGACTGAACCCCGCACCCCGCGTAAAACTCCGCTGGCCGCGCATCTCAGTCTGATCCGATTCTTTGCTTTGCTTTGCTTCTTCTTCTTTTTCTTGAAACGATATATTTACACAATGACCTTCTAATAAAGTTAGAATTATCATCTTAGAGAATTACATCAATAAAACTATTCTCTAAAGTAATTTCTCTAATTGTTATATATTTAAATCTAAATTCTACTTAATAAAATCGAAATTGAAATGAAAAATACACAAAATAAGGTATTATCAAATTCCCCCACATTTGAATCTTACTCGCGCTCGAGTAAGTCCCAAAATGATAAATCATATCCCAAAGTAGTAATCCCAAAAGAATTTATCAACCAAAAGAATTTTAAGCTTTAAAAAGAAATGGCACTCTCATGAAAAACTTACAAATTGAATCCTTGAAATACTTTTGCATAGTTGTTGCTTCCTTCTTGCATGAGTAGAGAGCTTCAGTACGTGCTTGAACTGGAGATGTTGGTGTTCTTTCTTCCTCTCTTTTCTTTTATCTCTCAATTCATTTTGCCTAAGCGCCCTTTCAAGTTTTCACCTAGCCGCTCTTTTACCTCATTTTCTCTCTTTTTTTTTTGTCTCACTACTCACTTACATAGCCTCTTGTTTTTGCCTAAGTACCTTTACGGGTTTTCACTTACCGAGGCCCGCTAACTTTTGCCTAGGTGCCCACCCTTGTGGGTTTTCACCTAACTGGGATTTCATTCTTTTTTCTTTTTTTTTTTTTCAAATTACAAGAAAATATAACATGAAAGGATTAAATAACAATGATTGAAAAGAAAAAGTACTAAAAAGCTTGAATATGTACACATCCTCCCCCACAGTAATTTGGAGCATTGTCCTCAATGATTCCTGCTATGTGCCCTCCTTAAGGCACGTTGCTCCCTTTGCCTTTCAAGATTCGCTTGGATGGAGGGTGTTGGGTCTGTGTATGATGGATGTTCAGACACAAAGAAGTTATTCATGGCGAAAACCATGTTGGTCATCGAATACATTGTGTCCTCCAAATAATCACCTTGTTGTTGTAGCTCATTAAGTTGAGCCCCAAATGCAAGTTGTGCATCCTCCATGGAAGCCATCCTAACTTCCATACTTGCATAGAAATCTTGGGGCTGCTATGGAATTAGAGGTTCGGGTGCTACAATTCTCCCATATTCCTCTTCAACACCGGCTTTATAGTGCTCATCCGGTGGTAGGTAAAGTTGGGCAGAGGTTGTATGTTCTGTAATCATTGTGCGCTCTTGAGGGAGTACCATGTATTTGATATTATTTGCCCCAAAAAGCCAAACATATGAATCTCCTACAGGTGGACTCCACAACATGAATGCCCTCTTTAATGCATCGAGGTTATAAAGGTAGGAAGGGAAATGATCATAGTCATTTGGGGTTCCTAAGGTTTTTAAAATTTTGTTTCCATCTTCATCTATAGGGACCTCAATGCCTAGATGTGACGCTAACACGGTGACCATCCCTCCCATTCTGATGTTTCCTTTGTACTTCTTGCCCAACTCAATGCAATTTGAAACCCAAATATTTACCCAATCTGGACATCCTACCCCTTGGGGGTGTCATTGCCCACAAACATTTTAAGTCAAACTTAGGTATGTTTGTGGGTTCCCCATGACAAAAGATTGTGGCATTAAGAAACCGGTTGATGAATCTCAATACTGGATGAGGTATATGACTGTTTTTGCATTTGTTGTTCCATCTTTGACCATGAGTTATGTGACTCCAAAATATGCCCTCATTGTATCCTTCACAAGTATTAAAGTTAGAGTCATACTCATAATCCCACCCAAAAGCTTCTTTCACTTCCTCAAAATACATGGAATATTCTTCATCATTTAAGTGAAAAGTGATGAAAGGACCTTCCTCATCTTCTCTCTTTTCCAAAGTTGAGAGAAATTCTAGAGTGTACCTTAGGTAGGTTGGGGCACCCACTTGAAGGAACCATTTTCCCAAGCAATTGTTCAATGGGTTTCATCAAACCTAAGGTTTCTAGACTTTGTATGCAAGCAAACTTTATCTCTAATATTTGTCTATTTCCTGAATCAAGTCTCCCCCATCGTATTTTGGCATTGTCATCAAGGTTCAGAAGCCCTAAGGATTTGATTCACATTTGGGTTTGATGTGGAAGCACCTGTTCTTCTCACTAGTGGAAAAAAATGTATTTGCTGCTCATCATTTGCTGCGATTTTTGTGTATTGGCAGCAAAAAATAGGAAAATGGATCAGAAAAAAAAATATTAATTGCTGCGGTTTTCCAATTAACCGCAGCAAATAACCCTTCAAACTACATTAATTGCTCCGGTTTTGCCTGAACCGCAGCAAATAACTCTTCAAAAATATATTAATTGCTCCGGTTTTGATTAAACCGCAGCAAATGACCGTTGGAAAATTTTCTTAAAAACCCGCCAGTTTCTTTTTTCACAAATCCCTTAGCTTCTCAAATACGTATTACAGTACTTTGTTTTGTTCCTCATTGAAAAAACGCTTCAATTTCATCTTCATTTGCTTCATTCCTCTTCTTCATCTTCACAAACGTATAAGATTAAGCATCAAGATTTGTGTTCGTTTCTTGTGTTCATCTTCATTTTCACAAACCCAGAAATCAATTTTCGTCTTGTTCATCATTCTTGCTGCTGTTCATCTTCACAAACGGTTTCTGAAGGTAAATCCTTGCTGCTGTTCTTGTTCATCATCAAACTTCAAACTTCGAATTTTCATAAACCCCTTACTATTCTTCTACTGTGTTCTTGTTCATCATCATCATCATTCTTCAATCATACTTAATGTGAATGGGATGTACGGGGCATAATGATAATAATCACATACATGATGCCTTAAAAATCACCTCTTTGTTCTAGTTTTTTTATCGTCATCATGAATTGAAAATCAATTAATATCACAAAAATAAAAGACAAAAATTCATCTTCAAAACTCACGAATTTAGTAATTTAGTTAAAAATGTGGTTTGTTAATTAATTATTTGCATATTTAGTAATTATTTGTGAATGTGGTTTGTGTGTGGTTTGTAAATTAGGTTTAAATTTGTCATATTTTATGAATGTCTATGTTGTTGTTGTTTTTAAGTTTTAAATTTATCATATATATCATTTTTTTTTTGTATTTTTAAGTAATTTCTTCATTTTATTAATGAATGTGTGAGGTCTTTAAGTTTTAAATTTATCGTAATTTTTTTTCTAGTTTGTAAATTAGGTTTAATTAGGGTTATTGTTTATGGTTAAATGAATGAGTTGTTGATATGAATGTTAATTAGTTGTCCAAGTTTATGAATATGATTTTATTTTTATTGTTTTTATATGTTGTTAATATATATAAATATTAATTATGGTTACTACAATAAACATCATTTGGACAGTTTAAAAAACATTGTGTTATTATTTGGGTTAATTAGTGTTAAATGAATGATTATTACTTAATTTTGTGGTCAGTTAGAGTTCGTTAAGTATATATGTTTAAAAGTTGTGTATTAATTTTGTTTTGAATCAATTAATCAGACTAATTAGGATGACAAAAGATCGTTCTTGGATGTATGGAAGCATTGAATCGTCGGAATTTATTAATGGCGTATTAGAATTTTGTAGTATTGCGGTTGAACATCAAGTTAGGAGGGGGGGAGTTGGTTTTTATTGCCCATGTGTCAGTTGTGGCAATGTATCAAAGGTATATAGTGTTGATATCCTTAGGGAGCACATACTTCGACGTGGGTCTAGGCCTCAATATCATGTTTGGGTTTGGCATGGTGAGGAGGGAGTTTACAAAGAGAAAAGTGTTGTTGAGGACGTCAATAATGTGGCCGATGTCAATGAGGATGTAGTAGATCATGTTGATGGGAATAAGACAGATGAAGAGAATGTCGATGAAGATGTGGATCGTGTTGATGAGATGATGGAGGGAGTCGAGGATGAGTTAGGAAAATGTCCTCGTGTTTTTGTGACTTGTTGACAGAGGCTTCTCAAAAGCCTTTGTACCCTGGATGTACAAAGTTCACCAAACTAACAGCAGTGTTGACAATTTTCAACATTAAGTCAAAGTTCAATTGGAGTGACGCTAGTTTCACAATGTTATTAGAAGCATTAGGTGAGATGCTTCCCGAGGGAAATGAACTTCCAAAGTCGACATATTATGCCAAAAAGCTCATGTGTCCTTTCGGCTTAGAGTACCAGAAGATTCATGCGTGTCCGAATGATTGTGTGTTGTATCGGAATGAAAACGAGAACTTAGAAGAGTGTCCTAGGTGTAGGTTATCGCGCTACAAGCGTAAAGGGGATCGGGATGCTAAAAGGCCCCCGGCTAAGGTATTGTGGTATCTTCCAATAATACCTAGATTCAAGCGCTTGTTTTCTATAAAGAAAAATGCGTTAAATTTGAGGTGACATGCAGATAGGGTAAAGAAAGGTCACTTGCTCACACATCCATCTGATTCTCCGGAGTAGAAGAGTATTGATAGGTTGCATAAGACTTTTGGGGATGAGGTTCGTAATTTAAGGCTCAGACTGTGTACGGATGGAATGAACCGATTCGGCAATCTTAGTTCTCAACATAGTACTTGGCCGGTACTTTTAGTGATCTATAATTTGCCACCTTGGTTGTGTATGAAGCGTAAGTACATAATGCTTTCGCTTCTTATCTCGGGTCCTAAACAACCTGTCAATGACATAGATGTGTATCTTGCACCTCTCGTTGAGGATTTGAGAAAAATGTGGGATGAAGGCATTTCAGTGTTTGATGCATATGGTAATGAGGAGTTTACCTTGCGTGCAATGCTTTTATGCACCGTTAATGATTTTCCAGCATATGGCAACTTATCGGGGTATAAGAACAAAGGGAAGAAAGCATGCCCGATATGTATCGATGACATGGAATCCACGTGGATTCCTAAGTGCAAACACGTATTAATGCATCATCGAAAGTTCCTCCCATGAGACCACCAATATCGTAAGAAGAAGAAGTTGTTCAAAGGGGAGGTTGAGGACCGTGTAACTCGTCGACCGTTGACCGGTTATGAGGTTTATGAACAGGTTAAGGGAGTTGAGACTGTATTTGGTAAAATGGGGCAAGTGCAAGGGGATGAATACCGATTATGGAAAAAAGAATCAATCTTTTGGAAGGTTCCATATTAGGGAGATCTACATGTTAGGCATTGTCTTAACGTTATGCATATAGAGAAAATTGTATGCGATGCCATACTCGGGACTCTCATGAACATTACGGGTAAGACAAAGGATGTTAGGGCCGTGCGAGATTGGTTTAAATGTAAGGGTCTTCGTCCGGAGTTGTGGGCACATGTTAAGGTGAGTAAGAAAAGAAATAGAGCTGATGAAGTTGGTGGCATTAAGAAGAAGATGAGTAATGACAAAGTTTATTTGCCTCCAGCCTTCTACACATTGTCCAAAGCAGAGAAGCGGACATTTTGTGTGTGTTTGTATGGCATTAAGGTTCCGTCTAGGTACTCATCCAACATGAAGAGATTTGTGAGCCTAAATGGTGAGCTGAAGTTGGGAAGCATGAAATCTCACGATTGCCATGTAATGATGCAAGTGTTCTTACCAATTCCAATCCGTGGAATACTGCCAAAACATGTGAGATATGCTATTACCGAGCTACGTTCGTTCTTCAACACAATTTGTAGTAAAGTTCTTAATCCCTTTAAACTTGATGCACTTCAACTCGACGTGATTGTAACTTTATGCAAGTTTGAGATGTATTTTCCACCTTCTTTCTTTGACATAATGGTTCATCTTATTGTCCACCTCGTTCGTGAGATCAAGCTTTTGGGTCCAGTTTTTTTAAGGTGGTGTTATACTTTTGAAAGACACATGTGTGTTTTACAAAACAAGGTGAGGAATCCAGCACAACCCGAGGGGAGTATGATTCAAGGCACTATGAGTGATGAGATTAGTAACTTTATAGCCGAGTATTTGGCCATGGCAAAGCCTATTGGACTTCCCACCTCCAGACATGAAGGAAGGCTTGAGGGAAAAGGAACAATTGGCTCCAAATCGGTCACACCTCCTCGAGAAAGCCTTCTACAAGCACACTAGTATGGGTTGCATTATATTTCGAAAGTTCATCCTTTTTTGAGTGAACATTTTGATATATTGCGCGCAAAACATCCTTTTAAAGGGGATAGGGCATTGATGCAGTTGCATAACAAGACGTTTATTAATTGGTTTCGTAATCGAGTAATATGCGAAGAACTCAAGGGTGTATCCGAAATTGTTAAGCGGTTAGCTTTTGGTCCTTGTGATGATGTCAACAAATATGAGGGTTACGATATCAATGGCTTCACATTTTGGACTGAGGGTAAAGACAAGAAGTCATCGTATCTACAGAATAGTGGGGTTTCTATTTTGGTGTCATCTACATTTTACGCGAGTGCGAAGGATCAAGCGCTGGTTGATGCTAAATTGGTATACTACGGGCAGGTACATGAAATATGGGAGCTTTGCTACTCTACTTTCAATATTGGTCTTTTCAAATGTAAGTGGGTCGATAATAATCGACGATGCATAAAAAATGACGACCCTTGTGGATTCACTCTTGTAGACTTAGCTCATTTGCGTGATAGTGAGGAGCCATTCATACTAGCCACACAAGCCAAGCAAGTATTCTACATTGTAGACCCGTCTGATAATAATTTGGTATACCCGTCTGATAAATAATGCCCACTTATTTGCTGCAGTTTTGCCTCTGACCACAGCAAATACTTCTCCTTATTTGCTGCGGTTTCGCCTCTGACCGTAGCAAATAATGTCCTTTTTTGCTGCGGTTTTTAACCGCAGCATTTAAAGTAGGACATTTGCTGCTATCACTATTGCTGGGGGCCAAAACCGCAGCAAATAATGGCCAAAAAACCGCAGCAAACGAGGTTTTTTCCACTAGTTTCTTTTAGGAGCCATTGTTTTCAATAATTCAACAAATTTCACTTCTACTCCCTCTCTAAGCACAACAATCACCAATTCCCAATTGAATCTCAACAATCACCACAATGTTACTCACCACTACTAATAATTCTCAAAAATATAATAACAATTATCAACAAAAAATTACAAAGATGAAAAAGAACAAGGTAGGAAATGGATTATACCACAATGTGTTGAAGATTTCCTCCAAATAAGTTGTTGATGTTTGTTGTGACCCAAAAAGTTTCTTTGTTGATAAATTTCAAAGCTATATCTTCAATTTTACCTAATGATTTATCAAACAAAAATCCCTAAATTTTCTAGGGTTAAGAAAAAATATGAAAAGTGGTTGAGTTTTTGATTTTTTTGTGGACTTTTTGTAGTTGGATTGTAGTTATACTTCTTGGAATGATGATTTTTAGGTAGGAATGAAGGAATGTGAGAAGCGTTTAAGTGAGGAAGAAGGATTTGAGAGAGAAGGAATGTTTGGGTTTGAAAAGGGAAGTGAAAGATTGAGGAAGATGATGGAATTTTTCGGGTATGCATAGGTGGGCAGCAGGTATTCCGCGGGCCGCGTAGTTCTATGTGTGGCGCGGAGCTGGGTCAGGAGGCTCTCCGCATGCCGCGGAGATTTGGGCGAGGCGCGGAGTTGGGTCTGTCTACCTTCAAATTTATTCTTCACTTTTTTTTTATTTAATTTTTTTAATAATAACATACCCTATATTCGAAAGGTCTCCTAGCTAGCTCCAATGCATCAGTTACCTGTAAAAAAGAAAATAAAATAAAATGTCTAATATAAAGAAAATCAAACTAAACAAAATAATGAAAATTAACACAAATATAAACTCGGGATGCCTCCCGAGAAGCTCCATATATTTAATGTCGTTGGCACGACTTAGTGCTTCCGATGCCTCAGTACACTGGATCCTCTAAGCTTTGTTCTTCCACGTCTTTTGGCTGAAAACCTTCATAGTATGGCTTCAATCTTTGCCAATTTACCTTGAAGATTTTAGAAGTTTCTTCACTTTGAATTTCCACAGCTCCATGTGGAAACACTTTGACAACTATAAATTGTCCTATCCAACGGAACCTCAGCTTTCCTGGGAATAAACGAAGGCGGGATTGGAATAGAAGAACCTTTTGACCGACTTCAAAGGTCTTCCTACTTATCATCTTATCATGCCAAGCCTTAGTCTTTGCCTTGTAGATTTCAGCATTCTCATAAGCCTCATTTCTAATTTTTTCAAACTCTTGTAGCTGTAATTTTCTATGCAAATCGGACTTCTCTAAGCTCATGTTGACACACTTTATGGCCTAATACGCCTTATGTTCTAACTGAACAGGCAAGTGACAGGCTTTCCCGAAAACAAGACGGTATGGTGACATTCCAATCGGTGTAGGCTGTCCTGTATGCCCATAGTGTATCATCCAACCTTAAACGCCAATCTTTTCTATTTGGATTGACCGTCTTTTCCAAGATGGACTTGGTTTCTCTATTTGATACTTCTATTTGCCCATTTGTTTGTGGATGGTAAGTGATGGATATCTTGTGTGTCACATGATATTTCTTTAATAAAGCCCCAATGGTTCGGTTGCAAAATTGAGTTTCCTTATCACTTATCAAACCTCTTGGAATTCCAAACCTAGAAAAGATGTTAACTTTGATAAAATCTGCAACAACTCTAGAATCATAAGTTTGGGTGGCCTTTGCTTCCACCCATTTCGAGACATAATACAACAGCTACTAATATATAAATAAAACCAAAAGAGTTGGGAAATGGTCCCATAAAATCGATGCCTAAACCTCAATGATTTCGCTGTTAACCTAGGTCCGAAATGGCCTCCACAAGCATATGAATGACAAAATTTTAAAATTGATATTACCTCACCATCAGGGATACATCTCCGTATGATTTGATCGGCACACTGTTTCCATAGGTATGGATCGTCCCAAATGTAGTGTTTTGCTTCACTTCTTAGCTTGTCTTTTTGACATTTTGTGAAATATGTGGGAAACCTGCCAAAAAAAAGAAAATTTACAACATTAGCATACCATGGATGATAAGCCTTGACTGTGAAGAGTTGCTCATTTGGAAATTCTTCACGACTGTTATATTTCAATAAGACATCTTTGTTTGAATTCATGCTTTCATGTGGTGTGATCCTGCTCAAATGATCTGCTACCAGGTTTTCTGTGCCTTTTTTGTCTTTTACCTCCAAATCAGACTCACTTAACAAAAGAATTCATCTTCCTAATCTTGGCTTTGCCTCTTTCTTTGTCATCAAGTGACGTAGGGCTGCATAGTCAGTATATACAATAACCTTTGTACCAAGCAAATAAGATCCAAACTTTTCTAATGAAAATACTACCACCAACAACTGTTTTTCAGTGGTTGAATAGTTGTGTTGAGCCTCATTCAAGGTCATTGACGCATAGTATATAGCATGTGGAATTCTTCTTATTCTTTGTCCTAGCACGACCCCAATAGCGTAGTCACTTGCGTTACACATAATCTCAAATGGAAGTGACCAAATTGGGGCTTGAATGATTGGAGCTGATATGAGTTTATTCTTTAGCGTATCAAACGCCTTCTTGCAACTTTCATCAAAAATGAACTTTACATCCTTTTGCAAAAACCTGCATAATGGAACTGCAATCTTGGAGAATCTTTCAGTAAATCTACGATAGAAACCTGCATGACCAAGAAAAGATCGCATTTCTCGAACATTAGTAAGATAGGGCAAAGATTGTATGATGTCAATTTTTGCCTTATCTACCTCGAGACCCTTTGCAGACACTACATGACCTTGCACAATTCCTTGTTCAACCATAAAATGGCATTTTTCCGAGTTTAGCACGAGATTAGTGTCTATGCATCTCCTAAGTACTAACGCAAGATGATTCAAACGTTCATCAAATGTGTCTCCATGGATTGTAAAGTCATCCATGAAAACTTGCACAAAGTTTTCTATAAATTCAGAAGATATACTCACCATATACCTTTGGAATGTAGTAGGTGCACTACAAAGTCAAAAAGGCATGCGCCTATAAGCAAATGTGCTGAATGGGCATGTGAATGTTGTCTTTTCTTGATCTTCTGAAGCAATAGGTACCTGCAAATAACCTGAATATCCATCTAAGAAAGAATAAAATGCGTGACTAGCAAGCCTTTCTAGCATTTGATCAATAAAAGGCAATAAAAAGTGGTCTTTCCTAGTCACCGCGTTTAGCATACGGTAATCAATGCATACACGCCATCCATTTTGGATGCGTATGGGAACCAACTCACCATTTTGGTTCTTCACTACAATAACACCAGTTTTCTTTGGCACAACTTGAGTAGGACTCACCCATTCACCATCAGAAATTCGATAAATAATACCTGTGTTGGCCTCTTAGGTTTTGATGATGGCTTCACTTCTAAATAAACAAACATGTTTTAGAGATTGTATTGTAGGTGAATATCCGATTGTGTTAATCGTTGATGAAGCCTATGACTTTGTTCGTGGAAGCTGTACGTGTCTTGAATATCCAAGAAGTTGGACAATTGCTTTAGAAGTCAGCTTACTGTTCCTAGAGTAAACATTCTGACGAAAGTTATAGATGGAGACAGTACGCTGTTCCCCGCGATACAGGTCTGGAGAAGACATTGACTAGAAGTTACGAAAATTATGTTTTCTTTTTTTTAGTTAATGTAAAAGATTAAAAGTTTAATTAGTTGCTTAATTAAATTAATTTATTAATTGGCAAAAAGTTTTTTTAAACGCCTAAAATGTGGAGAAGACTTATTCTTCATTTTGAATAAGTCTCCTTTCAAATTTGGACGGCTAAAACAAGATCTCCTATTTTTTAGGATCTTGTTCTTTTTAACTCCTATGCTATTTTTAGCTTAAGGAAACTGATTTTATCTTTGAGCAAATGACAGCCGGTCATTTATTCTTTTGGCAATTCCACTATCTTTGTTTTGAGAACGTGGATGATAGTGGGAGGTGTGCCTGAGGTAACTGCTGTCTATTCCCACTATAAATAGGAGGAACTTTGCTCAAACCGATTTCAATCCAAGAGTGTCCATTAAAAGGGAGATCATTTAAGAAAAATATTTTCTGTTTTTAAAAGCCAATTAATTTATTATATTTTTCTTAAGTAATTATTTTAATTTTTAATCTCTTGAGAATTGGCCTTGTAAGGGTTAATGAGTGTTTTGTTGTAATTAGACTTACGAAAAAGTCCAAGGGAATTGAAAAGAGAATCATGAGAATAGAGAAAGAGAAAGGGAGAATAGAGAAAGAGAATTAGGCCTAGAGAAGAGAAGCTTCAAGTGAAGCAAACTGTTTTATGTAATTGTATTTAATTGCCTAAAACATAGTGAGAATTTTGAAATCCCAGGGGGTCGTGGTTTTCCTTCTTATTAGGCCAAGAAGGTTTCCACGTAAAATCTTTGTCTCCTTTTTATCTTTTGCTTTTTACGTTTAAGCTTTATTTTGTTTGTTAAAATTCCGCAAATTAGAAGAAAAACGAAGTAAAGTTAGATACACAACAATTCACCCCCCTTCTTGTTGCATTCGACCATCTTCGTGTATTTCAACAATTGGTATCAGAGCCCTGTTCTTCATTTAATCAGAAAACCCTGAGAGTAGTATCCTGTTCCCTGGCAAGATGTTGAAGATGAACGAACGCATGGAAGAAGGGTACTCTACGAAAAGGCCACCCATGTTTGATGGGAAATTTTATACTTACTGGAAAAATAGAATGAAAATCTTCATAAAGGCCGAAAACTATCAAGTTTGGAGAGTCATTGAAATTGGAGACTTTGAGGTGACGACCATCAACTCCAACAATGAAGCTGTTCCAAAACCAATCACTGAATATGAAAAGGAAGATTTTCAAAAGATGGAGATGAACGCTCTTGCTATCAAATTACTTCACTGTGGTCTTGGACCAAATGAACACAATCGCATAATGGGGTGTAAAACTACCAAGCAAATTTGGGATCTGCTGGAAGTTACCCATGAAGGTACCAGTGAAGTGAAGCGATGCAAGATTGACCTCCTAATGTCAAAATATGAAAGGTTTGTTATGGAACCTAAGGAAAACATCCAAGAGATGTTTACCAGGTTCACTAACATTACAAACGAACTTGTCTCTCTTGGTAAGATCATTCCTGTTGATGAACAAGTAAGGAAAATACTGAGAAGTCTTCCACAAGATGAACGTTGGAGAGCCAAGGTCACAGCCATCCAGGAGTCCAAAGATTTCACCAAGTTCAATTTGGAAGAGCTGGCTGGTTCACTCATGACACACGAACTGCATTTGGGAACAGCTGACAGTTCCCGAAACAAAGGACTGGCTCTGGCAGCAGATGATAGTGAAGAATCAGAAGCTGGTGAAGAGGAAGCTGCTATGTTGGCACGTAAATTCAAAAAATTCTTCAGGAACAACAAATATGGAAATCAAAGAAATTATAAGGAAAGAGGAACTGCTAACTTGAAGACAAATTTTGAATGTCACAAATGCAAAAGTACTGATCACTTCATCAAGGATTGCCCTCTATGGAAGAATGAAAAAGGCAAAGGGAAGACAAGGGAAGCTGGAAGAATACCTAGGAAAGGAAACTTCAGAACAGATTTTCGTAAAGCAATGATTGCAGCTTGGGGTGATACGGAAAGCGAAGCTGAAACTGAAGTTCCAAAAGAGGAAGAAACAGCAAATCTATGTCTCATGGCATCTCATGAAGAGACTAAGGAAAAAGAGGTAATGTCTTCTAGTTCTTCTCCTAAACATCTATTCAGTTTAAGTAAGGATAAATTAATTAAGTTATTTTTGGAAACACAAGAGAAGTTGGAAGAAAAAACAGCTAAGTGTCTCCAAATTGAGAAAGACCTTAAGTTAAGTAAAGATCACATCTCATACTTGAATACTTTTAGGATCGATGTGCAAAGTAGATTTTTTGATTTTTTAGATAAGAATGTTATTTTAAAAGAGCAATTGGAGAAATTAAAGCAGGTTTTTATTATTCTTAACATTGAAATAAATCAAAACAAATTGCTAGGATTAAAATGGGATGAAAATGATAAATCCACTTATGTGTTTAGCATGGAATTTCAAGAAATGAAATTAAAATTAGAATCATGTGAAAGGGAAAATAAGTATCTAAAAGATCAACTTAATTTAAAAGGAAAAGGGAAAATCAATGAAGTTCCCAAATGGATTCTAAATGCTAAACCGAAAGGTAAAGAAGGTCTAGGTTATGTTAAAAATGATAAAAAGAAAAAGGTCTATGTTGATCTCCCTAGTAATAAAATCTGTTCCTTTTGTGGCAAGATTGGACACCTAAAATATCAATGTGTAAAAAGGGAACAGCACAACAAAGCAAATAAAATTCATGTTGAATAGTTATGGATTAAGAAATATGATTCATGTGTAATCAACAAGGAACCCAAGGAGAACTGGGTTCCTGATCCTAACGCTTAATTTGCTTTGCAGGCTCAAGTGAGGGGGAACAACTCATGGTATCTCGACAGTGGGTGTTCCAAGCACATGACGGGTGATAAATCTAAATTTCTCTCACTTGATGCATATGATGGGGGAATTGTAACCTTCGGTGATAATATGAAGGGTGAGATAATCGCTAGAGGAAAAGTTGGAAGGACAAGTTCCCATGCCATTGACAATGTATTTTTAGTCGAGAATTTAAAACACAATCTTTTAAGTATTTCTCAATTTTGTGACAAAGGTAACTCTGTTAAGTTTACTTCTGAAAGATGCATAATTTCTAGGAACAACACAGGAGACCCTGTGCTTGAGGGAACCAGAAAAGGGAACACTTATGTTGTGGACCTGAACACTGTTCCCAAAACCAGTCTAACATGTTTAAGTGTTATAGAAGAAGATCCACTTCTTTGGCACAAACGTCTAGGTCATGCTAGCTATTCATTAATCAACACTTTAAGATCAAAAGACCTAGTAAGAGGACTACCAGCAATTAAATTCCTCAAAAATGAAATTTGTGATCCTTGTGCTAAAGGAAAACAAGTGTGGTCATCTTTTAAATCAAAGTACTTGGTAACTACATCTAGACCATTAGAATTAATTCATATGGATCTATGTGGACCTATGAGAACACAAAGCCGTAGTAACAAAAGATATGTGTTTGTCATAGTTGATGACTATAGTAGATTTACGTGGACCCTATTTTTAGTAAGCAAAGATGAAGCATTTGATGAATTTGTTTCTTTTGCTAATAAAACACAAAAATCTACCAATAATCTAATTGTTCACATAAGATCAGATCATGGCAAAGAATTTGAAAATTCAAACTTTATGAATTATTGCAATGAACATGGTATAAATCACAATTTTTCCGCTCCTAGAACACCACAACAAAATGGAGTGGTAGAAAGGAAAAATAGAACCCTAGAAGAAATGGCTAGAACTATGTTGATTGCCAGTGGTCTACCTAGAAATTTTTGGGCCGAAGCCGTCAATACTGCATGCTATATCTTGAACCGTGTGTTAATAAGACCAATCACTTCTAAGACACCCTATGAATTGCTCAAAGGTGTCAAACCCAATATTTCCTATTTTCGTGTGTTTGGATGCAAATGTTTTGTTCATGTGAATGGAAAAAGAAATATAGGTAAATTTGATGAAAGAAGTGATGAAGCAGTGTTTCTTGGTTATTCATCACTTAGCAAAGCTTACAGAGTTTACAATAAGAGAACAATGTGCGTGGAGGAATCTATTCACATAATTTTTGATGAAACTAACTTTTCAACAAGTGAACAGGAAACAAATAATATTAAAATAGGTCTTGCAAATTTAGAAGATGATGATGAAGGAGTTAAAATGCAAGATCTAGGAACAGCAGGTGAACAGCCAATACAAGAAGAGGTAGGAGAAACTGACCAAATCCAGGAACTGCCAGCACAACATGACCAGCGGACTGTTCCCAATCCAGCTGTTCCCGTAGATGACCAAGATGATCTAGTAGCTGAACAAAATGCAAATCAAGATGCTGAATCAGAACATGCTACTGTTCCATCCAGAGAATTTGTGCCTAAACCTTGGAAATACCAAAGTTATCATCCTCTTGATCTGATTATAAGTGATATGAATAAGGGAACACAAACTAGATCTCAACTGAGAAACTTTTGTGCACACTTTGCGTTCCTATCATCACTTGAACCCAAAAATCACGAAGAAGCTCTAAAGGATTCCGAATGGATAGTAGCCATGCAAGATGAATTAAATGAATTTGAAAGAAATAAAGTGTGGCACTTAGAACCCAAACCAAAAGGCAAGAAGGTAATTTGTTTGAAATGGGTATTTCGGAATAAGCTAGATGAGCATGGAATAATTGTAAGAAACAAGGCAAGACTCGTGGTCAAAGGGTACAATCAACAAGAAGGTATTGATTACACTGAGACATTTGCACCGGTAGCAAGGTTAGAGGCTATTAGAATTTTAATTTCTTTTGCTGCTTTTATGAACTTTAAGTTATATCAAATGGATGTGAAATGTGCTTTCTTAAATGGATTTCTTGCTGAAGAAGTGTTTGTTGAACAACTTCCAGGTTTTGAGAATGCCTCTTGTCTTGATCATGTCTACAAGCTTGATAAAGCTCTTTATGGGTTGAAACAAGCTCCAAGGCAATGGTATGAAAGACTATCAAAGTTTTTGATTCGAAATGACTTTGTAAGAGGGAAAATTGATAAGACCTTATTCTTTAAGAACAAAGGTTATGATATTTTAGTTGTTCAAATTTATGTTGATGATATTATTTTTGGTGCTACCAATGATTTGTTATGTAAATAATTTGCCAACCTTATGGCACAGAATTTGAAATGAGCATGATGGGAGAATTAAATTTCTTTCTTGGTTTGCAAATTAAACAAACTTAAAATGGTATTTTTATTCATCAACAAAAATACATCAAAGAACTTCTTAAGAAATATGGACTAAACAATGCTAAAACCAACCATACACCCATGGCTACAAATGTTAGATTAGATGAAGACCAAAATGGAACTAATATAGATCAAACTATGTATAGAGGTATGATAGGTTCTTTATTGTATCTAACTGCTAGTAGACCTGATATTGCTTTTAGTGTTGGTTTATGTGCTAGATTTCAATCAAATCCTAAAGAATCACACCTCACTGCAGTAAAAAGGATTTTGAGATATTTAAAGGGAACAGACGACTTGTCCCTATTTTATCCTAAAAGTGATGTCTATGATTTAAAAGGTTTTAGTGATGCAGATTATGCAGGTGATCTAGTCAATAGAAAAAGTACATCAGGTATGGTACAATTTCTTGGGTCATGTTTAGTTTCATAGAGTTCCAAGAAACAAAACACTGTTGCATTATCCACTGCAGAAGCCGAATACGTAGCAGCAGCAGCTTGCTGTTCCCAAATGCTTTGGATAAAACAGCAACTAAGAGATTTTGGTATTAAGGTTGAATGTATTCCTATTTATTGTGATAATACCAGTGCCATATGTATATCTAAAGATCCAGTGCATCATTCACGAGCTAAACATATACATATTAGACATCATTTTCTGAAGGATAACGTGGAACACAAAAACATTGTATTAAAGCATGTCAATACTAATGAACAACTTGCAGATATTCTGACCAAACCGCTTCCAAGGGAACAATATGAGAAGATGAGATTGGAACTTGGTATGATCAAGCTCCGCTAAAGTTGGTTGCATAAAATTCCCAATGAAGCATCATAAAAAAAGAGGGTCAGGAATCAACCTCAATATTTTGATTGAGAATCAATTATTGCATGGATTAGGTAAACACGTAATAAATTTTGTACTATGAATATTCTCTTGTTTGCATGTTGTTAATTTGATCAGACCAAAGCAATATGTTCGTTATTTTCTTTATAATATTTCATAATATCATAATTCATATTTTTAAATTACTTTATTTTGATTTCGTATTTTATTTTGATATCATAAATTATATTATCATATTGTTTGAAAAATGTTTAGCCATTTTAAACTTAAATAAATAAAAATTTTAAGGGAAACGGTTTAATCCAAAATTCAATCCCAACTCCACTCAATCCTTCCATATCAAAAGCCATGATGAATGGCATTGATGAGATGGGACGTGAGGTAACCGTCAGCCATCTTTAAAAAGCCCTACCACATCAAATCACTCAAACTATCATCTTCCCTTTTCAAAACCGTCTCAAGAAACCGTTCTTCTTCTTCTCTCAACCTTTCAAAATTCAAACATGAAAACACCAAAATCAAGCAAGAAAACTTCTAAATCAGGAAAGAAAGCCTCTACATCCCACCAAAACATCCAGCCAAAACCCTTAAAAATTGTTCATCCACCCCCATTACTGAACGCTTCACCATCACCATCCCAAGAAACTACTGAAAATGTTGGAACAAAACGAAAAATATTCTCACCAAAAGGTGAATCATCCTCCAAAGCGGTCAAGCGTTTGAAGCAAGTTGATCCTAACAGTGCTGAAGAGATTGCAAAGTAAATGTCCGTCGGATTTGGGGTAGATAAGTACTGGTATGACTCTACACACTTTCCTCAACTTCATACTATTTTAAAATTTCAAGAATGGGAGGTTTTGATGACTGAGTTTAGTTGTAATCCCATTTTCCCAAACATTATGCGAGAGTTTATTTCAATCTTTTCCAATGACTGTGGAATGTGTTCTAGTATGGTTAGGAACATAAAATTAGAGTTTAATAGCGCATTGTTGGGGGAATGGTTCAATGTTCCAAATGTTGGGTTTGATACATATTGTGTTGGTGCAAAGATAGTTTTTTCAGGAATAAATGAAAAAACGATTTTTAAGTTTTTAGGGGTTGCACAAAAGAAGGGTAAAATCAGTCACAATATCTTGTCTCCAATGCATAAATTACTTTACAATGTTGCACAAAGATTCATTTTGCCCCGAAACTCCAAGAGGAGTGAGGTGAGTCTACGTGATGCAACCTTGATTTATTGCATGGATAATCAAATAAAAATAAATTTTCCATCTTTGATGATATCACATTTATTTGACTGCATTGAGAAAAAGAATGTTGTTGGCTATGGGGGGCTGTTAACATAGATTTTTCGCAAGTTTGGGGTACCATTGGATGGGCTGGAGTTCCCAATGGGACCCAATATGAAAATTGGTGTAAGATGTCTGAAGAATTTGCATCTCAAACTAAATGATGAAGGGGTGTTAGTAAATGAATCAGAAGAAATAGTTGATGTAGGTTCTGATGAGGAGGAAATAGATGAAGAAGAAGAAGAAATTAAAAAGAAGAAAAAATAAAGAAGGAAAAAGGAGAAGAAAGAGAAAAAGAAGAAAAAAATAGAAAAATAAAATGAAGACGAAAAAGAAAATGAAAAAGAAAAGGAAGAGGAAGTAGAGGAGGAAGAACAAGGGCCTGTTCCCACTGAAGAAGGAAAAGAAGGGGAATAGGAAGAGGGGGCAAGAAAAGAGGGGGAACAAGGAGAGGAAGAAGCTTTAGGAGAAGAAGTGCCTCATGATCTCTGTCATGATTCCAGTGATGAAGAGGTTGTGATTGCATTAAGGAGGAAGGGTAAAGCAGTTCAAAGGAAGAGTAAGAGGCTTGCTTCAAAACAAAAGGCTGCATTGGTTGATGATATCTTCAATCACATATGAGCGTGCTAGTCAACGACGAGCTCCTACTCTTAATGTCATTGCGGAGGTTGACGAGTTCACACCATCATCATCCACCGGTGCGCAAAACAAAAGGGGCCGGGGGTTGTAGTTTAACAAACTTTGTATATTCTTATATTATTTTAACTTCTTGTATATTCTTGTATGATTTTAACTTTGTATGTTCATGATTGTAATATATCTTCGCATTATTTTCATAATTAATTTTTTCAAATCAAGCTGGTTCGTAATTGATTAATATGGAATAGATGGTATTGAACTAGTTTAATGCAGGTTACGTTCACTATTTAGGGGAAATGAAAGAAAAAAAAAATTGTTGCAGGCCACCAGCAAACCGCCACATGAAGTGGCGGTTTACCAGGGACCAAACCGCCACATAAATAAGATGGCGGTTTGCCTTGACCAAACCGCCACTTCATGTGGCGTTTTTGTGCTTTATGTAAACCGCCATCTCAAGTGGCGGTTTGGTCTGAAAAAATTTTAAAAAAAAGGACTTTTCCACGTGGACGGTATTCTGGAAAATACTTTCCCAAATTAGGTAAAGTGGGAAATTTTTTTCTTAAACATTATTCTGGGAAATGTCTCTATTATATATGAAAATGTAATGGAGAGAAAATCTGTTATAAGATGTAAGGGTATTGTCAAATAATATTATTATGTATTGTTTAATTTAAAGAGAGTTAAGTGAATAGCAAAAAAGGGGCAGATATACATTGTCGTTGAAATATTCTCCAAAACACACTATCTTCAACCACCAACACAATAATCTTTCCACCACCACATAATCCACCGCAAATCAACCACTAGAGATTAAATCAAATACCAATTTTTATTATTTAACAATTAAAAAAAAAATCCTCTTTTTCAACAATTTAAAGAGGAATTATGAACCATAAACAGAAAATTCAAAACAAAAGAAAAATCCTCATTTGCTTTAAGCGAAAAAAACCTAATTTTGACGAAATAGGTAATTGAATAGTTAGAAATTTTAGGGATATATACTTTACTTTTTTTTTTTACTAGGATAATTTTAGTTTTTTGTTTTTTTTTTATTGATTTGAGATTTGAGATGTTAATAAGGGTTTTTGAAATCAAACTAACAAATTGATAATGATAACTATACGAGTAAAACAACGAAGAAATAAAACATAAACTTCATGAAAATTAAGAGGGAAAGAAGAGCGGCTAACTATGCAATCACGTTTAATCCACCATTAAAGAGCTAGAGAGGAGGAGAAAGATGAATTTGAAGATCTTGTTTACAGAAGATGCATAATTACAGAGAAGAAAAAAGATTTATTATCAGTCACAATTCATTATAAATAAACAGGAGATGTTTGGTATGAGAATATAAAATATAATAGAAAGAAAAATGATAAAGAGGAATAAGGGTAAGGGTATGGGTTGTAGTTATATGTTGTTTGGTATGAAAATATAAGGGAAACACTTAATTGATAATAAGAAGGGAATTTGTTATTTGACATAAATGGATGGTAACAAAGTAAGGATATCCATTACCCTCAAAAAAGGGATTGTGCTAACCTAATATCAAACCAAACTAATATGTGGAGTAATGGTAATTGAATCCCTTATTTAATATTAAAAAATTCATACCAAACACCCCTAAGAGTATCCATTACTCTGGTAATGGATTGGGTTAACACAATTTCATACCAAACAACAACTAATGTAATATTTCCTCCATTTCTTAATGAAGCTTTCACAAGAAATGGTTATGAAAATTAGAAAAAGTAGAATCTTTTTAGACGTTGAATGTATTATTTTATTAAATAATAAGTTTGATGGAGGAAATGTGAGAATAATAAATATTAAGAAAAATATCAAAAGAAAGTTTGTGGAAAAAAAATATGAGAACCACAATTTATAAAAAAATATTTTTTTATAAAGTTAGTATAAAAATATTAAAATGAAGTCGTGGAGACTACAAGCTTTATTAAAATATTAAAATGAGGATAAATTAGATTATTTTAACAACAAATAAAACACTTAAAATAGCACATGAGAACTTCTTTAAGGAACGGAGGAAGTAGTCTAGTGAATCTCTTACATTGATTTTAAAACAAAGTAATCATTTACAATTTTAAAGTGATCAATTAAAAAAATAGATTAACTATATAGACTCGTTTGATGATGAGACAATCTTATATAAAATGAGCTGTAAATACTAATAATTTTTTTAAAAAAAATGTATTAATTGTAATACTAAAGTATTTCATATTATAAAGATTACAAACTAGCGAAGATCACGTATATCATTATTGAAGAAATTAGAGAAGGCGATATTTATGGCCAGATGTATCTGTGAAAGCATATATACTGTGAAAAACTTTTATGAAGCTATAAGAAACAACTTTCTTATGCAATAAGCGAGATTTGAGAACGAGGAACGCGCCGATACTTAAAAAAAATATGGAAACGTTTGTGTGTTTTTTTTTATTCAACCAGATCCCCGTGTCCATATATTGCGATAAATTTATATTATTAATTAATCATAAAAATATTTAATATTAATTTTTATATGTGATGTAATATATTATAAAAATAATACATCCTCCGAACCAATTTAGTTGTCCAATTTGTTAGGGCACGGTTATTAAGAGTGGTGTGGGGTTAGTTGGGTATTTTTAAGTGATTCGATTAATTGTTAATGATTTCCTCCTTTTACTTAATAAAGTAGATACAATTGAATTTTGGAGAAAAAATTGGGTTTCACATTTCCAATAGAATTAATTGACATTAATACATTTCCGAGATTGTTATAATTAACAAACCATTAAACTACTTAATTTAAAATTCAAAAAATTACATCAAATAAATTACAAAAACCATCAAAATCATAAAATAAACTAAGTCTTCAATTCTTTCTTGATTTCTTCAACGTCTTTTGAACGACAACTGAAAACGAACAACCTTCTCGCCACATGCACATGCGGATATTAAATCTTTCGTTGACTTCAGATTTTTTTAAAAAAAAAAAACACGGTATGCATTTAGTGTTCAAAATTAATTAAATAGCTACAAAAAATCTAAAGGTTTTGATTTTGAAAAGAAGCCATCAATGAAACTGGAATCCACATAAACCCACTAATTATCAACAAACAGAGGAGCCAAGTAACATTACAGGAAGCACATCAGTAAGATATAAAGACTTCAAACCCAAATTTTTAGATTGGCGTCAACTTAAAAAAAAAACCTGCCAATCATCAAAAGTCAGAGGACCCAAGTAACATTACAAGAAGCACATCAGTGAGATCCAAAGACTTCAAACCCAAAATTTTAGAGGGGCGCCAACTTCAAAAAAAAATAGCGCTAATACAACACCACAAAACACCAAGATTATTGCATCTATATAATAAAAGCATTAAATAAAGAAGTCATCAACTCAAATTAATTTTCACCAACCAACATTGAAGTACAATCATAGTTAAAAAAAAAAGAGCTAGATAAAGTCAACATTTAATAGTTTGGTTAATTTTAAATTTAAGATAGCCTATCAAATAGTTGCTCTTTATTTTCGATTCGGTGTCAGTCTGTTTCAACATTTATCTATTCTGCAAACAAATCTAATCAATTTTATTATCGGTACAAAGTCATTTACTATAAATACTCATAAAGATCCAAATGAAATTAGTTTTCTAGTTATTCACTCTAAGAAATAGTCTATAATGGTATTTTTGAGAAATGTCATTAGATCCTATATCGCGAAAACTTTAGTATTATTTTTTATTATTACTAAAGGGTCCAATAACTATCACTAAATCCACTATATATATATACTATTAAAAATTTGAAGTAGTGACATTTAAAATAATTATCGCTAAATATATTTCACTGAAAGTCAATTATGTTGTAGTGTCATATTTGTATTCAATCAAAACCATCAAAATGAAGCATCAGATGACTTTTTTTGGGTGCCATTACTTGGATATGTTGACAATTTTATTTAAATAAATAATAGACATTACTATTCCCTTACTGAATACAATTTTTAACTGACTGGTAGGTTCTTTCTAAGTCACCTAAACTCTAACAAAAAATAAATTCACTTACTTTCCAAATACAATTGAATATAGTAGGGTAGTAAGGTCCGTATCCACAGAGAGATGGGATTTGAGAAGGTTTTAGTATGATATGTGCTTTGGAAGATGAAATTAAAAAGGGGGGTTTTGATTTGTTTTTCTGAAATAACTTCAACAAGCAACGAACCAAGTGAAATCAATAACAATGGTGTTTTCTAAAAATCAATGGAAAGGATATCTTGAGTTAAGTTGATTGTATACCTTCTTGTTTCTCATTGATCATTGAATACTTTACTTTAGAAATTCACTTTTACTACCTATTGTGAAGATGATTATACTTCTATTCTCCTTAAGTGTAGCTAAACATCAAAATCAGTTTGAATGTAAAGTCCTTATGATTAGTTAATTCACTCCAATCAGAGAATAAATTCAATCCAACAATAGCTTTAAGAAAAGAGAATCAATAGGTTTGCTAAAGCTATTCAAGCAAATAGTTTTCAATCAAAATGAAAAGTTCATTTAGATTCTAATCATTCATAATCTGCATTCACAATTAGAACAAGTTGCTACCATTAATCTAAGTACAAAACTAACTGATTTTGCAAATAGATTTAGCATAAATGAATATTGCAATAATAAGAACAATGGTTGATTTCAAATTCAAGCAATATTCATAAGATTATAATAAGAACTTTTCAATAATCAAAAGTATATTAAGTAGAGGAATTCTTACAATGAGTAATTAGAAGTTTCCAATTAACCTTCCTCAAGAAATGAAAATTTAAGCTTGAAGCTCCATAACCATGGAAAAATAGAAATAAAGAAGAAGAAGAAGTATTTTAATGTAAAATTACAAGATGCCCCCATTCCTAAGCTTTCTTTCCTATTTATAAATATTTGATGAAGCTTCTTGCCATTGGATTTGCTCATCATTCCTCTTTGCAAGTCGCCTCGCAAAACCCCTCTAAACATCCAATTGAAAATGAAAGCCGAAATGGGAAAAATGAAATAGCCGCCCAGCCTACAGACTGAACCCCGCACCCCGCGTAAAACTCCGCTGGCCGCGCATCTCAGTCTGATCCGATTCTTTGCTTTGCTTTGCTTCTTCTTCTTTTTCTTGAAACGATATATTTACACAATGACCTTCTAATAAAGTTAGAATTATCATCTTAGAGAATTACATCAATAAAACTATTCTCTAAAGTAATTTCTCTAATTGTTATATATTTAAATCTAAATTCTACTTAATAAAATCGAAATTGAAATGAAAAATACACAAAATAAGGTATTATCAAATTCCCCCACATTTGAATCTTACTCGCGCTCGAGTAAGTCCCAAAATGATAAATCATATCCCAAAGTAGTAATCCCAAAAGAATTTATCAACCAAAAGAATTTTAAGCTTTAAAAAGAAATGGCACTCTCATGAAAAACTTACAAATTGAATCCTTGAAATACTTTTGCATAGTTGTTGCTTCCTTCTTGCATGAGTAGAGAGCTTCAGTACGTGCTTGAACTGGAGATGTTGGTGTTCTTTCTTCCTCTCTTTTCTTTTATCTCTCAATTCATTTTGCCTAAGCGCCCTTTCAAGTTTTCACCTAGCCGCTCTTTTACCTCATTTTCTCTCTTTTTTTTTTGTCTCACTACTCACTTACATAGCCTCTTGTTTTTGCCTAAGTACCTTTACGGGTTTTCACTTACCGAGGCCCGCTAACTTTTGCCTAGGTGCCCACCCTTGTGGGTTTTCACCTAACTGGGATTTCATTCTTTTTTCTTTTTTTTTTTTTTCAAATTACAAGAAAATATAACATGAAAGGATTAAATAACAATGATTGAAAAGAAAAAGTACTAAAAAGCTTGAATATGTACACATCCTCCCCCACAGTAATTTGGAGCATTGTCCTCAATGATTCCTGCTATGTGCCCTCCTTAAGGCACGTTGCTCCCTTTGCCTTTCAAGATTCGCTTGGATGGAGGGTGTTGGGTCTGTGTATGATGGATGTTCAGACACAAAGAAGTTATTCATGGCGAAAACCATGTTGGTCATCGAATACATTGTGTCCTCCAAATAATCACCTTGTTGTTGTAGCTCATTAAGTTGAGCCCCAAATGCAAGTTGTGCATCCTCCATGGAAGCCATCCTAACTTCCATACTTGCATAGAAATCTTGGGGCTGCTATGGAATTAGAGGTTCGGGTGCTACAATTCTCCCATATTCCTCTTCAACACCGGCTTTATAGTGCTCATCCGGTGGTAGGTAAAGTTGGGCAGAGGTTGTATGTTCTGTAATCATTGTGCGCTCTTGAGGGAGTACCATGTATTTGATATTATTTGCCCCAAAAAGCCAAACATATGAATCTCCTACAGGTGGACTCCACAACATGAATGCCCTCTTTAATGCATCGAGGTTATAAAGGTAGGAAGGGAAATGATCATAGTCATTTGGGGTTCCTAAGGTTTTTAAAATTTTGTTTCCATCTTCATCTATAGGGACCTCAATGCCTAGATGTGACGCTAACACGGTGACCATCCCTCCCATTCTGATGTTTCCTTTGTACTTCTTGCCCAACTCAATGCAATTTGAAACCCAAATATTTACCCAATCTGGACATCCTACCCCTTGGGGGTGTCATTGCCCACAAACATTTTAAGTCAAACTTAGGTATGTTTGTGGGTTCCCCATGACAAAAGATTGTGGCACTAAGAAACCGGTTGATGAATCTCAATACTGGATGAGGTATATGACTGTTTTTGCATTTGTTGTTCCATCTTTGACCATGAGTTATGTGACTCCAAAATATGCCCTCATTGTATCCTTCACAAGTATTAAAGTTAGAGTCATACTCATAATCCCACCCAAAAGCTTCTTTCACTTCCTCAAAATACATGGAATATTCTTCATCATTTAAGTGAAAAGTGATGAAAGGACCTTCCTCATCTTCTCTCTTTTCCAAAGTTGAGAGAAATTCTAGAGTGTACCTTAGGTAGGTTGGGGCACCCACTTGAAGGAAATTGGTTAAACCCATTTTCCCAAGCAATTGTTCAATGGGTTTCATCAAACCTAAGGTTTCTAGACTTTGTATGCAAGCAAACTTTATCTCTAATATTTGTCTATTTCCTGAATCAAGTCTCCCCCATCGTATTTTGGCATTGTCATCAAGGTTCAGAAGCCCTAAGGATTTGATTCACATTTGGGTTTGATGTGGAAGCACCTGTTCTTCTCACTAGTGGAAAAAAATGTATTTGCTACTCATCATTTGCTGCGATTTTTGTGTATTGGCAGCAAAAAATAGGAAAATGGATCAGAAAAAAAAATATTAATTGCTGCGGTTTTCCAATTAACCGCAGCAAATAACCCTTCAAACTACATTAATTGCTCCGGTTTTGCCTGAACCGCAGCAAATAACTCTTCAAAAATATATTAATTGCTCCGGTTTTGATTAAACCGCAGCAAATGACCGTTGGAAAATTTTCTTAAAAACCCGCCAGTTTCTTTTTTCACAAATCCCTTAGCTTCTCAAATACGTATTACAATACTTTGTTTTGTTCCTCATTGAAAAAACGCTTCAATTTCATCTTCATTTGCTTCATTCCTCTTCTTCATCTTCACAAACGTATAAGATTAAGCATCAAGATTTGTGTTCGTTTCTTGTGTTCATCTTCATTTTCACAAACCCAGAAATCAATTTTCGTCTTGTTCATCATTCTTGCTGCTGTTCATCTTCACAAACGGTTTCTGAAGGTAAATCCTTGCTGCTGTTCTTGTTCATCATCAAACTTCAAACTTCGAATTTTCATAAACCCCTTACTATTCTTCTACTGTGTTCTTGTTCATCATCATCATCATTCTTCAATCATACTTAATGTGAATGGGATGTACGGGGCATAATGATAATAATCACATACATGATGCCTTAAAAATCACCTCTTTGTTCTAGTTTTTTTATCGTCATCATGAATTGAAAATCAATTAATATCACAAAAATAAAAGACAAAAATTCATCTTCAAAACTCACGAATTTAGTAATTTAGTTAAAAATGTGGTTTGTTAATTAATTATTTGCATATTTAGTAATTATTTGTGAATGTGGTTTGTGTGTGGTTTGTAAATTAGGTTTAAATTTGTCATATTTTATGAATGTCTATGTTGTTGTTGTTTTTAAGTTTTAAATTTATCATATATATCATTTTTTTTTTTTGTATTTTTAAGTAATTTCTTCATTTTATTAATGAATGTGTGAGGTCTTTAAGTTTTAAATTTATCGTAATTTTTTTTCTAGTTTGTAAATTAGGTTTAATTAGGGTTATTGTTTATGGTTAAATGAATGAGTTGTTGATATGAATGTTAATTAGTTGTCCAAGTTTATGAATATGATTTTATTTTTATTGTTTTTATATGTTGTTAATATATATAAATATTAATTATGGTTACTACAATAAACATCATTTGGACAGTTTAAAAAACATTGTGTTATTATTTGGGTTAATTAGTGTTAAATGAATGATTATTACTTAATTTTGTGGTCAGTTAGAGTTCGTTAAGTATATATGTTTAAAAGTTGTGTATTAATTTTGTTTTGAATCAATTAATCAGACTAATTAGGATGACAAAAGATCGTTCTTGGATGTATGGAAGCATTGAATCGTCGGAATTTATTAATGGCGTATTAGAATTTTGTAGTATTGCGGTTGAACATCAAGTTAGGAGGGGGGGAGTTGGTTTTTATTGCCCATGTGTCAGTTGTGGCAATGTATCAAAGGTATATAGTGTTGATATCCTTAGGGAGCACATACTTCGACGTGGGTCTAGGCCTCAATATCATGTTTGGGTTTGGCATGGTGAGGAGGGAGTTTACAAAGAGAAAAGTGTTGTTGAGGACGTCAATAATGTGGCCGATGTCAATGAGGATGTAGTAGATCATGTTGATGGGAATAAGACAGATGAAGAGAATTTCGATGAAGATGTGGATCGTGTTGATGAGATGATGGAGGGAGTCGAGGATGAGTTAGGAAAATGTCCTCGTGTTTTTGTGACTTGTTGACAGAGGCTTCTCAAAAGCCTTTGTACCCTGGATGTACAAAGTTCACCAAACTAACAGCAGTGTTGACAATTTTCAACATTAAGTCAAAGTTCAATTGGAGTGACGCTAGTTTCACAATGTTATTAGAAGCATTAGGTGAGATGCTTCCCGAGGGAAATGAACTTCCAAAGTCGACATATTATGCCAAAAAGCTCATGTGTCCTTTCGGCTTAGAGTACCAGAAGATTCATGCGTGTCCGAATGATTGTGTGTTGTATCGGAATGAAAACGAGAACTTAGAAGAGTGTCCTAGGTGTAGGTTATCGCGCTACAAGCGTAAAGGGGATCGGGATGCTAAAAGGCCCCCGGCTAAGGTATTGTGGTATCTTCCAATAATACCTAGATTCAAGCGCTTGTTTTCTATAAAGAAAAATGTGTTAAATTTGAGGTGACATGCAGATAGGGTAAAGAAAGGTCACTTGCTCACACATCCATCTGATTCTCCGGAGTAGAAGAGTATTGATAGGTTGCATAAGACTTTTGGGGATGAGGTTCGTAATTTAAGGCTCAGACTGTGTACGGATGGAATGAACCGATTCGGCAATCTTAGTTCTCAACATAGTACTTGGCCGGTACTTTTAGTGATCTATAATTTGCCACCTTGGTTGTGTATGAAGCGTAAGTACATAATGCTTTCGCTTCTTATCTCGGGTCCTAAACAACCTGTCAATGACATAGATGTGTATCTTGCACCTCTCGTTGAGGATTTGAGAAAAATGTGGGATGAAGGCATTTCAGTGTTTGATGCATATGGTAATGAGGAGTTTACCTTGCGTGCAATGCTTTTATGCACCGTTAATGATTTTCCAGCATATGGCAACTTATCGGGGTATAAGAACAAAGGGAAGAAAGCATGCCCGATATGTATCGATGACATGGAATCCACGTGGATTCCTAAGTGCAAACACGTATTAATGCATCATCGAAAGTTCCTCCCATGAGACCACCAATATCGTAAGAAGAAGAAGTTGTTCAAAGGGGAGGTTGAGGACCGTGTAACTCGTCGACCGTTGACCGGTTATGAGGTTTATGAACAGGTTAAGGGAGTTGAGACTGTATTTGGTAAAATGGGGCAAGTGCAAGGGGATGAATACCGATTATGGAAAAAAGAATCAATCTTTTGGAAGGTTCCATATTAGGGAGATCTACATGTTAGGCATTGTCTTAACGTTATGCATATAGAGAAAATTGTATGCGATGCCATACTCGGGACTCTCATGAACATTACGGGTAAGACAAAGAATGTTAGGGCCGTGCGAGATTGGTTTGAATGTAAGGGTCTTCGTCCGGAGTTGTGGGCACATGTTAAGGTGAGTAAGAAAAGAAATAGAGCTGATGAAGTTGGTGGCATTAAGAAGAAGATGAGTAATGACAAAGTTTATTTGCCTCCAGCCTTCTACACATTGTCCAAAGCAGAGAAGCGGACATTTTGTGTGTGTTTGTATGGCATTAAGGTTCCGTCTAGGTACTCATCCAACATGAAGAGATTTGTGAGCCTAAATGGTGAGCTGAAGTTGGGAAGCATGAAATCTCACGATTGCCATGTAATGATGCAAGTGTTCTTACCAATTCCAATCCGTGGAATACTGCCAAAACATGTGAGATATGCTATTACCGAGCTACGTTCGTTCTTCAACACAATTTGTAGTAAAGTTCTTAATCCCTTTAAACTTGATGCACTTCAACTCGACGTGATTGTAACTTTATGCAAGTTTGAGATGTATTTTCCACCTTCTTTCTTTGACATAATGGTTCATCTTATTGTCCACCTCGTTCGTGAGATCAAGCTTTTGGGTCCAGTTTTTTTAAGGTGGTGTTATACTTTTGAAAGACACATGTGTGTTTTACAAAACAAGGTGAGGAATCCAGCACAACCCGAGGGGAGTATGATTCAAGGCACTATGAGTGATGAGATTAGTAACTTTATAGCCGAGTATTTGGCCATGGCAAAGCCTATTGGACTTCCCACCTCCAGACATGAAGGAAGGCTTGAGGGAAAAGGAACAATTGGCTCCAAATCGGTCACACCTCCTCGAGAAAGCCTTCTACAAGCACACTAGTATGGGTTGCATTATATTTCGAAAGTTCATCCTTTTTTGAGTGAACATTTTGATATATTGCGCGCAAAACATCCTTTTAAAGGGGATAGGGCATTGATGCAGTTGCATAACAAGACGTTTATTAATTGGTTTCATAATCGAGTAATATGCGAAGAACTCAAGGGTGTATCCGAAATTGTTAAGCGGTTAGCTTTTGGTCCTTGTGATGATGTCAACAAATATGAGGGTTACGATATCAATGGCTTCACATTTTGGACTGAGGGTAAAGACAAGAAGTCATCGTATCTACAGAATAGTGGGGTTTCTATTTTGGTGTCATCTACATTTTACGCGAGTGCGAAGGATCAAGCGCTGGTTGATGCTAAATTGGTATACTACGGGCAGGTACATGAAATATGGGAGCTTTGCTACTCTACTTTCAATATTGGTCTTTTCAAATGTAAGTGGGTCGATAATAATCGACGATGCATAAAAAATGACGACCCTTGTGGATTCACTCTTGTAGACTTAGCTCATTTGCGTGATAGTGAGGAGCCATTCATACTAGCCACACAAGCCAAGCAAGTATTCTACATTGTAGACCCGTCTGATAATAATTTGGTATACCCGTCTGATAAATAATGCCCACTTATTTGCTGCAGTTTTGCCTCTGACCACAGCAAATACTTCTCCTTATTTGCTGCGGTTTCGCCTCTGACCGTAGCAAATAATGTCCTTTTTTGCTGCGGTTTTTAACCGCAGCATTTAAAGTAGGACATTTGCTGCTATCACTATTGCTGGGGGCCAAAACCGCAGCAAATAATGGCCAAAAAACCGCAGCAAACGAGGTTTTTTCCACTAGTTTCTTTTAGGAGCCATTGTTTTCAATAATTCAACAAATTTCACTTCTACTCCCTCTCTAAGCACAACAATCACCAATTCCCAATTGAATCTCAACAATCACCACAATGTTACTCACCACTACTAATAATTCTCAAAAATATAATAACAATTATCAACAAAAAATTACAAAGATGAAAAAGAACAAGGTAGGAAATGGATTATACCACAATGTGTTGAAGATTTCCTCCAAATAAGTTGTTGATGTTTGTTGTGACCCAAAAAGTTTCTTTGTTGATAAATTTCAAAGCTATATCTTCAATTTTACCTAATGATTTATCAAACAAAAATCCCTAAATTTTCTAGGGTTAAGAAAAAATATGAAAAGTGGTTGAGTTTTTGATTTTTTTGTGGACTTTTTGTAGTTGGATTGTAGTTATACTTCTTGGAATGATGATTTTTAGGTAGGAATGAAGGAATGTGAGAAGCGTTTAAGTGAGGAAGAAGGATTTGAGAGAGAAGGAATGTTTGGGTTTGAAAAGGGAAGTGAAAGATTGAGGAAGATGATGGAATTTTTCGGGTATGCATAGGTGGGCAGCAGGTATTCCGCGGGCCGCGTAGTTCTATGTGTGGCGCGGAGCTGGGTCAGGAGGCTCTCCGCATGCCGCGGAGATTTGGGCGAGGCGCGGAGTTGGGTCTGTCTACCTTCAAATTTATTCTTCACTTTTTTTTTATTTAATTTTTTTAATAATAACATACCCTATATTCGAAAGGTCTCCTAGCTAGCTCCAATGCATCAGTTACCTGTAAAAAAGAAAATAAAATAAAATGTCTAATATAAAGAAAATCAAACTAAACAAAATAATGAAAATTAACACAAATATAAACTCGGGATGCCTCCCGAGAAGCTCCATATATTTAATGTCGTTGGCACGACTTAGTGCTTCCGATGCCTCAGTACACTGGATCCTCTAAGCTTTGTTCTTCCACGTCTTTTGGCTGAAAACCTTCATAGTATGGCTTCAATCTTTGCCAATTTACCTTGAAGATTTTAGAAGTTTCTTCACTTTGAATTTCCACAGCTCCATGTGGAAACACTTTGACAACTATAAATTGTCCTATCCAACGGAACCTCAGCTTTCCTGGGAATAAACGAAGGCGGGATTGGAATAGAAGAACCTTTTGACCGACTTCAAAGGTCTTCCTACTTATCATCTTATCATGCCAAGCCTTAGTCTTTGCCTTGTAGATTTCAGCATTCTCATAAGCCTCATTTCTAATTTTTTCAAACTCTTGTAGCTGTAATTTTCTATGCAAATCGGACTTCTCTAAGCTCATGTTGACACACTTTATGGCCTAATACGCCTTATGTTCTAACTGAACAGGCAAGTGACAGGCTTTCCCGAAAACAAGACGGTATGGTGACATTCCAATCGGTGTAGGCTGTCCTGTATGCCCATAGTGTATCATCCAACCTTAAACGCCAATCTTTTCTATTTGGATTGACCGTCTTTTCCAAGATGGACTTGGTTTCTCTATTTGATACTTCTATTTGCCCATTTGTTTGTGGATGGTAAGTGATGGATATCTTGTGTGTCACATGATATTTCTTTAATAAAGCCCCAATGGTTCGGTTGCAAAATTGAGTTTCCTTATCACTTATCAAACCTCTTGGAATTCCAAACCTAGAAAAGATGTTAACTTTGATAAAATCTGCAACAACTCTAGAATCATAAGTTTGGGTGGCCTTTGCTTCCACCCATTTCGAGACATAATACAACAGCTACTAATATATAAATAAAACCAAAAGAGTTGGGAAATGGTCCCATAAAATCGATGCCTAAACCTCAATGATTTCGCTGTTAACCTAGGTCCGAAATGGCCTCCACAAGCATATGAATGACAAAATTTTAAAATTGATATTACCTCACCATCAGGGATACATCTCCGTATGATTTGATCGGCACACTGTTTCCATAGGTATGGATCGTCCCAAATGTAGTGTTTTGCTTCACTTCTTAGCTTGTCTTTTTGACATTTTGTGAAATATGTGGGAAACCTGCCAAAAAAAAGAAAATTTACAACATTAGCATACCATGGATGATAAGCCTTGACTGTGAAGAGTTGCTCATTTGGAAATTCTTCACGACTGTTATATTTCAATAAGACATCTTTGTTTGAATTCATGCTTTCATGTGGTGTGATCCTGCTCAAATGATCTGCTACCAGGTTTTCTGTGCCTTTTTTGTCTTTTACCTCCAAATCAGACTCACTTAACAAAAGAATTCATCTTCCTAATCTTGGCTTTGCCTCTTTCTTTGTCATCAAGTGACGTAGGGCTGCATAGTCAGTATATACAATAACCTTTGTACCAAGCAAATAAGATCCAAACTTTTCTAATGAAAATACTACCACCAACAACTGTTTTTCAGTGGTTGAATAGTTGTGTTGAGCCTCATTCAAGGTCATTGACGCATAGTATATAGCATGTGGAATTCTTCTTATTCTTTGTCCTAGCACGACCCCAATAGCGTAGTCACTTGCGTTACACATAATCTCAAATGGAAGTGACCAAATTGGGGCTTGAATGATTGGAGCTGATATGAGTTTATTCTTTAGCGTATCAAACGCCTTCTTGCAACTTTCATCAAAAATGAACTTTACATCCTTTTGCAAAAACCTGCATAATGGAACTGCAATCTTGGAGAATCTTTCAGTAAATCTACGATAGAAACCTGCATGACCAAGAAAAGATCGCATTTCTCGAACATTAGTAAGATAGGGCAAAGATTGTATGATGTCAATTTTTGCCTTATCTACCTCGAGACCCTTTGCAGACACTACATGACCTTGCACAATTCCTTGTTCAACCATAAAATGGCATTTTTCCGAGTTTAGCACGAGATTAGTGTCTATGCATCTCCTAAGTACTAACGCAAGATGATTCAAACGTTCATCAAATGTGTCTCCATGGATTGTAAAGTCATCCATGAAAACTTGCACAAAGTTTTCTATAAATTCAGAAGATATACTCACCATATACCTTTGGAATGTAGTAGGTGCACTACAAAGTCAAAAAGGCATGCGCCTATAAGCAAATGTGCTGAATGGGCATGTGAATGTTGTCTTTTCTTGATCTTCTGAAGCAATAGGTACCTGCAAATAACCTGAATATCCATCTAAGAAAGAATAAAATGCGTGACTAGCAAGCCTTTCTAGCATTTGATCAATAAAAGGCAATAAAAAGTGGTCTTTCCTAGTCACCGCGTTTAGCATACGGTAATCAATGCATACACGCCATCCATTTTGGATGCGTATGGGAACCAACTCACCATTTTGGTTCTTCACTACAATAACACCAGTTTTCTTTGGCACAACTTGAGTAGGACTCACCCATTCACCATCAGAAATTCGATAAATAATACCTGTGTTGGCCTCTTAGGTTTTGATGATGGCTTCACTTCTAAATAAACAAACATGTTTTAGAGATTGTATTGTAGGTGAATATCCGATTGTGTTAATCGTTGATGAAGCCTATGACTTTGTTCGTGGAAGCTGTACGTGTCTTGAATATCCAAGAAGTTGGACAATTGCTTTAGAAGTCAGCTTACTGTTCCTAGAGTAAACATTCTGACGAAAGTTATAGATGGAGACAGTACGTTGTTCCCCGCGATACAGGTCTGGAGAAGACATTGACTAGAAGTTACGAAAATTATGTTTTCTTTTTTTTAGTTAATGTAAAAGATTAAAAGTTTAATTAGTTGCTTAATTAAATTAATTTATTAATTGGCAAAAAGTTTTTTTAAACGCCTAAAATGTGGAGAAGACTTATTCTTCATTTTGAATAAGTCTCCTTTCAAATTTGGACGGCTAAAACAAGATCTCCTATTTTTTAGGATCTTGTTCTTTTTAACTCCTATGCTATTTTTAGCTTAAGGAAACTGATTTTATCTTTGAGCAAATGACAGCCGGTCATTTATTCTTTTGGCAATTCCACTATCTTTGTTTTGAGAACGTGGATGATAGTGGGAGGTGTGCCTGAGGTAACTGCTGTCTATTCCCACTATAAATAGGAGGAACTTTGCTCAAACCGATTTCAATCCAAGAGTGTCCATTAAAAGGGAGATCATTTAAGAAAAATATTTTCTGTTTTTAAAAGCCAATTAATTTATTATATTTTTCTTAAGTAATTATTTTAATTTTTAATCTCTTGAGAATTGGCCTTGTAAGGGTTAATGAGTGTTTTGTTGTAATTAGACTTACGAAAAAGTCCAAGGGAATTGAAAAGAGAATCATGAGAATAGAGAAAGAGAAAGGGAGAATAGAGAAAGAGAATTAGGCCTAGAGAAGAGAAGCTTCAAGTGAAGCAAACTGTTTTATGTAATTGTATTTAATTGCCTAAAACATAGTGAGAATTTTGAAATCCCAGGGGGTCGTGGTTTTCCTTCTTATTAGGCCAAGAAGGTTTCCACGTAAAATCTTTGTCTCCTTTTTATCTTTTGCTTTTTACGTTTAAGCTTTATTTTGTTTGTTAAAATTCCGCAAATTAGAAGAAAAACGAAGTAAAGTTAGATACACAACAATTCACCCCCCTTCTTGTTGCATTCGACCATCTTCGTGTATTTCAACAATTGGTATCAGAGCCCTGTTCTTCATTTAATCAGAAAACCCTGAGAGTAGTATCCTGTTCCCTAGCAAGATGTTGAAGATGAACGAACGCATGGAAGAAGGGTACTCTACGAAAAGGCCACCCATGTTTGATGGGAAATTTTATACTTACTGGAAAAATAGAATGAAAATCTTCATAAAGGTCGAAAACTATCAAGTTTGGAGAGTCATTGAAATTGGAGACTTTGAGGTGACGACCATCAACTCCAACAATGAAGCTGTTCCAAAACCAATCACTGAATATGAAAAGGAAGATTTTCAAAAAGATGGAGATGAACGCTCTTGCTATCAAATTACTTCACTGTGGTCTTGGACCAAATGAACACAATCGCATAATGGGGTGTAAAACTACCAAGCAAATTTGGGATCTGCTGGAAGTTACCCATGAAGGTACCAGTGAAGTGAAGCGATGCAAGATTGACCTCCTAATGTCAAAATATGAAAGGTTTGTTATGGAACCTAAGGAAAACATCCAAGAGATGTTTACCAGGTTCACTAACATTACAAACGAACTTGTCTCTCTTGGTAAGATCATTCCTGTTGATGAACAAGTAAGGAAAATACTGAGAAGTCTTCCACAAGATGAACGTTGGAGAGCCAAGGTCACAGCCATCCAGGAGTCCAAAGATTTCACCAAGTTCAATTTGGAAGAGCTGGCTGGTTCACTCATGACACACGAACTGCATTTGGGAACAGCTGACAGTTCCCGAAACAAAGGACTGGCTCTGGCAGCAGATGATAGTGAAGAATCAGAAGCTGGTGAAGAGGAAGCTGCTATGTTGGCACGTAAATTCAAAAAATTCTTCAGGAACAACAAATATGGAAATCAAAGAAATTATAAGGAAAGAGGAACTGCTAACTTGAAGACAAATTTTGAATGTCACAAATGCAAAAGTACTGATCACTTCATCAAGGATTGCCCTCTATGGAAGAATGAAAAAGGCAAAGGGAAGACAAGGGAAGCTGGAAGAATACCTAGGAAAGGAAACTTCAGAACAGATTTTCGTAAAGCAATGATTGCAGCTTGGGGTGATACGGAAAGCGAAGCTGAAACTGAAGTTCCAAAAGAGGAAGAAACAGCAAATCTATGTCTCATGGCATCTCATGAAGAGACTAAGGAAAAAGAGGTAATGTCTTCTAGTTCTTCTCCTAAACATCTATTCAGTTTAAGTAAGGATAAATTAATTAAGTTATTTTTGGAAACACAAGAGAAGTTGGAAGAAAAAACAGCTAAGTGTCTCCAAATTGAGAAAGACCTTAAGTTAAGTAAAGATCACATCTCATACTTGAATACTTTTAGGATCGATGTGCAAAGTAGATTTTTTGATTTTTTAGATAAGAATGTTATTTTAAAAGAGCAATTGGAGAAATTAAAGCAGGTTTTTATTATTCTTAACATTGAAATAAATCAAAACAAATTGCTAGGATTAAAATGGGATGAAAATGATAAATCCACTTATGTGTTTAGCATGGAATTTCAAGAAATGAAATTAAAATTAGAATCATGTGAAAGGGAAAATAAGTATCTAAAAGATCAACTTAATTTAAAAGGAAAAGGGAAAATCAATGAAGTTCCCAAATGGATTCTAAATGCTAAACCGAAAGGTAAAGAAGGTCTAGGTTATGTTAAAAATGATAAAAAGAAAAAGGTCTATGTTGATCTCCCTAGTAATAAAATCTGTTCCTTTTGTGGCAAGATTGGACACCTAAAATATCAATGTGTAAAAAGGGAACAGCACAACAAAGCAAATAAAATTCATGTTGAATAGTTATGGATTAAGAAATATGATTCATGTGTAATCAACAAGGAACCCAAGGAGAACTGGGTTCCTGATCCTAACGCTTAATTTGCTTTGCAGGCTCAAGTGAGGGGGAACAACTCATGGTATCTCGACAGTGGGTGTTCCAAGCACATGACGGGTGATAAATCTAAATTTCTCTCACTTGATGCATATGATGGGGGAATTGTAACCTTCGGTGATAATATGAAGGGTGAGATAATCGCTAGAGGAAAAGTTGGAAGGACAAGTTCCCATGCCATTGACAATGTATTTTTAGTCGAGAATTTAAAACACAATCTTTTAAGTATTTCTCAATTTTGTGACAAAGGTAACTCTGTTAAGTTTACTTCTGAAAGATGCATAATTTCTAGGAACAACACAGGAGACCCTGTGCTTGAGGGAACCAGAAAAGGGAACACTTATGTTGTGGACCTGAACACTGTTCCCAAAACCAGTCTAACATGTTTAAGTGTTATAGAAGAAGATCCACTTCTTTGGCACAAACGTCTAGGTCATGCTAGCTATTCATTAATCAACACTTTAAGATCAAAAGACCTAGTAAGAGGACTACCAGCAATTAAATTCCTCAAAAATGAAATTTGTGATCCTTGTGCTAAAGGAAAACAAGTGTGGTCATCTTTTAAATCAAAGTACTTGGTAACTACATCTAGACCATTAGAATTAATTCATATGGATCTATGTGGACCTATGAGAACACAAAGCCGTAGTAACAAAAGATATGTGTTTGTCATAGTTGATGACTATAGTAGATTTACGTGGACCCTATTTTTAGTAAGCAAAGATGAAGCATTTGATGAATTTGTTTCTTTTGCTAATAAAACACAAAAATCTACCAATAATCTAATTGTTCACATAAGATCAGATCATGGCAAAGAATTTGAAAATTCAAACTTTATGAATTATTGCAATGAACATGGTATAAATCACAATTTTTCCGCTCCTAGAACACCACAACAAAATGGAGTGGTAGAAAGGAAAAATAGAACCCTAGAAGAAATGGCTAGAACTATGTTGATTGCCAGTGGTCTACCTAGAAATTTTTGGGCCGAAGCCGTCAATACTGCATGCTATATCTTGAACCGTGTGTTAATAAGACCAATCACTTCTAAGACACCCTATGAATTGCTCAAAGGTGTCAAACCCAATATTTCCTATTTTCGTGTGTTTGGATGCAAATGTTTTGTTCATGTGAATGGAAAAAGAAATATAGGTAAATTTGATGAAAGAAGTGATGAAGCAGTGTTTCTTGGTTATTCATCACTTAGCAAAGCTTACAGAGTTTACAATAAGAGAACAATGTGCGTGGAGGAATCTATTCACATAATTTTTAATGAAACTAACTTTTCAACAAGTGAACAGGAAACAAATAATATTAAAATAGGTCTTGCAAATTTAGAAGATGATGATGAAGGAGTTAAAATGCAAGATCTAGGAACAGCAGGTGAACAGCCAATACAAGAAGAGGTAGGAGAAACTGACCAAATCCAGGAACTGCCAGCACAACATGACCAGCGGACTGTTCCCAATCCAGCTGTTCCCGTAGATGACCAAGATGATCTAGTAGCTGAACAAAATGCAAATCAAGATGCTGAATCAGAACATGCTACTGTTCCATCCAGAGAATTTGTGCCTAAACCTTGGAAATACCAAAGTTATCATCCTCTTGATCTGATTATAAGTGATATGAATAAGGGAACACAAACTAGATCTCAACTGAGAAACTTTTGTGCACACTTTGCGTTCCTATCATCACTTGAACCCAAAAATCACGAAGAAGCTCTAAAGGATTCCGAATGGATAGTAGCCATGCAAGATGAATTAAATGAATTTGAAAGAAATAAAGTGTGGCACTTAGAACCCAAACCAAAAGGCAAGAAGGTAATTTGTTTGAAATGGGTATTTCGGAATAAGCTAGATGAGCATGGAATAATTGTAAGAAACAAGGCAAGACTCGTGGTCAAAGGGTACAATCAACAAGAAGGTATTGATTACACTGAGACATTTGCACCGGTAGCAAGGTTAGAGGCTATTAGAATTTTAATTTCTTTTGCTGCTTTTATGAACTTTAAGTTATATCAAATGGATGTGAAATGTGCTTTCTTAAATGGATTTCTTGCTGAAGAAGTGTTTGTTGAACAACTTCCAGGTTTTGAGAATGCCTCTTGTCTTGATCATGTCTACAAGCTTGATAAAGCTCTTTATGGGTTGAAACAAGCTCCAAGGCAATGGTATGAAAGACTATCAAAGTTTTTGATTCGAAATGACTTTGTAAGAGGGAAAATTGATAAGACCTTATTCTTTAAGAACAAAGGTTATGATATTTTAGTTGTTCAAATTTATGTTGATGATATTATTTTTGGTGCTACCAATGATTTGTTATGTAAATAATTTGCCAACCTTATGGCACAGAATTTGAAATGAGCATGATGGGAGAATTAAATTTCTTTCTTGGTTTGCAAATTAAACAAACTTAAAATGGTATTTTTATTCATCAACAAAAATACATCAAAGAACTTCTTAAGAAATATGGACTAAACAATGCTAAAACCAACCATACACCCATGGCTACAAATGTTAGATTAGATGAAGACCAAAATGGAACTAATATAGATCAAACTATGTATAGAGGTATGATAGGTTCTTTATTGTATCTAACTGCTAGTAGACCTGATATTGCTTTTAGTGTTGGTTTATGTGCTAGATTTCAATCAAATCCTAAAGAATCACACCTCACTGCAGTAAAAAGGATTTTGAGATATTTAAAGGGAACAGACGACTTGTCCCTATTTTATCCTAAAAGTGATGTCTATGATTTAAAAGGTTTTAGTGATGCAGATTATGCAGGTGATCTAGTCAATAGAAAAAGTACATCAGGTATGGTACAATTTCTTGGGTCATGTTTAGTTTCATAGAGTTCCAAGAAACAAAACACTGTTGCATTATCCACTGCAGAAGCCGAATACGTAGCAGCAGCAGCTTGCTGTTCCCAAATGCTTTGGATAAAACAGCAACTAAGAGATTTTGGTATTAAGGTTGAATGTATTCCTATTTATTGTGATAATACCAGTGCCATATGTATATCTAAAGATCCAGTGCATCATTCACGAGCTAAACATATACATATTAGACATCATTTTCTGAAGGATAACGTGGAACACAAAAACATTGTATTAAAGCATGTCAATACTAATGAACAACTTGCAGATATTCTGACCAAACCGCTTCCAAGGGAACAATATGAGAAGATGAGATTGGAACTTGGTATGATCAAGCTCCGCTAAAGTTGGTTGCATAAAATTCCCAATGAAGCATCATAAAAAAAGAGGGTCAGGAATCAACCTCAATATTTTGATTGAGAATCAATTATTGCATGGATTAGGTAAACACGTAATAAATTTTGTACTATGAATATTCTCTTGTTTGCATGTTGTTAATTTGATCAGACCAAAGCAATATGTTCGTTATTTTCTTTATAATATTTCATAATATCATAATTCATATTTTTAAATTACTTTATTTTGATTTCGTATTTTATTTTGATATCATAAATTATATTATCATATTGTTTGAAAAATGTTTAGCCATTTTAAACTTAAATAAATAAAAATTTTAAGGGAAACGGTTTAATCCAAAATTCAATCCCAACTCCACTCAATCCTTCCATATCAAAAGCCATGATGAATGGCATTGATGAGATGGGACGTGAGGTAACCGTCAGCCATCTTTAAAAAGCCCTACCACATCAAATCACTCAAACTATCATCTTCCCTTTTCAAAACCGTCTCAAGAAACCGTTCTTCTTCTTCTCTCAACCTTTCAAAATTCAAACATGAAAACACCAAAATCAAGCAAGAAAACTTCTAAATCAGGAAAGAAAGCCTCTACATCCCACCAAAACATCCAGCCAAAACCCTTAAAAATTGTTCATCCACCCCCATTACTGAACGCTTCACCATCACCATCCCAAGAAACTACTGAAAATGTTGGAACAAAACGAAAAATATTCTCACCAAAAGGTGAATCATCCTCCAAAGCGGTCAAGCGTTTGAAGCAAGTTGATCCTAACAGTGCTGAAGAGATTGCAAAGTAAATGTCCGTCGGATTTGGGGTAGATAAGTACTGGTATGACTCTACACACTTTCCTCAACTTCATACTATTTTAAAATTTCAAGAATGGGAGGTTTTGATGACTGAGTTTAGTTGTAATCCCATTTTCCCAAACATTATGCGAGAGTTTATTTCAATCTTTTCCAATGACTGTGGAATGTGTTCTAGTATGGTTAGGAACATAAAATTAGAGTTTAATAGCGCATTGTTGGGGGAATGGTTCAATGTTCCAAATGTTGGGTTTGATACATATTGTGTTGGTGCAAAGATAGTTTTTTCAGGAATAAATGAAAAAACGATTTTTAAGTTTTTAGGGGTTGCACAAAAGAAGGGTAAAATCAGTCACAATATCTTGTCTCCAATGCATAAATTACTTTACAATGTTGCACAAAGATTCATTTTGCCCCGAAACTCCAAGAGGAGTGAGGTGAGTCTACGTGATGCAACCTTGATTTATTGCATGGATAATCAAATAAAAATAAATTTTCCATCTTTGATGATATCACATTTATTTGACTGCATTGAGAAAAAGAATGTTGTTGGCTATGGGGGGCTGTTAACATAGATTTTTCGCAAGTTTGGGGTACCATTGGATGGGCTGGAGTTCCCAATGGGACCCAATATGAAAATTGGTGTAAGATGTCTGAAGAATTTGCATCTCAAACTAAATGATGAAGGGGTGTTAGTAAATGAATCAGAAGAAATAGTTGATGTAGGTTCTGATGAGGAGGAAATAGATGAAGAAGAAGAAGAAATTAAAAAGAAGAAAAAATAAAGAAGGAAAAAGGAGAAGAAAGAGAAAAAGAAGAAAAAAATAGAAAAATAAAATGAAGACGAAAAAGAAAATGAAAAAGAAAAGGAAGAGGAAGTAGAGGAGGAAGAACAAGGGCCTGTTCCCACTGAAGAAGGAAAAGAAGGGGAATAGGAAGAGGGGGCAAGAAAAGAGGGGGAACAAGGAGAGGAAGAAGCTTTAGGAGAAGAAGTGCCTCATGATCTCTGTCATGATTCCAGTGATGAAGAGGTTGTGATTGCATTAAGGAGGAAGGGTAAAGCAGTTCAAAGGAAGAGTAAGAGGCTTGCTTCAAAACAAAAGGCTGCATTGGTTGATGATATCACTTCTGAAACCATTCTTGAGCCTACTTCAAATGAATCTCTCTCTCCCAAGCCAACCACTCCACCACCAAATCACTCTCCATCACCACCTCCATCACCTATTCACTTTACACCACCACCATTTCCATCATCTCATGGTATTGGTTGTGCTGATCCTATCTCTACAGCTTCCTCACATTCTGTTCTCTCCAAGCTCATTGACCTACAGTCTCAATTCAGTGCTTTTCAAGATGAAGTTCGTGTCTCACTCGCTTCAATTGTTGATCAACTTACCATGATGGAGAATCGTCTTGGTGCAAAGTTGGATACAGTAGAAGTGCAGACCGAATATGTGGATGAAGAAGAGACTGCCCCTTGAACACTCTCCCTATTTTTTTTAAGATTTGAATGGTTGTTGCATTTCACAAACAATTTCACTTTTTACTTTGTACCATCTGGGGTACATTGTTGTTGTTACGTTGAACATTTGCTACTTTTCTTTACTTTTCTTAATGGTCTGTGACAACTAACTTTATGCAGGTTTGATTATTGTTCATGGCACTTACTTTTATTATTGTTTCTTGCTTTCATCACTGACAATTCTATATGTTTTGTGCTGAGGATTGATATTCCTTATCTTATTTTTGATTGGTGACAAAAGGGGGAAGAGAATGCACAAACTTAAGAGGAGCTGTGTGAATTGACAGTTACATATCTCAATTGATTCATATTGATTCAATTATGGGAGATAATGTGTTGTGTGCAAGGATCATGCTGCTAATTATGTTTATGCTAAATTTATCATCTGTGTTGTTTTTAACATTATGGATATTTTGGTTATTAGTTTGTTTTGGTTTAACTGTTTTAAAGTTGTTTCTCTTGAAAATACTTAATACTTTTTGTTAGTCTATTTTATATTAGTTCTTCTTAGTTTAATTATTTTTGAAAATTTAAAAACATATTTGATATTATGTTTTATAGAGTAAGTTGGTTTATGATATGCTTGGTAAATTATATTTACTAAGTTAAGAAGAGTTGTTTTAATCTCTAACATGCTCTTCAACATTTGCTTTACTCTAGTATACTTAAGTTTGTTTATAAAGTTTGTCATCATCAAAAAGGGGGAATTTGTTGGCCTCTTAGGTTTGGATGATGACTTCACTTCTAAATAAACAAACATGTTTTAGAGATTGTTTTGTAGGTGAATATCCGATTGTGTTAATCGTTGATGAAGCCTATGAATTTGTTCGTGGAAGCTGTACGTGTCTTGAATATCCAAGAAGTTGGACAATTGCTTTAGAAGTCAGCTTACTGTTCCTAGAGTAAACGTTCTGACGAAAGTTGTAGATGGAGACAGTACGCTGTTCCCCACGATACAGGTCTGGAGAAGACATTGACTGGAAGCTACGAAAATTATGTTTTCTGTTTTTTAGTTAATGTTAAAGATTAAAAGTTTAATTAGTTGCTTAATTAAATTAATTTATTAATTGGCAAAAAGTGTTTTTAAACGCCTAAAATGTGGAGAAGACTTATTCTTCATTTTGAATAAGTCTCCTTTCAAATTTGGACGGCTAAAACAAAATCTCCTATTTTTTTAGGATCTTGTTCTTTTTAACTCCTATGCTATTTTTAGCTTAAGGAAACTGATTTTATCTTTGAGCAAATGACAGCCGGTCATTTATTCTTTTGGCAATTCCACTATCTTTGTTTTCAGAACGTGGATGATAGTGGGAGGTGTGCCTGAAGTAACTGCTGTCTGTTCCCACTATAAATAGGAGGAACTTTGCTCAAACCGATTTCAATCCAAGAGTGTCCATTAAAAGGGAGATCATTTAAGAAAAATATTTTCTGTTTTTAAAAGCCAATTAATTTATTATATTTTTCTTAAGTAATTATATTAATTTTTAATCTCTTGAGAATTGGCCTTGTAAGGGTTAATGAGTGTTTTGTTGTAATTAGACTTACGAAAAAGTCTAAGGGAATTGAAAAGAGAATCATGAGAATAGATAAAGAGAAAGGGAGAATAGAGAAAGAGAATTAGGCCTAGAGAAGAGAAGCTTCAAGTGAAGCAAACTGTTTTATGTAATTGTATTTAATTGCCTAAAACATAGTGAGAATTTTGAAATCCCGGGGGGTCGTGGTTTTCCTTCTTATTAGGCCAAGAAGGTTTCCACGTAAAATCTTTGTCTCCTTTTTATCTTTTGCTTTTTACGTTTAAGCTTTATTTTGTTTGTTAAAATTCCGCAAATTAGAAGAAAAACGAAGTAAAGTTAGATACACAACAATTCACCCCCCCCCCCCCCCTCTTGTTGCATTCGACCATCTTCGTGTATTTCAACAACCTGCTTGCAGTAATTTCAAAATTTCAACTTTCATTACCTCCATCATTGGTGGATTCAACCTTTGGGGCTGTCTTACTGGCCTAGCATCATTTTTCAACAAAATTTGATGCATGCATGTAGTAGGGCTTATGCCCTTGATGTTTGCAATCGACCATCCCATGGCCTCCTTATGTTACTTTAGGACTTCAACCAACTTGTTCTCTTGCTCTCTTGTCAACTTGCTTGAAATAATTAATGGCAAGGTCTCATTCTCCCCAAGGAATACATACTTCAAATGTTCAGGTAATGGCTTAAGTTCTACCTTGTGTGGCTGTAAAACAGAGGGTAGCAAATTCTCCTTGGGTATGGTTAGTGGTAATGGCTCTAAATGAGAAGGAAGAAGTGGGAATTGTTCTTGCTTCTTCAAATCTTGCAAAACTTCCTGCAATTCAGCTATCAAAATATATTCCTCATTATTTTCATTCAAATCATGCTCAATGGCCACTTTGAGTTTATCTTGGCCATCCATATCAAACATATCTTGACTAGAGGTATCAACTAAATCAATAGCAAAACAAGAATGGTCCTCAGGCGGAAATTTCATAGTCATAAATGTCAAAATCTTCTATACTACCATCAAATTCCATGGTAAGTGATCCTGTATCTACATCAATCTTAGTCTTGGCAGTTTTCATGAAAGGTGTACGTAGCAAGATAGGTGTTGCATGTTTATCATGTTCCATATCTAAAACATAATAATCAGCAGGAAATATAAGATCCCTTACTTTAACTAAGACATCATCTACTATTCCCTGAGGATATGCATTAGACCCGTCAGCTAATTGTATCACAACACTTGTTTCATGCAATGTACCAAGTTTCAAAGACTTATATAGTGAATATGGAATTACATTGATTGATGCCCCTAAGTCTAACATGGCTTTTTGAGATGTAAGCTCACCTATAATACAAGGGACAGTAAACATACCTGGATCTCCACATTTAGGTGGTAACTTTCTTTGAAATATGGCTGAAATGTGCTCGCTCATCTTGACCGTACAAAGTTCCCTTTAATCTTTACTTTCTCTTTGCCGTACAAAGTTCTTTCAGGAATTTGGCATATTTTGGAATTTAATTCAAAGCATCTAAGAGAGGGATGTTTACTTCACACTTCTTGAAAACCTCATAGATATCCTTGTTAGCTTCATGCTTTTTCCTTTCCTTCAATGCCTCTGGAAAAGGTGGAACCGGTTCATATAGTGGTAAGGGTGTAGTTGTAACATTCTTCTCTTCTTGTGACAAGGTTGCTTAATCTTCTGAAGATGAAGGTTCATACACAACAGTTTCTTCTTGGAGTTCTTTATCTCTTGTTATGGTTCTCTCATTACCTTGCAACTCTATTCCACTTCTAAGAGTCATAGCACTAGCATTCATCCTTGGGTTTGGTTATGTTTGTGATGGCAACTTTTCTGAATCTCTAGCCTCTAACTTGCTAACTGCTCTCGAGATTTGACCCATTTGTCTTTCAATGTCTTGATGCTGGAACGAGTCTCATCTTGGAATTCGATCATGTTCTTTGTTAGAGTATTCAACATTTCTTTGGTGGACATATTGGAATTCGAACTTGATCCTTGACCGTGATGTGGGGCTCTAGGATAGGATTGTTGTTGTGGCTTGAAGAATGATTGTTGTTGATGATGTTGTTGATTTCTTGATGGATTCCCATACTTGAGATTTGGATGGTCTCTCCACCCTAGATTGTATGTATTAGAAAACATATCATTTCTTTTCTGAAACCCTTGGTTTTGAAAACCAATTGCACTAACTTCTTCATTACCTTCTTCTTGTAACTGAGGGCAAGAATCTGTAGGATGATTGAAAGAGCAAATGCCACATGACTTCACTTGTTGTGCTTTTCCCTTAACCATGAAATCTCTCATCATTGATGTTAATGCTTACATTTGATCTTCTAGTTTGCCAACCTTAGACTCAATGCTAACATTTTCTCTAATTGCTCTATTATCGTGGGATCACTTGTTGAATTTCCTAGATCCTTCAGCCAGTTCTTCAATCAATGCCCTTGCAGCTTCCGGTGTGTTATTGAGAATGGAACCTCCACTAGCTACATTTATCATTCTTACATCATCATTGATAAGCTCATTGTAGAAATACATAATGAGATCTTCATCGTGGTACCCATGATAGGGACAGCTCGCACACAACCTTTTAAATCTTTCCCAATACTCATAAAATGATTCATCACTACTTTGTTCAATGTTACTGATTTCTTTCTTTAGAGTGGATGATTTTGAAGCTGGAAAGTATTTTTCAAGGAATCTCTTTTTCATCTCTGCCCAAGTGGTGACACAACCTGGTGGTAAGTAATAAAGCCAATCCTTAGCCGCATTCTTTAAGGCAAAAGAGAATGCTCTAAGTTTCACCTTCTCCTTTGTTGCTCCATTCGGTCTCATACCTCCACAAACCACCTGAAATTCAGATAAAAACTTGTTGGTATCCTCTCCATTTGACCCATGGAATGAAGGTAGTAAATGGATTAAACCCGATTTAAGCTCAAAAGTGCCACCTTCATCTTCTTGTTGATCTGTAATGCACAAGGGTTGTTGATCAATATTGGGAGAAGTGAACTCCCTCAAGGTACGATTCTTCCATCAAGCCATTTCTCCTTCTACTTTTTCTGCAAATGGTAACTCTAGAAAATTGTTTCTCAATCCCTTCCTTATCCTGAAAAGGGTTAGGTCTAATTCGGGATCGTATTCCTCCTTGTTAGAGTTACGAGTATGTACCATAAACAAGGAATAAAAACACAAAATCCACAATTCACACTAAAACATACAAACACGCCAATTCTCCCCGGCAACGGCGCCAAAATTTGGTAGGCTCTTTCTCAGTCGCCTAAACTCTAACAAAAAATAAATTGACTTACTTTCCAAATACAACTGAATGTAGTAGAGTAGTAAGGTTCGTATCCACAGAGAGATGAGATTTGAGAAGGTTTTAGTATGATATGTGCTTTGGAAGATGAAATTGAAAACAATCAATAACACAAAGAAAAGGGGGTTTTGATTTGTTTTTCTGAAATAACTCGAACAAGCAATGAACTAAGTGAAATCTATAACAATGGTGTTTTCTAAAAATCAATAGAAAGGGTATCTTGAGTTAAGTTGATTGTATACTTCTTATTTCTCATTGATCATTGAATACTTTACTTTAGAAATTCACTTTTGACTACCTATTGTGAAGATGATTATACTTCTATTCTCCTTAAGTGTAGCTAAACATCAAAATCAGTTTGAATGTAAAGTTCTTATGATTAGTTAATTCACTCCAATCAGAGAATAAATTCAATCCAACAATAGCTTTAAGAAAAGAGAATCAATAGGTTTGCTAAAACTATTCAAGCAAAAAGTTTTCAAACAAAATGAAAAGTTCATTTAGATTTCAATCATTCATAATCTGCATTCACTATTAGAACTAGTTGCTACCATTAATCTAAGTAGAAAACTAACTAATTTTGCAAATAGATTTAGCATAAATGAATATTGCAATAATAAGAACAATAGTTGATTTCCAATTCAAGCAATATTCATAAGATTATAATAAGAACTTTTCAATAATCAAAAGTATATTAAGTAGAGGAATTCTTACAATGAGTAATTAGAAATTTCCAATCAACCTTCCTCAAGAAATGAAAATTTAAGCTTGAAGCTCCATAACCATGGCAAAACAGCAATGAAGAAGAAGAAGTATTTTAATGTAAAATTACAAGATGCCCCAATTCCTAAGCTTTCTTACCTATTTATAAAGATTTGATGAAGCTTCTTGCCATTGGATTTGCTCATCAATCCTCTTTGCAAGTCGCCTCGCAAAACCCCTCTAAACATCCAATTGAAAATGAAAGCCGAAATGGGAAAAGTGAAATAGCCCCCCAGCCTACAGACTGAACCCCGCACCCCGCGTAAAACTCCGCAGGCCGCGCATCTCTGTCTGATCTGATTCTTTGCTTTGCTTTGCTTCTTCTTCTTTTGCTTGAAACGATATATTTACACAATGACCTTCTAATAAAGCTAGAATTATCATCTTAGAGAATTACATCAATAAAACTATTCTCTGAAGTAATTTCTCTAATTGTTATATAGTTAAATCTAAATCCTACTTAATAAAACCGAAATTGAAATGGAAAAAATACACAAAATAAGGTGTTATCACTGACATCTAGTCGGTATTTAGTCGGTATACTGAAAAGTTGTTTACCTTCGCAAGGCCCTCTGAAAAGTTACTCAGTGCATTGAGTGTGGGAGATAAAGCAATAAAATATCCCACTGACTAATTACCGACTGACTTCTTGTTGGAATTTAGTCAGAATGCTTATGATATTAAAACAATATTTTTACCAGAAAACACCATTTCTATGATTTTAAGCTAATCCTTTTTCACTTACCTCTCTTTCTCTTCTTCCTCTCCGACGAATTTGTTGGCTTCTCTTCCTCTCCGACGGGTTTTTGGGCTATACTCCGACATTTTGCCGACTACTACATCTCCTACTACTCTTCGACTACAAAGGTTAGTCTTATTTTTAAATTTTGATTTTTTTTAGTGATTAATTTGCTTTTTTAAAATGAATATGTTGTTGATTATAAAAATGATTGTGTTGTTTTTTAGTGATTAATTTGTGTTATTGTAGTTTAAATTTTGTTATGGTTTTTTTATTTTATGAGCATGTCCATTGATTCTTGGTTCGATTTTTGATTTATAAACATGAGTCATTTTTTTTGCATTTCGAAATGAGCATGTCCGTTTATTCTTTGATTTATGTTTAATTTATTTGATATGTTTATGTTTTTATTATGTTCAACGTTAGGGTTTTTTTTTATTATGTAAAATGGTGGTGGTGGATTGTTTTTGAGTGCTTTTTGGGGTGGTTTAGGGTGGTTTTTGGGGCGGTGGTGAGAGTTGTGTGAATTTTTAAATGTATGAATTTTTTATAATTTTTTGGGGTTTTTTTGTTTGATTTTCGGTTCTTAGTTGATTAATTACATGTTTATATTTGAATTTATTTTTTTTTTGGAATTTTCGTGTATTATAGGTATGAATAATTTTCGTATGAATTTTTAAATGTAAGAAATTTTTATGATTTTATTTAAACGTCACTGATTATTTTGGATTAGTGTGTGGATTGTTTTGAGAGGTTTTGGGGGTGGTTTGGGTGGCGGTTGTGGGAGGTAATTGGGGCGGACTTAGAGGCTGTAAGGGGCGGTTTTGGGCTGTATTTTGGTGGATTAATTATGTTAAATATTATGTTAATTATGTTAATTATGTTAAATATTATATTGATTATGTTAAACATGTTAACTTGTTTTGTGAATTAACTAAGTAGTAAAAAAATAAATAAATAAAAAATTTTAAAAAAAAAAAATAATAATAATAATAATAATAATAATAATAACTGTTAACATGATTAATTTTATGTTATCAAGCCATGCCTAGAATGAGAAACAGTCAAGGATAAAGGATTGACCCAAGAACTGGGCAACCTTATGAGTCGTACAACGACCACCCGGACACCACATACCCTATTCGTCCTTCCCATGAACAACCTCATCCTCAACATCGTACCCATTCTGATCCACAACCTACACCTAATCGACCTCAAACTCTAGCTTTAACTTATTCTTAACCTACTCTGGGTTTAGAGGAGCATTTTTTGAGGAGTGAATTTATGAGGAAGAAGGTCACTCCCTCTGCAGTGACGTCACGTGGTTCGCGACGTCTGTTTAGGACACCGGAGTCTGCTACTCCACAAGCACCGCCGCGCGATGATTCTTCCCCTGCGGTTGAGCACCCACGACCACCCTTCCCATGGCTGCCTAATAATGCTGGGTACGTATTATTAGTTTTTGCTTTTTGAGAGTTATATTTAGTTAATAAACAATAGTTGAAAAAACCTTATTTGCTGCTTGTCATTTGCTGCGGTTTTCCTTAGACGCAGCATTAAATAGCAAAAAGAATTTAGAAAAAACAAATCAATTAATTGCTGCGGTTTTACATGAGCCCGCAGCAAATACTCAATTGGGCTATTAGTTGCTGCGGTTTTACTAGAGCCCGCAGCAAATAGCTCTTTCAATTGCTGCGGTTTCTCAACAGCCCGCAGCAAATACTCAGTTGCTTCACTCAATTGCTGCAAGTTTTTCTATGTGCCCGCAGCAAATATTCTCATTTCACAAAATTAAAACCCGCCAACATTTCATTTCACAAATACTTTACTATACGTAAACTGTTGTATCTCTCAAACCCACAATTTTCGCCATTCAACGTTTCATTCTTCATCTTCATCTTCTTCTAAAAACCATAAATTTTTCATCATCTGCTGCTTTCTTCGCAAACTGATTCACAAACCCATTGAAAAACACTCAAAAAACACTGTACGTAACAGTTTCTTCAAACACCTGTTCTTCATCTTCTTTGTTTATAAACCCACGAAATTTAATACTTTGGTCTTGTTCATCTTCAAAACCCATGACATTAAGGTATTTTTTTCTCTTTTTAATTTGTTAAGCATTTAAGTTTTGCAAGATATTCATGAAAACACTCGAAAAATAGGGCAACTGTTTGTATACTAATTTTGTTTCTCTGTTTTTCGTTGTAGATAACATAACTCACGAAATCAAGGTAATTATATTTATTTTACTAATTTGCAAGTTCATATCTTTATTGTTTAACATGTAGTTTAGTAATTTAGTGCTAAAGATGTCAATTTATTTGTGAATTTTACATTATTCAAGTTTATGTTATTAGTTTGTTAAATATTTGTGTAATTTGTTAAAAATGTGGTTTGTTGTTAATGTCTTTAACTATTAGAATGAGAATATGATTTTATTTACAATGTAGTGCTTAATATTGAAGTATGAAGTATAGAATTAGAATATGAAGTATGTATATTTGGGGTTAATTAATTTGGTATAAATAAGTATATATTTTTAGGGTTAAATATGTTTGTTATAAATAAGTATATATATGTTTAAAAGTTGTGTATTAATTTTTTTTGAATTAATTAATCACACTAGTTAGGATGACAAAATATCGTTCTTGGATGTATGGAAGCATTGAATCGTGAGAATTATTGAAGGCGTATTAGAATTTTGTAGTATTGCGGTTGAACATCAAGTTAGAACGGGGGGAGTTGATTTTTATTGCCCATGTGTCACTTGTGGCAATCAAAGGTAGATAATGTTGATATCCTTAGGGAGCACATACTTTGACGTGGGTTTAGGCCTCAATATCATGTTTGGATTTGGCATGGTGAGGAGGGACTTTACAAAGAGAAAAGTGTTGTTGAGGACGTCAATAATGTGGCTGATGTCAATGAGGATGTAGTAGATCATGTTGATGGGAATGAGACAGATGAAGAGAATTTCGATGACGATGTGGATCGTGTTGATGAGATGATGGAGGGAGTCGAGGATGAGTTAGGAAAACGTCCTCGTGTTTTTGACTTGTTGACAGAGGCTTCTCAAAAGCCTTTGTACCCTGGATGTACAAAGTTCACCAAACTAACAGTAGTGTTGACAATTTTAAACATTAAGTCAAAGTTCAATTGGAGTGATGCTAGTTTCACAATGTTATTAGAAGCGTTAGGTGAGATGCTTCCTGAGGAAATGAACTTCCAAAGTCGACATATTATGCCAAAAAGCTCATGTGTCCTTTCGGCTTAGAGTACCAGAAGATTCATGTGTGTCCGAATGATTGTGTGTTGTATCGGAATCAAAACGAAAACTTATAAGAGTGTCCTAGGTGTAGGTTATCGTGCTACAAGCGTAAAGGGGCTCGGGATGCTAAAGGGCCCCCTGCTAAGGTATTGTGCTATCTTCCAATAATACCTAGAATCAAGCGCTTGCTTTCTATAAAGAAAGATGCGTTAAATTTGAGGTTGCACGCAGATAAGGTGAAGAAAGGTCACTTGCTCACACATCCATCTGATTCTCCGGAGTGGAAGAGTATTGATAGGTTGCATAAGACTTTTGAGGATGAGGTTTGTAATTTAAGGCTCGGACTGTGTATGGATGGAATGAACCTATTCGGCAATCTTAGTTCTCAACATAGTACTTGGCCTGTACTGTTAGTGATCTATAATTTGCCACCTTGGTTGTGTATGAAGCGTAAGTACATTATGCTTTCGCTTCTTATCTGGGGTCCTAAACAACCTGGAAATAACATAGATGTATATCTTGCACCTCTCGTTGACGATTTGAGAAAGATGTGGGATGAAGGCGTTTTAGTGTTTGATGCATATGCTAATGAGGAGTTCACCTTGCGTGCAATGCTTTTATGCACCGTTAATGATTTTCCGGCATATGGAAACTTATCGGGGTATAAGAACAAAGGGAAGAAATCATGCCCAATATATATCGATGACATGGAATCCACGTGGATCCCTAAGTGCAAACACGTATTCATGCACCATCGAAAGTTCCTCCCACGAGAACACCAATATCATAAGAAGAAGAAGATGTTCAACGGGGAGGTTGAGGACCGTGTAGCTCGTCGACCGTTGACCGGTTATGAGGTTTATGGACAGGTTAAGGGAGTTGAGACTGTATTTGGTAAAACAGGGCAAGTGCAAGGGGATGAAGACCGATTATCGAAAAAAGAATCAAGCTTTTGGAAGCTTCCATATTGGAGAGATCTACAGGTTAGGCATTGTCTTGACGTTATGCATATAGAGAAAAATGTATGCGATGCCATACTCGGGACTCTCATGAACATTCCGGGTAAGACAAAGGATGTTGACGCCGTGCAAGATTGGTTTGAATGTAAGGAACTTCATCCAGAGTTGTGGGCACATGTTAAGGTGATTAAGAAAAGAAATAGAGCTGATGAAGTTGGTGGCAGTAACAAGGGAAAGGGCGGTAAGAAGAAGATGAGTAATGACAAAGTTTATTTGCCTCCAGCTTGCAACACATTGTCCAAAGCAGAGAAGCGGACATTTTGTGAGTCTTTGTATGGCATTAAGGTTCCATTTGGTTACTCATCCAACATGAAGAGATTTGTGAGCCTAAATGGTGAGCTGAAGTTGGGAAGCATGAAATCTCACGATTGCCATGTAAAGATGCAAGTATTCTTACCAATTGCAATCCGTGGAATACTGCAAAAACATGTGAGATATGCTATTACCGAGCTATGTTCGTTCTTCAACACAATTTGTAGTAAAGTTCTTGATCCCTTTAAACTTGATGCTCTTCAACTCAACGTGATTGTAACATTATGCAAGTTTGAGATGTATTTTCCACCTTCTTTCTTTGACATAATGGTTCATCTTATTGTCCATCTCGTTCGTGGGATCAAGCTTTTGGGTCCAGTTTTTTTAAGGTGGTGTTATCCTTTTGAAAGACACATGGGTGTTTTACAAAACAAGGTGAGGAATCCAGCACAACCCGAGGAGAGTATGATTCAAGGCACTGTGAGCGATGAGATTAGTAAATTTATAGCCGAGTATTTGGCCATGGCAAAGCATATTGGACTTCGCACCTCTAGACATGAAGGAAGACTTGAGGGAAACGGAACAATTGGCTCTAAATCGATCACACCTCCTCGAGACAGCCTTCTACAAGCACACTTGTATGTGTTGCATCATGTTCTAGAAGTTCATCGTTTTTTAAGTAAGCATTTTGATATATTGCGCGCAAAACATCCTTCTAAAGGGGATCAGGCATTGATGCAGTTGCATAACAAGACGTTTATTAATTGGTTTCATAATCGAGTAATAGGCGAAGAACTCAAGGGTGTATCCGAAAGTGTTAAGTGGTTAGCTTTTGGTCCTCGTGATGATGTCAACAAATATGAGGGTTACGATGTCAATGGCTTCACATTTTGGACTTAGGGTCAAGACGAGAAATCATCTTATCTACAGAATAGTGGGGTTTCTATTTTGGCGTCATCTACATTTTACGCGAGTGCGAAGGATCAAGCGCCAGTTGATGCTAAATTGGTAT